>NC_045435.1:136803848-137159723 GCF_002776525.5 Piliocolobus tephrosceles
TTTTTTTTTTTTTTTTTTTTTTTTTTTTTTTTTTTTTTCAGTGTATTAACCCCAACAGAAGGAGAACCTCATTCTAAATGGTGCCAAAAAAAGCCCTTGGAATTCCTAGTAGAATAAAACTTGGATTCTGTCTCTTTCCTTGAATTGACTACAGTGAACACAGAGCTACAATATTCAGACTGACCAGGCCTCGCCGTTGTACCCAGTCCCAGAGCTGGGGATGAGATCAGCCTATTCAAATAATATGGAAAGAACAGGACAGGGTTGGACCCCAGCGAAAGATCAGGTTGCTGTTACTAGGAGAAAGTCCCTAAACGGGGCAGGTAAAAAGCAATAGATAACTGTTAATTCCTTTAAGACTGGCTTCTTGTCCCTTCCAAAAATATTTTCTTCTTGGTCATTTTTTTCTAGACAATTCCTTTCCTTCATCCACAGAAGGAAATTGGGGTAATTAATTCAGATATTAAGGGCTAATTAATATCATTGAGCACCTACTGTGTGCCAGGTGCTTTATACCCATACCAGATTTAAAATTCAGTCACAGTTTGCAAGTATAGCAGTGTAATTCAATTTATTTCTCTTATCAAATTAATGTTACTTTGGATTAGGGATTAGGACATGAACATCCTTGGGGTCATTATTCAACCCACTATTTTATGGGGGAGAATTTTTTATCAAAATAATTCAGGTTCTTCTGATCAAAATGACATTTCTTTTTGGGTCAATACTCAATCCACGCTTTAAATTCAGATAATTCAAAGTTGAAACTGACTATCAAGGCTGATTTTCCTTCTTAGGGTTTCTGCTCTCCCTCTTTTCCCCTCCAGGATGGTGTTTGAATACAAAGGGAAACACATCCCACATCGTAGCTCCCAGGCAAGGGTGTCTTCCACTGGCTGCTGTCTCCTGCTCAGTTTCTGCTGCCTGCTTGCTGCCTCTGCCACTGTCCACGGACCACGTCATGAACTGCAGTCAGGAGGTCTATGCACTTGACACTCAGGCCCCACCCTATGCATAGACCTTCTCTGCCTTTTTCTGGGTTTCTCCACTGGAACATGAAGAGTTATGGATCTCTGTGGAAACTACGAGTACTATCTCAGGTGCTCTCACTGCCTAAATGCCTCAAGCCTCCATTTCTGATCTATGGTCCTTCTTGACTACGCGGGGCACACTCTGAGGGGGCTTCCTCCTACAACCATTAAATTGAATTGGGAAGCCCCTTTCACTTTCACCGTGTCTCGAATTCAACCCACCTGATTTATTTCACTGGCTCACACACGTCTACCTGTCCGCTTTCCCTATGGGACAGGAGGACCGCATCTTGCCTTTGATCTTGTCCTCCTTCCACATTCCTCTAGGTTGTGTCCCAAGCTTCTTTCTCCTCCCTGTGTGGTGGCTGAACTTCTCTCAGGACAGACCCTCTTTCCTCTGATCTTTTGAGTTTACAAGCTTCAGGTCTTTGGAACCAGCAACAACTTTTTTCTCTCTCTCAAAAAATCACAGCCCTTATAAAACGAAAGTTAGCTTTCACCACTGTTGTCTCTGAATGTGCTTTGGGAGCCAGTTTTGAATGTAGAAAGCTGAATGCCTGATGCAGTGTTCTTGCCGAAGCTCTGTTGTCTTCCTGAAGCAATGAATGCCTTAGCCTCAATGGCTGGCAGGTAGCAGTTAGCAAAAACAACCTGCTTTAGCCTATCCTTGCTGCTGCAAGAAATTACCACAATCATAGTGACTTAAAGTAATACACATTTATCTTACAGTTCTGGAGCAAAGAAGTCCAAAATGGCTTTCATGAAGCTAAAATCAAGGTGTCTTCAGGCCTGTACTCTTTCGGGAGGGTCTAGGGCAGAATCCATTTCTGGGCTTTTGCCAGCTTCCAGAAGCCCTCTGCATTCCTATGTGTGTGGCCCTGCATCACTCCACCCTTATTTCTGTCTTCACATCTCCTTCTCTGACTCAGATCCTCTTGACTTCCTCTTATAGGGACCCCTGTGATTGTACTGCGCCCACTCCAATGATCTAGGATACTCTCCTCACCTCAAGATCCTGAACATAATTGCCTCTGCAAAGTGTTTTCTTTTTTTAACCAAGCAGGGTAACATAATCACCGGTGCCAGTGATTAGGACATGAACATCTTTGGGGTTATTATTCAACCCACTATTCTACCCAACATGAAAAGTTTGTCAAAAATGTGTTGTAAGATATGACCTTGCTCAATGTTCGAACTCCTTAAGTCATCCACAAGTCAGGTGCTATTATTCTCAGTTGACAGAAAAGGAAATTAAAGTAAAATCACAGGAGCCTCAGGTTTGGGTCTGTGACTGCCTGACTCCACAACCGGTGATCTTTCCACTACTTTCCTCTAATGAGGCTACTCCAGCCCATACCAAATTTTCCTTAATCCAAATTCCAAAATCACATTTTCATGCCACCACTTTCTATTTGATTGTAAATTGTTTGGAGTATTCAGAGTGCAGTGTGTGAGTGTATGTATGCACGAATGTGTGCACTCACAAGTGTGTATAAGTCTTACCAGACAAGATTGTAAGTACCTAACACTGTGATGCTCTAGTATCTCTTTTGAACCACCACTCCAATACAGAGGCCACCGTGGTGTGGCCACACAGTATATCTGTCACAAAAATTTGCTGATTTTGATGGTTGGTACTGGAGTCAGCACCATCGATGCACTTAGCCAGCTGAAGTGTATTGAGTTTTGGGGGCATGCTGAGCCCTGGGCCTAGTTGGGAGACAGAGCATCTCTGCATGCTAAAGATGGCCACAGTCATCTTCATGATGAATGATAGCTCTGATAGCTAAATACAGTGTCTATTTTTCCTCTCCCATCAAACACCAGACTATGGGCCATACTCTGCTGGACACTATATGTCAGTTATTAAATTCTCACAGGAGCCCTGAAATTCAGGGATGAACTTATTTACTTTTTGGCTGCTTTGCTTCTCCTTCTGTGATTTTCTCCTTATTTCCCAGACCACTTTCATTGATGATTATATCCCAATTTTGGATTAGCACAATAGGGGAGCATATCTGGTCATTCCATTCAAGAAAGGATGGTGAAATGTGAAGCTTATTAGGATACCAGGAGAGGGAACTGCTCAACCTGCTCATTCTTTGAGACAAGATGAAGAGCTTTAGAGTTCTGGTAATTCAGTATCTAGATTTTCCCAGGTCCCTAAAAATTCTTGTCAAAGAATTGTTGACTATAACACCAGCCTACTGGAATAGGTACAGGTAAAGGTCATTTCAGAGCTGGAAGTGACTTTGGGACCAATGGCAGCACTTACCATGACCCAGTGCATAGCTGCCTAATGGGGCCTGCTCACGAGTCTCAAAATCCACTAAGCTGCACGTATCTCTGGCCACACTAATATTTTTTTCTACTTCCTGGCCACCATCCCGGACACATTTTTAGGAGAAATGGAAAGTTGATAGAGATCATTCTTAGAGCGTCTGTTCTGATCCTGTTCTGTCTTCCTTCCCTGGTTCCATTTCTTAATTACCAGGGCCCTCACCTCCTCCCTTCTCCTGCTAATCGCTCTCACAGAAGTGTCTGTCATATTATCTAACTCTAGATCTAGATTGACATAGGTATATATTTTAAACCTCGTGGTTACAAAACTTTTGGGTGCATCATAATTCTCTGGAGATTCTGCTAAAAATATAGAAGTTAAAGCCCCATCCTCAACCTCCTGAATGAGAACCTTTGAGTATGGGTATTTTTAAAGACGTATTTAACAAAAAGGTTCTTGCCAAGTAATTTTGCTACACCTAATATTAGAGAGTCACCTCCTTAGTGCAACTCTTTCTTCCTGGTTTTTCTGTGCAGTGTCACATCTATTTCACTCATTGTGAGAAGGCATTTCAGACATCAGCAAACAGGTGGGTAACACTGAGGTCCTTGATGCAGTGAGGTAGACGTGAGAATGGAGAAGATTAAAATAAAATACAAAGACTATTAGTCTTTCTGGCACTCACTTAGGGTGAGGCATTCAGTGGAGAGCTTTATATATAATATCTCATGCAATCATTTCTAAATATCTCTTAAAAAGTATTATTGTCCCCATTTTACAGATGAAGAAATAGATCTCATAGAGGTTAAGTAACATGACTGAAGTAGAACAGCCAGAATATGATAAAGGCAGTTTTTAAAGCTTATCTCTTACTTTCCCCAAAACTTGTATTACTTTGATTCTGAAATATACCATGGGAACAGGAAGATTGAAGTCTAGTTTTGCCTTCATTCCCTTTAGTTTTCTAAACTACACTCTTCGGACAAGTGGTCTGTGAAATATAGAAAATATCCACTCCCCTTTCCCAAATAAAGGATTCAGTGGTCATATAAGTTTGGAAATGCCATTTTCAGTAGCCTGGTCTTGGAGAGTTGCCATAGAGTGACATACTGAAGACCTTAAAAACCCATTACAGGGAAGATAACTCCGGTGAAGCCCATCTTTTTCATGTTAATTTCACATTCATGATGCTGTATTTTCAAAATACATTGCTTCAATTTCTGAGGAAATGTGTACATTCGGGAGAACATTAGTTTAGCACAAACGCACCACCCTGCTTTAGAGGATATGCAGGAGAAATAGAATGAGAAGATATAGCCAAAGAGAAGAATCATTTGCTGTTTCTTCCTTCAAAAGCAGGGAAATAACACCAGAGCTTCCAAAATGGCATAAAAACTTTCCCATATATCCTGTGCAATTTTCTGGGATGTGGCACGGCTTACAGCATCTTTATTACAATTATAATCTATTAGGGAGTGATTTCTCAGTCGATTTGCTGATGTTGCTTGGACTACACTGCAATAATATCACTAGCCTCATTTTCTGGGTCAAAGAGAGCCAAGTAGTGGGAAGTAGCTTCTCCCTCTGCTTTCCTGAGTCTTGTGTGTTCATCTGCTGCAGAGCCTTAAGGTAATACACCTCAAGATACAATTTTTAAATTAAAAAACAAGAAAGTATATTGGATTAATTCATCATGGCTGGTTTTCTACCTGGAGCAAAACAGATTTTACAAGCTTCCCATCCAATCTGGCACAAGAAATGGCACAAAACCTGGGCTGGATTTTCCCCAATACTGTAGTCTGCCTGGCAGTCTGAAGTGAAGGGCTGTTGAGAGGCCTAAGGAGGGGAAGAGCAACGCTCCTGGCTTCTAAGAGGCAAAACTGCCAGCATGTTTCCTAGGCTCAGAAGAATGCCCTATTCTTGTTGGGCTGTTTAATCTACTGATTTCATTGTACACTGCTGGAGAATTTTAAGGTGAAAATATTATGTGGTTAATTATACAGCTCATAAGCTCTGGGAGTGGCTTTCAGATTCTATCACTCCAGGCAACAAGAGGAAAAAATGCCACAGAACATGTTTTGCCCCTGGGAAGTAAGTTAACAGAGTTAAAGTCAGATTTTTGAAAAGTAACATTTTCAATTTGTAAGAAAAGCATTTGTAAGAGAAACATCTGGAGTTCTTGGGCATCTCGCATCCAGGTGCATTAGGAATGCCTTGTTTCTCCTTCTGAAAAGGCCCATTGTGGAGAACGAGTTTCTCTGTCTTGATGATAGTCTTCTGCAGCAATATGGTTGTATCTGAAGGTGAGAAGGGAGGGGATATTCTACTTGCATCGCTTCATCCAGGACTTCTGATGGGGCGAAGGCTGCAGAAACTCTGGGGCCATCCCTGTGTCTGCATTCCACCACACAGACATTAAATGTAATTTACCTTTTAGGTACCCACCCTTTCTTAGGAAACTACTGGAAGCAGTTTTCCACAATAAATGAGACACTAAGAAAGTAGAATGCTTGATGTTAAGGAAACCAAGAATCCTGCACATGACTGAGGCAGACGAAAGCCCCCAGATGAGCGTGAAGGAAACATCTGGGATGACAGCTGTGCAGCAAGCCCAGACAGGAGGACAAAGGCTCCTAGTGGGGAAAGTTCAGAACATAAAAGTAGAACCAACAGATGAACCAGTACATTGTCCTGTGCAGAGAAGTGAATGAGAGGCGATTGGACAGTGTAGAAAAGATTAGCCATAACTATAGAGAAAACTAAGTAAATGAGGCAAAAAGGCTATTTTTAACTGTAGGTAAAATGAGAAGTTGCATAAGAAAGAAGCCATTCATAGTATAGTACTTATATGCACTGCCATAAATTACAGAACATTAATGTAATGGAAGCATACTGAGATGAAGGATGTGTAAGTGGGAGGTGGGTGGCTGTTATTAGAAAGCTAAATATTGATCTACTATTATAGGTCACTAGTAGAAAATTTCTAAAACTGATAAATCAAGAAAAAGCAATAAAATATATGCTTTGGTTAGCTATAAAAAAACAAAACCACAAAGTAACAGTGACTTCAGGAAAAAATTTATTTCTCTCTCAGTCAACATAGAACTAGGCAGGCCAGGATTGGAGTGATAGCTTTGTTCATAAAATCCTCAGTGACCCAGTCTCCCTCTATACTGCTGTTCCAGAGTGAGGGGCTTCCTTTCCCAAGTTAACCGCATGGCTCAGTGTAGCTGCTCAGGTTCCAGCTATCATGTCTGTATTCCAGTCACCAAGAATGAAGAAAGAATGAAGAAGGAAACAGTCAAAGGATGTTTTTCAGGTGTCCTTTAAGAAAGGTTCTTGAAAGTTGTATGGAATGCCTTTATTTACATTCGTTTGTCCAGGATTTAATTGCATAACTATGTATAATTAAAAGAGGAGCTTGAAATACATTTCTGGAAGTCATGAGCTCAGCTTGAAATTGGGGTATACATTTCCACAGAAGAACGAGAGGATAGATATGGTGGAACTAGCCAGTTCTTCTACATATGTTATTTACAAATGTGGAAGTAAATTTCGGAATAAATATCTAAAGGACTAAAATCACTGAAATTTCTGGTTGGGGAATGAGGCTTTTGGATAGGAAGGGGTGGTAGATATCATTGCTGCATTTTATTATAAATGTTTAGTACCATTATCTCTTAACTTTTTATGACATGTATTATATTGATAAAATAAATACATTAAAATAAATCATAAAGGTCCCTGACATAGTGGGTATGATAGCAGGCTACGCAGGTTGTAAGAAGGGAGGGTGAGAGAATATGTACCTCCATTTCATCTCCTATTTGTCCCTTGCTTATCTCTGAATACAGAATTAATCTAGTGTTCTTAAGCTTCATTGCAATATGAACTAATAATTGGACCTGTAAGTTCTTCCCGCTATCTATCTGTTCTCTTTTCCTGTGATCCTGTGAATACAAAGAAAAGTTTTGAATGGACATCAAAAGTAATGGTGATGGAGATAAGCTAGGAAGACATCTCAGAAGCTTAAGTAATACATGTTTACTTTTGAGGTGTCAGAATCCTCCTTTTGAAAAGTCAGGTATCTTTCTACTGTGGCTTTCCTCTTAATTCATAGCCTCTTAGATGGTAAGAAAAGGTGATGCTTAATCTAGAGATTCTGATTTTGGCCAGTCCAGGTGATAGCTCATGCCAGGTCCTATTCTCTCAAATTTTTTGCAGTAAATATTTTTTCCCTTTCCAAATTCTTATTCACCCCTGACTTAGAGAATGCCCAGTCAATTCCAGCATTCTTGTCTCCACAAATGGCAGTGCAATTTATGAAAGCTCAATCGTGCTGCTATATGAAAGCATCTACAGTCATAGAGAAGAAAACAAAATGCTGGAATGAGACCTCAGCATGTGACTGAGGTATAATGAGCAAGATGACATCAATAGTATTATTTTTAAAAACATAGCTTTTGCAATAACTATATTTTAATTTACTGTAGTTTGATTTACTGAATATTAAGAGCTACTTTCTTAAAACTCATCTCTGATCTTTGATAACTCGACAGGAATATATTATTTTCATCTCCACTTTAAAGATAAGGAAACACAGTTCAGAGATGTGCCATATCTACATCTCAGTTTAACAGTAAGTCAGTGGGGTTTGGGTTTCAATTCAGGACTGACTTTAAAGGCTGTGCTTTTTGAATAGTATCATAATTTGAAATTTTGGTGGCTGCTTCATCCAAGGTTCAGCCATCCAGGATTTTCTGAACATCTGCTACGTTAAGCACTGTACTGGCTTCAGTGAAGCACATGTAACTAGACCACACTGAACATACCCTAAAGGATCATATCATCTGAGTGGAGATGGGGAGAATCAGATATAAAACTCACTGTTACAAATGCAATACATGCTAATTTGCCCAGGACCATCTTGAATTTTTTGTCACAATAATTATTAAGAGTATTTCTTTTCACTCTCAAAAGTGCCCGGGTTTGGGTAATAAACTATCTGGTTACTATAGCAGACGCTGAGAGGCCCCACCCATATATCCCATTGCTCCTACCAACTCAGTCTGCTCCATCTGATTGCCAACTTCCAACACCTGTATTTCTTTCGAATGGGGCTTTCTTTTGCCACTGGATCTTCTTTTGTTAGTAGGACAGAAGTGCTGAGGAGTTAATGCACCCTGGGAGCAGCCCTCTAGCAGTGACTGATGATTAGTTGATGTGTCTGTACTCCAACTCCATCACCCCTTGAATGAGATAATTGAAGTGTGTATCCTATACTAGCTCCCCTGTTCCCCACAGGACTAAGTTCCAGTTGTCCACAGTGGTAACTGGCTTGAAAATGCACCTTTTATTGGCTGCCTTTCCCATCTTGTCCCTCTTCTCCACCACCTATCGTATCTTCCTGTAACTTCCAAATAACATCTCTACATTCAGATACTTGTCTGAGCCTTTCCTTTTGTCAGTAATCCAAACTGGACTACCTCTCTTATCTATAGAAAAGTTAAGGACTGAGTGATTTGGCTTAAAGTACAACCTTCATGGGTGTAGTGAGACTTGACCTTGACATTTGGATATTATTTAGGTAACAATGTGAGGAAGGGAGGATGACAGAGGTCAGGGGGGCCAGGTGCAAAAGGAAGGCAGATGATGGAAAAGGGTACATACAGACTGGAGATGGACATTTGTTCTGGGAGAGAAAGACAGAGAGCAATCACAGATGTTTGAGCAGTGTAGTGAAATGTTGGACACACTATTTTAGGATACCATGTTTGGCAGTGGGCAGGCCGACAGGATGAGGAGAGAGCTGAGTCAGAGAAACCAGTGGGGAGAATGTTGATGTTATCTGAATAGGAAGAGATGAAGGCTGAGCTCAAAGTGGAGGAAAAAATATAGTAAGAAAGGGTGGTTATGAGTCATTTCAAAGGTGAATCCACTGGATTTAGCAGGTGACTAGCTACAAAGGATGAAGGACAGAGATGAGTCAATGGTGACTGCTCCCCTCAACCTACAACCACCCTATGAATCAAGCTGTGAACAACATGGATGACAGGCCGACACATTTAAGAGAAACCAATTCTCTCAAATGTTAAAGTGCATTCAATGTCTCATTGTGTTTCTTTTCCTTTCCAAGGCCACCCTGAGTGCCTGTTGAATGGTTACTCTCTAGCGTGTACTTTTCTTTAATTAAATGACACTGTGGTTAAGCACTCAGGCATTGGGCTCAGGCTGAGCAGGGTTCAAATTTTAGTATTGTTTCCTGGGTGTGTGGCCTTAAGCAAGCTCAGTAATGTTCTGAGCCTCAGGTTTCTTTTTTCTTTTTTTAATGTGGCTATAGTTAATTGGTTTTTTAAAATGTAGTGTTGTAAGAATTTAATGAGATAATACACATAAATGTTGTCACAGTATGTGGCACCTACATAAGTGCTCAGAAAATGATGCCAGTTATTATTAAACTGGTAAGAGCAGGCACTACACTTGCTCTTGGCCAAAAGCTCAAGAAGCAATTATGCAATTACTATTAACAAGGTGAGGTGAACTGTCTGACCATGTCTCAGAGTGGCTGTAAGTAAAGAGGATTATTAAAGTATATCTATAGATCAATGTAGCGAGTTAGATCCCCGCCCCCGCCCCCTGCCACCCTCTCTCATTCTCTTTCTCTGTCTTTCTCTATTCGAGGCCCAGAAACAGATAATACTGTTCAGCATTCCGCAGGAAGCCCAGCATCAGGAATGCGGATGAAGAAATAAAGTCTTAGCTCCAGACAATTTTTTCATCTCTAGATAGCTACAATATTGGGGAGTTTCTATTCTATTCTTTGTGCCAGAGATCATATCCCATTTCATGGATGGCTTTAGGTCAATAAATAGGTCTATTTTTTACTGTTCAAAAGGCTCCCAGACACAATTCATTTCAAACAAAAGTCACCACCCACCATCCTGCTTTTCACGCTCCTTCCCATGAAAATGATCCTCTGAACACAGAGCTCCCACCCCAGTCCGGGGGCTCAGTGGGGAGGATTGAGGTGTGAATTCTAACTGACAGGCCTGAGCTAAATAGGAACAATTGTCTTGCAGGGGAACGGTGGCAAAGGGGATGCACCCTGTCCCCTTTCAGTCTCTTCTGAAGTCAGTGCTGGTTGATTCTGCGGTTGGTGGATTCAAAATGCAGCAGTTCAGAGAGTGGTCATTTATTTTGAAAAGACCTCTGAATTGACTAGGAAGTCCCATGTGGCACTTTTCTTGAACTATGTGGGCGTGCCCGCAGCTTTCTTGTAATCCAGGGAGTAATTCTGAGGCAAGCCGATGGGGCCCTCTCTCTCAGCCTCTCCCCTGCAATGGCAGTGTTTCCCACAGACCCTCCTACTGCCCACTGCAGCGTTTCCAGGCTGGCAGGGTGTGTGCGGGCAAATCCATGGATTTCCTCAGATTTCCTCAGAGATGGTCAGGGTGCTGGAACTTCTCAGTTTGCCCTTCTGTGACCAAAGTCTCCCACAGGACCAAGCTCTGTGAATTCTGGTACTTAACAGATATCCCCAAATGCTGGAAAGGCCTCTCCTAAATCTCCTCAATATCAAAATGGCAATACCCTGAAAAGACTGCTCATCTCTGTTCTCAGGGACTTAGTCCCTCAGCTGAGCTGGGGGAACAACAGATTTCAGTAATCCATCTTATTTGGCTTCTTCAAAACAAGATTCCATCCACTGAGACCAAAACCCCGGAGTACGCAGCAGCCTAGGTGAGGTTTCTGTGGGGAGGATGGAAAGTTTGGAGAGGATGAGTGCACATCTTTTAATAAAGGCCAAAACACTCAGTTACAAACGAGAAACAAATAATTTTCTTTTAGTCAGGCACCAGCATTGGGTAATTATAGAAGGAGTGATTTGAGGATTAGGTTTTCTTCTTTAGAAAATCACTGAAAAACTACTGAACATGGTGACATGTGTAAGCCCGCAGAGCAAGTCATCTTGCAGTGGAATTTCCTGTGGGACATCAAGGTTTTGAGGTAACCTAGTGTAACAGATGCTTATGGAACACCTCCCCCACCATCTCTTTACTAGGCTGATGTGCTCACCCCCAGCTACTGTGGGTGTTGGTTGCCAACAGCTACTCCATTCTCCAGAGAGGCTCTCTCTTTGGCTAACACTAACCACCCAGTGACATTAGGTGGTTACACCTCCCATCCCACCTACCTCCACCAGGCAGCCTGTGGCCAATGAGTGACTGTTATCAAGGGTACAAGAGCCCAAACTCCCTTGCTTCTGGGCAGGACAACTCAGAGATCACCCTGGGATGGATGAGACTAGGCTTCATGCAAAACACTTTTACATTGCCTTTTCTTTTTCTTTTCTTTTTTTAAATATGCCTTACCCTGCTTCCCTTACTCCCCTACAAGTTTTATTTGACAGCACACTATCATTAAATCACGTGCACAAGAACCCCTGCTTCAGGCTCTGCCTCTGCAGAATGCAAACGAAGATACCTGGCTTATACAGAAAGCAGTGAGCTGATTGGCTTCCTTGTCAGAGGCACTGTAAAGGGGCTGTCTTCTTTTCTCTAGAATATAACTCTCTGAGTTGTCTGATTATAACTCCCTTAAATTAAAAAACATCTCAACTGCCTATGCTCTTGATTTCAGTTGGACTTTTTCTTTAAAAATGCTTAGTCAGTGTGCCATAGAATTCTTAGAAGTTTTCTACTAATTAGAAAGTGACTCTCCTCCTCCTAACATACTTACACAATTATCTAACTACTCTAGAAAATTATAATTTAAATTTCCATTCCATGTGTTTCAATTCTTTTTGCCAAAATCATGACTTTGAAACTCTTGAGTTTCCTGTTAGAGTTAATTATCTGCAAGTATATTAAAATGCCCCTTTCTTTCCAAAAACATCTATCCATATAAACATTCCAAAAAATGAAAGCTTTTTATTTAATTTTTCAAGGTTTTCATTCTGAGTCGTTTAATTTAATGCCAGTGGGAGGGAGCTGGGACACATCAATGGAGAGTCGTGATAGAGATGTATAAGAACTCAAGGGGCAATAGCTTTCTCCAGTATTTTTTGCTTCCTCTGTATTACTGACTCCTAGTCAAAATGGAATGTCAAATGTTGGATTCTGCAGAAGTGCACCATGAGATAAGAGTACATATGCGAAGGATTTATCAAGGAAGTATGAGGAGACAAAGAGGTGGGGAAGGCCAGGGATGGGAAGAAGCTAAGCCAGACAGTAGTTTAGGGAAATCTCACAGAGGGCAGCTTCAGCTGGACACTCAGGGGAGCTCAACAGTGTCAAGGACACCTTGAAGTGGTTTCTACAGGAAGGAAGAGACAGGGCTTTTGTTCTCCCTCACCCAATGGTCACTGTTCAAAGGCCCCACACCAAGAAAGAGGTGGGAACAGGTGTTTCTGTTCTTTTTCTGTTTGGGCAAAACAGCTCCAATAGCCCAAGATAGCCCAAGATTAGTCATTCATAGATAGTCATGGGTGTAGCCTATTCCCAGCCAAATCCAATGGAAGCTGGGAAAGGGACATAAAGGAACAGCAAAAGGGACTCCAGGGGATGTAGGTGAAACACTGATAGAGTCCACTACAAGGGGTTAACAGAAGGAAAATGTGCAGTGGGAAGGTGTTTGATCCAAGCATAGCTAGATTTGAGTCATTCAGGTTAAAGACTGTGGTCCAAGCTGCACTTCAGCTACAACATTTGCTACTTTCAGATATTCCATCCTACCCTGGCTACTATGTGATGGTGGTGGCTGGATTCTTACTTGGGGCCTCCTTTGGGACCTATCGTCAGTTCTCAGGTAATCTAGTTTCCACACTGCCAGATGGAGTGGGACAAATCAGACCTATCATAGGCATAAATGTTCATAATTGTGGATGTGAATGTGTCCGAACTGCTGAAGATTCCTGAAGTTATGGACTAAAGTAGCAAAGTCAGTAGATAATCTGCTGGAAGTGCCTGAGGGCCTAATCGTCTAGGTGTAACCAGCAAGCAAAGCAGGTGCACAGCTCTGGAAGAATATAGACTGTTGCCTCCCCTGGATCTCAGTGGAAAGGTGCTCAGAGGATCTGTCTGGCTCTCCAGGCAAATGAGCGCATATTAGAGAGTACAGAGTGGCTCTGGCACCATGAAAAGGGAAAATTGGAAAAAAAACCACATCATATAAGAGGTTGATGATGGGCCCCTTTTCTTTGTTCCAGAATGTTGCCTATGGACCAAGGCTAAAAACAGGAATGCTCTACATTCTGAAAAGAATGACTAAGGAGAAACATATGGGACCTCCCTTAGTCCTTTCTTGTTGCTATAAGATGCCTCACTTGATCTTAGCCAAAAGGCTGATGAGTGATAACAAAATATCTTAGACTGAGTAACTTATAAATAATAGAAATTTATTTTTTATGGTTCTCAAGGCTGGGAAATCCAAGATCAAAGTGCTGGTAGATTCAATATCTGGTAAGAATTGCTCTCTGCTTCCAAGATGGTGCCTTGCTTATGTGCCTGTATTAGTCCTGCTAATAAAGACACACCTGAGTCTGGGAAGAAAAAGAGGTTTAATTGGACTTACAGTTCCACATGCTGGGGAGGCCTCAGAATCAGGAGGTAAAAGGTGCTTATTTCGTGGTGATGGCAAGAGAAAATGAGGAAGAAGCAAAAGTGGAAACTCCTGATAAACTCATCAGATCTCATGAGACTTATTCACTATCCCCATCACAGCACAGGAAAGACTGGGCCCCATGATTCAATTACCTACCCCTGGGTCCCTCCCACGACACATGGAAATTCTGGGAGATACAATTCAATTTAAGATTTGGGTGGGGACACAGCCAAACCATATCAGTGTCCTCCAGGGAGGAGAGTACAAAATGAAATGACATGGCATAGAATGCTGAAATGACAGACAGAGAATTCAGAATCTAGTTGGCAATGAAGATCATCAAGATCCAGGAGAAAGTTGAAACCGAATTCAAGGAATTTAAGGAAATCCAATAAAACAATACAAGAGCTGACAGACAATATACCTATTTTAAGAAAGAAGAAAACTGATTTTTCCAGAGCTGAAAAACTAAAATCAAGAATTTTATAATACAATTGAAAGTATTAACAACAGAATAGACCAAGCTGAGGTTTAATCTCAGAACCCAAAGACCAGTTATTTAAATCAACTCAGTCAAAAAATAATAATAAAGAGAAAACAATTTTAAAAATTAAATAAAACCTCCTAGAAATATGGGATTATGTAAAGAGACCAAACCTATGACTCATTGACATCCCAGAAAGAGAATGAGAGAGAGCAAGCAACTTGGAAAGCATATTTGTGGATATTCTCCATGAAAATGTCCCCAGATTTGCTAGAGAGGTTGACAAGCAAATTCAAGAAATTCAGAGAACTAGAGAACCCCAGCAAGATATTATACAAGACACACATCCCAAGACACATAGTCATCAGATTCTTCAAGGTCAATGTTAAAGAAAAAATATTAAAGGCAGCTAGTGAGAAGGGTAGGCCACATACAAAGGGAATCCCATCAAGCTAACAGCAGGATGTTCAGCAGAAACTTAATACACCAGAAGAGATTGGGGGTGTATATTTAGCATCCTTAAAAAAAACAAATTCCAACCAAAAATTTCAAATTCAGCCAAATAAAGCTTTATAAGTGAAGGAGAAATAAAATCCTTTGCAGGCAAGCAAACACTAAAGGAATTCGTTACCACCAGACTTGCCTTACAAGAGGCCCTTAAGGGAGTGCTAGACATGAAGAAAAGATCATTATCTGCCACCACAAAAAGACATTTAAGTACATAGCCCACTGAAATGCTAAAGCAACTATACAACCAAGTCTACATAAAAACCAGTTAACAACACAATGACAGGATAAAATCCTCAGATATCAAATATTAACCTTGAATATAAACAGGCCAAATGTCCCACTTAAAAGGCAGAGAGTGGCAAGTTGAGTAAAGAAGCGAGACCCATTGTTGTCTTCAGGAGACCCATCTCACATGAAATGACACCCATAGGCTCAAATTAAAGAGATGGAGAAAGATCTATCAAGCAATAGAAAACAAAAAAGAACAGGGGTTACTATTTTTATTTCAGATAAAGCAGACTTTAAACCAACAATGATCAAAGGGTACAAAGAAAAGCATTACATAATGATAAAGGATTCAACAAGAAGACTTAACTGTTCTAAATATATATGAACTCAACACTGGAGAACCCAGATTCATAAAACAAGTTCTTAGAGATATACAAAGGACTTACATAACTGTACAATAATGGTAGGAGATTTCAACACCTCACTGACAGTGTTAGACAGATAATTGAGGCAGAAAACCAGCAAAAATATTTGGGACCTAAACTCAACAGTTGACCAAATGAAACTAATTGACATCTGAGAACACTCCACCCAACAAAAATAGAACATACACTCTAAGATCAACCACACATTTAGTCATAAAGCAATTTTTAACAAATTCGGAAAAACTAAATTCACACCAACCACACCACACAAAAAAGAGTAAATCAATACCCAGAAGATTTCTCAAAATCATACAATGACATGGAAATTAAACAACCCATTTTTGAATGACTTTGGAGTAAAGAAAGAAGTTAAGACAGAAACCAAGAAATTCTTTGAAACTAATGAAAACAAAGATACAAAATACCAGAATCTCTGGAACACAGCTAAATTAGTGTTGAGAGGAAAGTTTATTGTACTAAACACCTAAATCAAAATGTTAGAAAGATCTCAGATCAACAACTAACATTATACCTAGAGGAAGTAGACAAATAAAAGCAAACCAACACCAAAGCTAGCAGAAGAAAAGAAATAACCAATATCAGAGCTGAACTGAATAGAATTGAGACATGAAAATTCATACAAAAGACTAATGAAACTAAAAGTTGGTTATTTGAAATAATAAATAAGAATGATAGACCACTAGCTAGAGTGGTCTAATAAAAAAAGATAGAAGATTCAAATGAACAACATCAAAAACAAAAAACAAAAAACAAAAAAAAACAAAAAACCACCAACCCCACAGAATTACAAAAACCCTCAGAGACCATGATGAACACCTCTAGGCACACAAACTAGAAAATCTAGAAGAAATGGATAAATTCTGAGAAATATGCAACCTCCCGAGATTGAACCAGGAAGAAATTGAATACCTGAATAGACCAATAATAAGTTCTGAAATTGAATCAGTAATTTAAAAAGCCTACTTTCACATCACTAATCATCAGAGAAATACAAATCAAAACTACAAGGAGATACCATCTTTTATGAGACAGAATGGCTAACATTCAAGAGTCAAAAAACAACATGCTGGCAAGGTTGTGGAGAAAAGAGAATGCTCAAACACTGCTGGTAAGAATGTAAATTAGTTCAGCTACTGTAAAGCAATTTAAGATTTCTCAAAGAACTTAGAACTGCTATTCAACCAAGCAATCCCATTACTGGATATGTATTGGGTATCCCATTACTGGATACCCAAAGGAATAGAAATAATTCTACCAAAAGACATATGTACACGGATGTTCATTGCAGCACTTTTCTCAATAGCAAAAACATGAAATTAACCTAGATGTTCATCAGTAGTGGACTGAATAAAGAAAACTTGGTACATATATATGATGGAATACTATGAAGTCACAAAGAAGAAAGAGATGATGTTCTTTGCAGTAACATGGATGCAGCTGGAACCCATTATTCTTATCAAATTAACACAGGAACAGAAAATGAAATACCACATGTTCTTACTTATAAATGGGGGCTAAATATTGAGTACACATGGACACAAAGAGGGAAACAATAGACACTGGGGCTTACTTGAGAAAAGAGGGTGGGAGGAACAAAAACCAACTATTGGGTACTATGCTCACTACCTGGGCAATGAAATCATTTGCACACCAAACCCCAGCACCACACGTTTTACTCATGCAACAAGCCTGCACATGTACCTCCTGAACCTAAAATAACAGCGGAAAGGAAAAAAAAAGAATAAAAAATTATTCATTCAATAAGAATTTCTCATGCAATATTTAGGGCATACTTACAATAAAAAATAATGTTTTTAAAATCTGAAATTTAAATTTAACTTAGAGTCCTGTACTTTGGCAATCCCAGACCTAACACTTCCAACCAGGGCTTATCAACTGCTGCAGAGGTATCTCTGCTTCTAACTTTTAGCTCACTGTCCCTCCTGTCTATATAATGAAAATATTGGGGTAGGAGATGGCCATTGTCAGCAGTCTTGTGGGAAGACCACTGTGGCGAGAGAGAGGTTTTTCCTCCCTTCCATGCAGAGGAGGAAATGAGGGTTGCATTTTCCTGTTGATCACAAGGAAGGCATAAAGTCCTTGAGAGCACTTGTAAGACTGGAGGTATCTTCTCTGCAAGAGGAGATTTTTATTTTTATGTCGGATTTCTGCTTGAGCAGTGAACCTGCTGATTGGCCCCTGTGCATTGAGCAGGGAGAAAGAGAGTGAGGAACAGAGCGAGGAAACAGAGGGAAGGAAGGCAGAAAAGCTTACTGTACTCCCATCATTTGTCTTGGCAAAGATGAGCCTGTTGGTCAAGGGGGTGCTGCACAAGGAAGCTGAGCTTATGTTAGTCCTCTGATGTATTGCCCAGAGGGATGCCTTCTAGATGAGGGAATCCTAGCAGCAGAGACCATGGGGAGCACACTGGAAAAGGCTGTGGTGCTGGGGGGCTGTGGAAGGGTGGAAATGGAGCTGGATGCCTACTTCAGGAAACTATGGTGTAGAGAGAAACTTCAAGCCTCTGTGAAGCACCCACCCGTGTTCTTGTAAGCACGTGGAAGACTGACACAGGATCTTGAGGTTAAAGGTGAAGGCCAGAGGAGGAGGCAAAGTCGGTAAGAAAAGTCAGTCTTGCTTAGGTGGCCAAGTAAGTGATGATGTTTCTGCTCTGGAGAAGCTCAGAAGATGTGGAGTCACGGAGTGAGGGAGGGGTGTATGCAAAGCAGTCACATTTCTCTGCCCACTCTGCCTTCAGCCACAGGTCTAGTGGGTATGTAGTGCAGAGAGCTTTGAAGTGAACATAAGATTGAAATTAAAAACTCGTCCAGACTTATCTTAATAATGAATATTGATGAAATAGTTTGGAATTTCCCCAAGATGACATTAAATGATAGAAAATGTGGATTTGATAGAGATAAAAGTGAAAATGGGATAAAATGGACCTTCTTTATGTCTATACTCTGATGAAAAAAGTGCTCAATAAACCATGTCTATCTAGCAAAATGGAATCCAAAAAGGGCAGAATTCCCTTGATGTGATGACTGGTGCTGCCATATCTGCTGCCCATGAGGGAGATGCAATCTGCATGCTCTTGCCTGCCAACTCTACCTAGTGAGAGGGTGAAAGGGTGAGGTGGGGAGGTATCCGTGATGTGTAAGAGCCACCCCGAGAATTCTCTCTACAGAAGATTTGCAGCTGAGCCTGAACCCAAATAGTGCAGGGAGCCCCTGAGACCCTCAGTCTATGACAGGGTCTAAAGAAGTAAATTTGAGGCCAGGCACCATGGCTTATTCCTGTAATCCTTGCACTTTGGAAGGCCAAGGCAGAAGGTTCGCTTGAGCCCAGAAATTCGAGACCAGCCTGGACAATATAGTGAGATTTTGTTTCTACAAAAAATAGTAATTCGAACGTGTGTGAATAAAAACTGGATGAATGTGGAGATTTTAAAATGACGTTACAAATGGTATGTTATAACCAATGGAAAGTTTAAGTTGGTGAGCTGCACTAGTTATTATTTAAATCATCTTTTTGATATTGGAATTCTTCCTGCTTACCTTTAACATGGATATGAGTGTGTGCACATACAAATATATTCACATAAAAATGGTGTTAGTGTGATAGATTCTGCTATTCTCTTCCAGTTCCGATTACGTTATGAATAAAAGTTCCTTGGTGAAAACTTAGCCGGCAGTTGTGCTGATGACGTATGAGAAAAGGTTGGACCTCATTCACATTTCCACATTTGCATTTGCCCTGCAGGGCTTAGTGTGGTAAAAACTTGCATATGTCAGTGAAATGAGAATCCCTGACTCACAGGTTGCTGCTTGGAAGCGGATCTGATAAAGAAAGCCAGCCCCATTTTTCCATAGTCAATTCCAGCTGGCAATTCTTGCTCTAAGCACTGCTTTCTTCATCCCCCTTTCCCGGTGTCAGACATAATGCATTGCTTTTCTTGCTGCAGAAGCTTGTCAGAAGTATTTTTCCAGTTTGCTAATCCGTGATTTTTAAAAATGATGAATAATGATATTCACATTGATCTTGCAAATCAGAGTTTTCAATAACCAGTTATTTCCCATGTACCATTATGGCTACAGTCAAAATGGACTATCACAAGTTTGCAAAGTTTGAAGGCAAGAGGCAGTATTATAAAATCAGAGTTATATGAAGTTGTATTGAGAATTGAGGTTGAAAGCAAGGTTAGCAAAATTCTCTCATTTTTTTTCCTTGGCTGGCATTATTAGGTAGGGTGTTTTTAGGAGAGGATTATTGTTAAATAACTTTTATCTTTTGTAGCTTTGTGACCTTGAGAAAATTACTTAACCTCTTAGCACCTTAGCTGCATCATATTTAATGAGGATAATAATATTATCTACCTCTAAAAGTTGGTGTGAAGATTCAATGACCTTTTATATATCTATATCTAGATATAGGCAAAAGTCTAGACAATAATACAATATAGGTATCTTACATGCATTCCTAGCACATAGAAAACTCTCAACAAATGTTATTACTGTTTCTGCTACTATTATTATGATCAATTTTCAAGATAGTAAGATTTAGTATGGCATTGTAGAAAGAGTACACGTAGGTTTTAGAGAAAATGAATTCTCAAGTCACGACTTTGCCATGCACGGTGAGAACTTGAAAAAGAGGATGACCTCTCTTAGTTACCATATCACCAAATGGGCAAAATCATACTGCTGGTATAGGATTTTCATTAAGGACAGTGAAGGCTGAATAAGATCATGTTTATAAAGTGCCTTACACCTATTTGTTAGCTCCCTCCCCTGTTTTCAGAGGCCAGTGAAAGACCCTGAGTTTTGCATCTTTACACCAATTTCTTTGTCCTAACACATTTCACTCGCCTTCCCTCAACCTGAGGAGATAAAACATGATTTCCCTGTACCTGATCATACCTAATCCTTCTCTGGAAGGATTAATACATCAATAGCACTCAAACCATCGAGTTAAAGTGACTCGTCTTCGTTCTCTAGGACCAGCTGAGTCTAGGTAATTAATTTAGTGAACATGATGTGCCCAGTGGACATGTGACAGCAATTCTGTTTTTCCTCTCCAAACCTTCTACTGGAATGGGGCAGTTCAGGCCAAGGTCTCAATCAACCTCTATAATGTTTGACATTAGGGACCTTAGGACACACTTGGGATACCTGGTGGGGAAGAATCTCAGCCACATTTTCTGCTAGAATATCCCTGGGCAGGTGAAGGGGAGTTACAATCTCAGTGGTCCTCTACCTTGGCTATACATTGGAATCACTTAGGGACCTCTGAAAAATCTCCATGCCCAGGCTGCACCTCAGTAGAATACAATCAGAATTTTAAAAAGTTATCCAGGTGGGATTTTTAAAATGTATTATTTTTACTTTTTAGAGACAAGGTCTCCCTCTGTTGTCCAGGTGGAGTGTGTTGGCCTCATCACAGCACACAGTAACCTCAAACTCTTGGGCTTAAATAACCCTTCTGCCTCGGCCTCCGAAGTAGCTGGGCCTACACGCACAAACCCCCATGTCCACATACTTTTAAAAATTCCTTTAACTTCACTCAGCTGATCTTCTCTCAGCAGGGAAATGCTTTTGCAAATGAATGGTCCTCTAATGGAACTTCATAATTACATCTATTTAACATGTGATAATTGTTTTTGCTTTGCTATCAACCTGATTTTATAATTTTAATACATTTTATTGAGGCATTAATTTACATAGAATAAAATGCACCTATTTTAAGTGTATAGTTCAATGAATTTTGACAAAGAAACGCACTCCTGTAACCACTACAATCAACACATAAAACATTTCTATCATACCTGAAAGTTCTCTTGTGCCCATAATATGGTTTGGCTGTGTTCCCACCCAAAATCCCATTTGGGGTTGTAATTCTCATAAGCCCCATAATCCCCACATGTCAAGGGCGGGACCAGGTGGAGGTAATTGGATCATGGGGGCAGCTTTCCTCATGCTGTTCTTGTGATAGTGAGTGAGTCTCGCAAGATCTGACGGTTTTATAAGCATCTGGCATTTCACCTGCTTGCACTCACTCCGTCCTGTGAAGACGGTGCCTGCTTCTCCTTTGCCTTCTGCCATGATTGTAAGTTTCCTGAGGCCTTCTGAGCAACACGGAACTGTGAGACAATTAAACCTCTTTCCCTTATAAATTACACAGTATTTCTTCATAGCAGTGTGTGAATAGGCTAATACAGCCCCTTTGCAGTCAACCTTCCCTCTATCCCTCCACCCCCGACGCAGGAAAACAGTGATCGTTTTTCTGTCATCACAGACTAGTTTTCCTTATAGTAGAACTTCATATAAGTGGGTCATACTGTAAGTATTCTTTTGTGTCTGCCTTCTTTTGCTAAGCATAATGTTTTTGATATTTGCTTATTCTGTTGTATGTTTCAATAGTTTATTCTTTGAATTGTGAAGTTGTAATCCATTCTATGAATATATCAGTATTTGTTTATCCATTCACCTTTTGATGGACATTGACCAACCTAATTTTAGTACCTTTTATATTGTAATTTTCTCTCTACTTTTCCTCTTACAGGTATTTTATAGTGAAAACAGAGCTGATCTTTCATCAGAACCAGCATTTTTCTATGAATTCCTGCAATGAGTTCAAGCAACGTACTTAGAGGTGATTGGGCAAATGGTTAAATTACTCTCCCTGATATAAAATGGAGCTACACAGCCATACCATCTGTTTCATAAACTCCCAGTGCCACTGGGTTTGCAAAGCCACAGACATTGCTTGCTCTAGGCTATTTTATTGATTCTTGGTTGCTATTTATTTCATTATAGTCCAGCTCAGTTATTCACAAAGAGTTAAAGTGACTCATTTCGTACTCTCTTTGGTCTCCTGAACTTAACTCTTGTGTTTAATGATGAAACAACAAAATAATAGACAAATTCAACACTGTAGCTGGTTCAAGAAAGCCCTTAAAATATCTCTAAGTTGCCAATTATTCCTTAGAAGTAGTTTTGAAAGGAGGCTTGCAATACACACACACACACACATGCATACACATGTATATATCATATATGTATACAAGGGAAAATATATACATGCATGTCTATATGAAAATGTTTTTATACATACGTGTATGTATATATGTTATCTATATATAAATATGTATACTTTTATTTTAGAAAGTATAGATTTTGTTATACCAACAAAAATTCCTTTTAACATTTTTACTTGCTGCATATTAATCTTTTGAGTGGATTTGCCATAATTAATTTTTATTCTATAAATAAACTTTTAGGTTGTTTCTATTTTTTTCTAATATAAAATGTTCCAAAGAATGTATGTGGACACAAACGTTTTCATGTATTGCTTTCTTTAACTACCATTTTTTGATTATAAAAAATTATACTATGACTGAGTTTTTTTTTTCCTTTCCCTCTACAGTCAATACATATCTATGCTAGGTCACTGATATAAATATACATTTCTAGGAAGTTTTCTTATGTTAGGAACTCTGGATCAAAGTCACTGGCCTTTCATTACTCTTGGATTTAATGTTACAAAGACTTTTCAACTTCCTTAGCAAGCCTTTTGCCATCAAGGCAAAATTCATCAAAGTTAAGGGTAATATCTTGTATCACAAATCTCAATGCTGCTCAAAGGGGCCATGGTACAATAGGAGGTGAAATTTGATGATAGAAAAACTCAGCATTCTAGAAAAATTTTCAATTATATCCAATAACAAATGATTTTTATTCTATAAGATTTCAAATATCTGGTCATTTTGTTGTAGTGGGTGAATTCATTTTACCCATATTATTTACAAATGTAAAAGACCAGTATTTGCTTTATAGTATTAAATAAACAGGAGCTTTAAATCAATGCACAGGATATTTATGTTCCTGGTATTAGCTGGGTCATGCACAGATTTCCCAATGATAATTTAAATTTATTCCCAAATCTTGTTCGGTTGCTTTCAGCAGAATTTTCCTGAAGTCCTCAGCAGGTGGAGACAATCACTGGGTCACAAGTGCATTTGTACACAGTGGTTATGGCCTACAGAACAAATTCTCAGGCACTGATCAAGGTAGCACAGCATCATTTTTCCCCCTAATAAATCGTAGTTTATCCTTACATCCTTTCTTTTTTATCACATTCTTTGCTGGTAGGGTCAGTACTGTAGATATAGGGAGAAATGTAGGTTCAGTGACCAGGAAGTTACTAGAAATACTTATATTTTGGTACACAATTATAAGTTGAGGGATGCAAGAAGATTAAACATGCTTCCAGGTTCAAAAATGGCCCTTTGGATATAAAAAATATGAGTAATTCCTGCAAGGCAACTGCTAGAGAAGACAATATTTTAATTGTGTATATAAATTAACATAAGTCCTATATCTGTAACCACCCAATGGGTTCAACTTGCCTGCTGCCTAGACAGAGCCAATTTATCAAGACAGGGGAATTGCAATGGAGAAAGAGTAATTCACACAGAGCTGGCTGTGTGAGAAACCGGAGTTTTATTATTACTCAAATCAGTCTCCCCAAGCATTCGGGCAATCAGTGTTTTTAAAGATAATTTGGCAGGTAGGAGCTTGGGAAGTGGGGAGTGCTGACTGGTCAGGGTTGGAGATGGAATCATAGGTGGTTGAGGTGAGTTTTTTTTTTTTTTTTTTTTTTTTGCTGCTTTCTGTTCCTGGATTACCCATCTGGGTGGTATCAGCTGATCCATTGAGGGTAGGTTCTGCAAAATATCTGAAGAACTGATCTTAGGTTTTACAGTCGTGATGTTATCCCCCAGGAGCAATTTGGGGAAGTTCAGACTCTTGGAGCCAGAGGCTGCATGACCCCTAAACCTGTAGCTAATTTGTTAGTCCTGCAAAGGCATACTGATCCCCTGCAAGAAGGGGATCTTTTCGGAAAAGGGCTATTATCAAGTTTGTTTCAGAGTCAAACCATGAACTGAATTCCTTCCCAAAGTTAGTTCAGCCTATGCCCAGGAATGAACAAGGACAGCTTAAAGGTCAAAAGCAAAATGGAGTCGGTTAGGTCTGATTTCTTTCACTGTCATAATTTTCTCCGTTATAATTTTGCAAAGGCAGTTTCAGATTCATCCTCAAGAAGTGCACAGGTGGAAGAAACCTGAAGAATCATAGCAAGGCTTTGGGACCTGAACAAAAATATAACGAGTCAGACACACATAATACAACGAAGGCCTTGAAATCTAAACTGACATTGAAACCACCATCCACAAAAGATGAGGAAGAACCTGCAGTCTGACCCTAACCAAGTTGATAGATTGCTGTAACAACAACAGAACCCCTGCAATCTCTTGAGGTTTCTAATAGAGCCCATAGTCTCACAACATAATATTCAAAATGTCCTGAATACAATGCAGTCAAAAATTATTCAACAAAACGAGCCAGGAAGAACAACCAAATTTTTTATTAAAAGTATAAGCAGATGTCAAACATAAAATTACTCAGATGTTAGAATTATAAAAGACTTTAAAACAGTTATTATAACAAAACTCAATGAGATAAAGGAGAAAACTCTTGAATGGAAAGACAAAAATATTTCAGCACAAAAGAAGAAACTACAAAAAGAACAAAATATAAATGAGAAAAAAATTATAATATTTGAAACCAAAATTTACTGATTGAAATTAATAGTATAGTTAAGATAGATAAGTCAGTGAACTTAAAGATATATTAATAGAAATAATCAAATTTGGATAACAGAGAGATTAATTTTTTAAAAAATTAACAAGGCCTCAGGACTCTGTTGAGCAACATCAAATGGCCTGCTATTCATGCTATTGGGGTTCCAGAAAATTAGGAGAATGAGATTTTTGCAGAAAAGTAGTTGAAGAAATATTATCTGAGTTGAAGAAATGTTATCCTGAATTTGGTGCAAGACATAAATTTACAGTATCAAGAAGGTCAGTTACTCCCAAACAGGCAAAATTCAAAGAAAACCACCCACAACTGCTTGAATTACTGTGGATTTCTCATCAGAAACCATGGAGGACAGTAAACAATGGAACAGCATATTTGAAATGATGAAAGAAAAGAACTGTTAATCAATATTTATATACTCAGTGGAGATGTCCTTGAAGGATAAAGGCAAAGTAAAGACACTTTCAAATGAAGAGAAAAGCAAACAAATGTGTTACTACTAGACCCACTCTAAAAGAAACACTAGATGGTACTCTTTAAACTGAAAGGAAGTAATACAGAGGAAAATTTGGAATTTCAGAAATGAAAGAAGAGCAAAAAATGCAGTAAATATCTAGGGAAATATACCTTTTTATTTCTCCCCTAAGTTTTTAATAATACACATAACTATTAGTAGCAAATATTATAAAATTATCTGGTTGATTTTCTATGTATACACATGCAATACATATGACAAGTGAAATATGCAATACAGAGGGCAAAATGGCCTATAGATTTGTCAGGATTCTCTATTTTATAAAAGCTGTAAAACATTAACTCTAAATTTATTATGAAAAAAATGCATGTATATTTAAATCATCTAAACAACCATACATAATAATTCAAAGAGATGTAGCCAAAGAATCAGTAGGTCCACCAAAATTAAATATTAAAAGATATTAAAATTATCTAAAGGCAAGAAAAGAAAAACAGAAAAAAATGAGGTGAACAAAGATAAATAACAAAATGTTAGCTCTAAATCAAATTATATCAGTGATACCATTAAACTTAAATGGTCTAAACACATTAATAGATAATGATTGTTGGATTCTATAAATAAGCAAGCAAGCAAACAAAACACACAAGACCCAGCTTATCTGTCCACAAATGTTCTATTTTTAAATATAATAATAAAAGTAGGTTAAAAGTAAATAATGAACAAAATTTACTAGGCAAACATTAATCACACTATAACTAGAGTGGCTATGTGAATATGAAACATCATAGATTTCACAACAGGACAATTGCTAGGGATAAAAAGAACATCCCATAATGATAAGAGAGTAAATTCACCAAAAAGAAACAATCCTAAATATGTGTTTACTTTAAAAGAGAGTTTCAAAATATATGAGACAAAAACTGATGAAACTGCAGTGAAAAGTAGACAAATTCACACAAATACACTGAGAGATTATACTGAAAGATTTACTACTCTTTCAGTTACTAATAAAATGAATGGACAATCAGTACAGATACAGAAGACTGGAACATCATCATCAACTAACATGACTTGACAGGCATTTCTAGAACACTTCACACAATAACAGTCTACATTCTGTTTAAGTGACATGGAATGTTGAAAGTATATTACATTTGAGGAACAAAAACATAACAAACTTAAAAGAATGAAAATAATGCAAATTAAGTTCTCTGACCACATCATATCTAAACTAGAAATTGGTAAAAAAGATATCTGGAAATTCCCTGATTATTTGGAAATTAAACCATACACTTCTAAATAGATAATGAGTCAAATGTAAAGTTTTCAAGGGAAGTTATAAAATATATAGAACATGAAGAAAATAAAAATACAACATATGAAAATCTGTGGTATGCTGGTAAAGCAATATTTACAGGGAAATTAATAGCATTAAATGCTTGTATTAGAAAAGAAGCCTCAAGTTAATAATTTTAAATAACTGCTTAAGAAACTAGAAAAAGGAGAATAAATTAAACATTAAAACCAGCAAAAGAGAGAAAAACAAATTAGAAGACATCAATGAAATTGAATAAAGAAAAGCAATAGAAAATAATAATAAAACAAAAACATAGTTCTTTGAAAACATCAACAAAATAAATAAACTTCTAGCCATAGATAACCATGGAACAAAGAAGATGTAAGTTACCTATATCAAGAATAAAAGAGGAAATATCACTACAAACCCTACAGATATTAACAAAATAAGGGAAAAATAAATAACTCCATGACCAGACACTTGACAACTTAGGTGAAATACAAAAATACATTGAAAGATACAAACTACCAAAATTTACTCAAACAAACATCGATAACCTTAAGAGTCCTGTATTTATTACATTAAATTAATAAAAAATCTTTTGACAAAAATCCATGCATAGATGGTTTTACTGAAAAATTCTACTAGATTTTAAAATAAGAAATGATACCATTTCTACCAAATTTCTTCCAGAAACTGGAAGAGGAGGGAAATATATTTTATGGGGACAGCATCACCCTGATACCAAAACCAGGCAACTGCATTACAATAAAACCACAGACCAATATTCCTCAGGATATAGAAATAAAAATACTCAACAAAATTTTAGCAAAGAGAATCCAGCATTATATAAAAAAAAATTATGATAAAGTAGGGATTATCCCCAAAAAATGCAAGACTGGTTTAACATTTTAAGAATGAATCAATATAATTAATATTAACAAATTATTGAAGAAAAACCATAGATTCACATCAATACATTCAGAAAAAGCACCTGTAAAAATTCAACATCCATATAATATAAAATTCTTAGCAGACTACGAAAGATGGGAACTTCTTTCCATCTAACCTGATAAAGGGCAGCTATGAAAAACTTAACATGAAACATACATACTAGCAAAATTCTGAATGTTTTCCCTTCATGATCAGGAGCAAAGCAAGGATGTCTGCTCTCATAATTCTTATTCAACATCATACTGGAAGTTCTAGGCAGTGCAGCAAAGCAAGTAAAAAAAATATAAAATGCATACAAGTTGAAGAGAATGAAATAAAGCTATCTTTTCTCACAGATGTCATGAAAATCTATGTAGAAAAATCAAAGGAGTCTTCAAAAAAGTATAAAGCTAATATGTGAGTTTCATCTAACTCACTAACATGAACAAGTTCCTAGGATACAACAACTACACACAATATTAAATATAATTTGATATTCTCATAAAGAATTGGAAATCAAAATTTAAAACAATACTATTTATAATTAACTCTAATTAAATTTTAACTCTAATTAAATTTGTACAGAATCTCAATGCTGAAAGCTACAAAACACTAATGAAAGAAATTACAGAAATGATGTAGGGCAGGCAAGCCTCAAAGTGGGGCTTAACCTGTGTGGATTCTTGGTTTTGCTCAGGAAAGAATTCAAGGGTGAGCCAGTGGTAGGGTAGAAGAAAGCAGCTTTACTGAAGCAGCAGTGTTAAAGCTCTGGTGGTGTTACAGCTCCATGACTGCGCTTGTAGAGAAGGGCTACTCCCTAGACAGTGTGCTGAGAGTAACATCTCAGGGCAGTTTTGCAGTCATATTTATATATACTTTTAATTACATATAGAGTAAGGGGCAGTTTATACAGAAATTGCTAGGAAAAGGGTGGTGACTTTTGGGTCATCAGGTTATTGCCATGGAAAAGGGCACTAGCTGGTTGTTATCATGGCAATGGTAAACTGACATGGTACTCTGGTGGGCATGTTTTATGGAAAGCTGCTTCCACCCTGTTCCTTTTTTACCTTGTCTTCAATTTGGTCCAGTATTTGAGCCCCACCTCTGGAGTGAAGTCCCACCTCCTACTTCAGAAAGACTAAAGAAATAGAAAGATGTGAATATTTTTTGTGTGTTTATTTACAACTTATATATATATTTTAATGAAATGTCTGTTCATGATTTCTGCCCATTTTCTACACTTGATTGTAGCCAAAAGACCAAGAAGTGATTTTCCCCCCATTTTCTTGTAGAAGGAGCAGACAGCAATCTTTGCTGTTCTTCAGCCTCTGCTGGTGATACCCAGGCAAACAGGGTCTGGAGTGGACCTCCAGCAAACTCCAACAGACCTATGGCAGAGGAGCCTGATGGTTAGGAGGAAAACTAGACAGGAACAACATCAACATCGACAAAAAGGATGTCCACAGGCAACCTACAGAAAGAATGGGAGAAAATTTTTGCAATCTATCCATCTGACAAAAATGTCCAGAATCTACAAAGAACTTAAATAAATTTATAAGAAACAAATAACTACATCAAAAAGTGGGCAAAGGATATGAACAGACACTTCTCAAAAGAAGACATTTATGTGGTCAACAAACATATGAAAAAAAGCTCAACATCACTGGTCATTAGAGAAATGCATATCAAAACCACAATGAGATACCATCTCACAACAGTTAGAATGGTGATCATTAAAAAGTCAGGAAGCAACAGATGCTAGAGAGGATTTGAAGAAACAGGAATGCTTTTATACTGTTGGTGGGAGTGTAAATTAGTTCAACCATTGTGGAAGCCAGTGTGGCAATTCCTCACGGATCTAGAACTAGAAATACCATTTGACCCAGCAATCCTATTACAGGGTATATACCCAAAGGATTATAAATTATTTTACTATAAAGACACATGCACACCTATGTTTATTGTGGCACTGTTCACAATAGCAAAGACTTGGAACCAACCCAAATGCCCAACAATGATAGACTGATAAAGAAAATGTGTCACATATATACCATGGAATACTATGCAGCCATAAAAAAGGATGAGTTCATGTCCTTTGCGGGGACATGGATGAAGCTGGAAATCATCATTCTCAGCAAACTAACACAAGAACAGAAAGCCAAACACTGCATTGTAGAGAGCCAGCAAAAGGATCCTGACCAACTCAGCATTCTCCTGAGGCTATATGATCAAACAGTAAACTGTTTATCATGAATGCAGGATGTGAGCAAACTCACATCTGCTCCAGCTGCCAGAAGGTTTGCTGAAGGCAATCACTCCCTGGTGCTGTGCTCCTTGAGGTTATCTACCGGGACATCTAGAGCCTATTGTTCATAGAATGCAGGGCTGCAAGCCTGCTGTGAATCAAACTGCTGAACCGACAATCACCCCTGCTTCTCACTATCTCTTTTACCTAATAAATATGGAGGGCTAAAAAGCTCAGGGCCCCTGTTCACCAGAAGCAAGGAGCCCCCTGACCCCTTCTTCCGAATACACTCTTTTGTCTTTATTTTCATTCCCACATTCGACACCCTTTGTTCAGTCCAACAGGGATAGGGTCCACAGCAAAGTGGCGTCCAAACACAGGGACTTCGAGGATGTGAACGAAGAAGGTCTGCTGGAGCAGAGGAAGTAAAATCAACAAGATGAACGGGGACCTCAGGACGAGTCTGCCAGCAGTGGATATAAAGTCAGTGCCCTAAAGAGGTACTGCAAGTGATATAAGGTCAATGCTCTAAAGAAGTACTGTGAAAAGGAAGTTTTCTGAATCGGGGTAACGGGTGGCAGAATTTGTCTGTTAAAGAAAAACATTATGTGCAGTTGCTTAAAGTTCTGTTAAGACAGTCTGGAGCTCAGGTAATTTGCAGACACTAAGATTCTGCTGGAGGTTACTATGCATAACCCATGGTTTCCACAGGCAGGCACTCTTGATGTGGAAAATTGGGACAGAACAGGAGAAGGATTAAAACAGGCTCATCTAAAAGGTCTCAAAGTTGATTCTTCTGTTTTCTCCCCTTGGAGTTTAATTTGCACTGTCCTTCTGCCATTATCTCATTATCTTGCTGGACAGTAGGCTGAGTCTAAAAATCTGAAAGAATCTCTTGTCCCACCCACAGATCCAATTGAAAATAAAAAAACTGGAGAGGGAGGATAAAAATTGGCCTATACTGCCCCCTCTAGTTGCAGAAACATCTGTACCGCCTCCTTCAGTAGCAGAAATAGAGGCCCCCAAACAAAGAATTTTACGCTCTGCTGCCATAGCTGAGGAGCCTTTAGGACCTTGTACTTTTCCTATTTCCATAAGGCCTGACCAAATAATCCACAGCAGTTTGTTCATGAACACACTCCACTAGAGTTTAAGTTGTTGAAGGAATTAAAAACTAGTGTAGTTAATAATGGGGTACAGAGTCCATTCACTTTAGGATTGCTAGAATCTGCATTTGGTGCTATGTGCCCTCTACCCTTTGATGTAAAACACTTGGCTCGAACTTGCTTGTCTGCTAGTGCGTATCTGACACGGAATTTAAATTGGCAAGAACTGTGTGCAGACCAGGCTAGACAGAATCATGTTGCTGGACATAGAGACGTTACAGAGGATATGCTATTGGGTGATGGCCCTTATTCAGACCTGGAACGTCAAATGGCACTCCCAGACACTGCTTATTAGCAGTGTCCACGGGCTGCTAAATGGGCCTGGGCCACAATTTCTGAAGACAGAGTCCCAGTACAATCCTTTTTACATATCATGCAAAGGTCACAGGAGCCCTATGCACATTTTCTTGCAAGATTACAAGAGACAGTGAAGCGTCAAATTCCTCATGCCACTGCCACAGAAATGCTAACCTTAACTTTAGCTTTTCAGAATGCAAATGCGGATTGTAAACGTGCACTAGCACCTGTGAGGTATACAAAAAACTTGGAAAATTTTCTCAGAGCTTGTCAGGATATAGGGACTGAACTTCGTCGTTCTGCAATATTAGCACAAGCAATGGCTAATTTAGTAGTTGACAAATCTAAAAGGAGCCAAGGATTAAGCCCAAAAGTAGGAAAATGTTATAATTGTGGAAAAACTGGACATTTTAAAAAGGAATGCCACCAGTTCTCAGGACAGAAAGGACCTTACAATGCAGCACCCTGCTCAGTGGAAAAAACACCAGGACTCTGTCTCGCTGTAACAAAGGAAATCACTTTGTTCAGTCTAACAGGGATAGGGTCCATGGCATTGCATGTTTTCACTCATAAGTGGGAGTTGAGAACACGTGGACAGAGGGAGGGGAACATCACACACCAGGGCCTGGCAGTGGGTGGGGGGCTAGGGGAGGGAGAGCATTAGGAGAAATATCTAATGTAGATGACGGGTTGATGGGTGCAGCAAACCACCATGACACGTGTTTACCTATATAACAAACCTGCACATTCTGCACATGTACCCCAGAACTTAAAGTATAATAATAACAACAAAAAAAGAAATTTTAAAATGGTCAGCTGGTGACTCATGTAACAAACATTAATTCAAAGTTATCACCTTTATGCAAAAAATACATTATTCAATTCTTAAGAGTTATATTTGTATTTTTTACATATTATTAGAATACAGTTTCAAAGTTGAGACATAGAGTACATAATGATTGAGTAGTCATCACATTTGTTTTACTACATTCTACACCTCCTCACTTATTTAAAAATAATTATACAATAGAAAAAAAACTCGGTTTTAAAATTGTCATGAAATTCAATCAGGCGTTTTACCAAAGTTGATACAAGTTGGTAAGAAGATCCCAATATTTGGCTAAGAAGCACATAAAATATCTTTAATATCATTAAAGAAATGAAAAGTGAAATCACAATGAGATACCACTACATACTTATCAAAATTTTTGAAAGAAAGGTATGGACAATATCAAGTATCAAGTGCTGTCAAAGATACTGACCACCTGGAATTCTTATATATTATTTATGAGAATGGAAAGTGGTATCGTTACTTTAGAAAGTAGTCTGGTAGGTTCTTGTAAAGTTAAACTTATACTTTCCATATGACTTAGCTAGTGCCCCCTAAAACTTATATATGAATGATTATAGCAGTTTATTTCATAATTGCTCAAAATTGGAAATTACCAAAATGTCCTTCAGCTAGTACTTGGATAAATAAACTGAATTATAATCATGTAATGAAGTACTATTCGGCAGTGAAAAGAAACTATTGAAACAAGCAATAATGTGGATGATTCTTAAGTGTATTATACTAAGTGTTAGAAGCCTGACTCAAGAGGCTACATACAATCCCATTTATACGACATTCTAGGGTAAATAAAGCTATAGGATCAGGAATAAATTAGTAGTTTCCAGGGTTTAAGGGTGGAGAGGATTTGAGTATAAATGGAAGCATGAGGAATTTTTAAACATCGTGAAGCTTTTCTGTACCTTTATTGTCATGGCAGTTATACAACTCTATATATTTTTAAAAACGCATAGAACTGTACATTCCTAAAAAAGTAAATTTTACTGCATATAAATTTTGAAAATAATTGTGTAATGGCAACCTAAATAGGTCTGTTGCCCTTAATAATTCTCTGCACCCCATATTTCCCCATCAACTCTAGGTAAGCAGAAAACTGGGACAGGGAGAGTAGGAGAGAACTGACGCAGTTCTGAGTCACTGGCCTGCTGTGTATTCTCTCCCCTACAAAATACTCTATTAGGGCGATGTGAAATTTGATGTCTGTCTGTAGCACATTTGCTAATTTCACTGCCCTATGTCTTTTTGAGTAGGTGGAGAAGAGAGCTAGAGAGTGAGTTTAGTGTGGAAAGAGAGCACAGTCACAGAATGTCCTGCACCTCCACTCCTTGGTGTGACAAGAAGACTTTTCCCATGGGCGCAACTGAGTTATTTTCCTACAACCCATCTAAACAGAATGTCAGCCAGGTAAGAAGATCCTAATAGCAAGTGGGCATGGAAACTAGCAGTATGAAACGGGTTTTGAACATGAAAGAGAAATAAAATAATGATCAAATGGTTGTAACTTCTTTAATCGGGACTGCAATGCTAGGGCTAGTGGAAAAAAATGGATTAAACACAATGAGTGGCACAGCTAAAGGAAAGTTGAGGGGTTTAGTTTTCAACTTGTCTTACTTTGTACAAAACATCCAAGTAGAGAGGTATTGTGGGCAATTAAATGCAGGTTTTGGATTTTTAGGAGAAGGCTTGGACAAGAGAGGAGATTTATTATAACATAGTTCAATTTTCAGCACCATATCATTATTACAGACTTCAGGTAGAAATAACTCTCCCGTGTCTCAATCAAACTGATCTCAGTCCTGTTTTATTTCCTCCCTCCTCTACATGGTTCCTCTTAGTGTCATATAAAACAAACCAACCAAGCCAATGCAAACCAAACCCAGGAGACTGGTAAGGGGGCTGGGACACAAGATAGTTCTGGTTTTGTTGCAGTTGCCTTCCCATCACAAATCTGTCTGCTCCCATTTCTTTTTTTTTTTTGCTAAATGATTGAAATTGTTTTGTTATATGATTGAAATTTTAAAACAGACTGGACTTTTAAAAAAATCAACCAATGGAAAAGTACAGAATCCTTCCAAAATATACAACAGGAATGGAGATTCAACAGAAATGGTCAAAGAGAATGATTGGGAAAATCACAGTTCCACTTGTGCCCAGACAAGTTCAGACTGTTCAATAGATCTGCTTTGTACAGATGGTTTTGCATCATCAAGTGCCTTTAGAATGCACTAGTCATGGCAGATGGAAGGTGGCCCTTCTTTTGACAGTTCTTGGCTCAAGAAGGTCTTGTACTCCAGGATCCAGCTCCAGATATAGAAAGTGTCTCCTAGGGCAAGGGAAGTTACAAGATTGATTCTAATCACTCTTGGGGGCATTTTGGAGGTATATAACAGGATTTTGAATCAAATTTTTACTTTTAGGACACAAGGCAACACTGTATTAGTCTGTTCTCACACTGCTAATAAAGACATACTCAAGCCTGGGTAATTTATAAAGGAAAGAGGTTTAATGGACTCGCAGTTCCACATGGCTGTGGAGGCCCCACAATCATGGCGGAAGGCAAAGGAGAAGTAAATGTATGTCTTACATGGTGGCAGGCAAGAGACCTTGTGCAGGGAACTCCTATTTATAAAACCATCAGATCTCCTGAGACTTATTCGCTACCACCAGAACAGTATGGGGGAATCCATCTGCATCATTCAATTCTCTCCACCTGGTCCTACCCTTGACACATGGGATTCTTACAATTCAAGGTGAGATTTGGGTAGGGACACAACCAAACTATATCAAACACATTAATACTGTTAGTTTACCCTGCAAATACTAATTTTGAAAGCACGAATTGAAATGCATTGAGTGCCCACAATGCACCAGGACTATGTTAGCTCTGGCTGTATAATCTGGCTTCTGGACTTCCCATAACTGTAAAAGTTAAGAATGATGATAAAAAGATGAAAACTTACACTACAGAGTGACAAAAACTTAAAACTTAATCTACAGAGTGCCAAAATTAAACTACAAAACCTTAAACTACAGAGTGACAAAATTAAAGCCTCAGATCTCCTTTATCAATCTATTAAAAACAGCAACAAAAGCATTTTCATTGATTCATCATTACTTTTTTTAAAACTTATTTTCCAATTTTAGATTCGGGGGTACATATGCAGGTTTATTACATGAGTATATTGTGTGATGCTGAGGTTTGGGCTTCTAATGGTCCCATTGCCCAGTAGTGAACATAGCACCCAATAGGTAGTTTTTCAACCCTGGCCCCTTCCCTGCCTTCACCCTTTTGGAATCCTTGGTGTTGATTATTCCCGTCTTTGTGTCTACATACACCCAACGTTCAGCACCCACTTATAAGTGAAAACATGCGGTATTTGGTTTTCTCTTTCTGTGTTAATTTGCTTAGGATAATGGCCTCCAGTTGCATCCATGTTGCTGCAAGGGACACAATTTCATCCTTTTTTAAAACTGCATAGTATTCCAAGGTATATATATACACACCACATTTTCTTTATCCAATCCACTGTTGATGGGCACCTGAACTGATGCCATATCTTTTCTATTATATTCACTGCTCCTTCTGACCTAGCTGTCTTCTTTCTTTCACGAGATTCCATGATAAAGGGGGGCTCAAACTGCCAAGCCTTTCTTAAAAGTTTGGAGATGAAAGGGCTTACCAAGTGCCAAGTGTTGGGACAGCTACTTATTTTCTCAGTTGAGCAGCAGAAAAAGTAGGTGTTTTTGCATTTATGGAAATTTCTATCTTAAACATTAGAATAATATGCAGGGTGCTATGATGTTCATGTGATGAGACACATAGGGGGTAATACCGGTGAAATAAATCAATTCATATTTCCCATCTCTCACTGACTTTGACACCGCCACTGTCTGAATTCTTTGGATTCTCTTAGCAATCACCAATCACAGTCCTTGTACACAAGAATCATTTTTTTCTCCTAACACCTGTGACTCACAGCCTGTGTACTTTCTCTGTGCTGGGGCAGGCTAGAAGTACTCAGTTCATGGCCTGAGGAGCAGCTCTCTACCAATCATGGACAGGTGTTGGAGGATAAATACTCCAACTTCCTCATTCCTTGTAGGGGCCACTCTGAGATGTTTTTAATACCATCTTCTAGAGAACCCCTAAAGGAATGAACCCCATTTGCAACATTCTGCACCTTAATGCATCCTACATTAGTTTCCTTTCCTTCCCTTTCTCACTTTCCCACTCCCTCACCAATGTTTCCTGGGATCACTTCTCAAACAAACTGTTACTTTTAATGGCAAGCACTGTGATTACTTTTGTACCGATCTAATACATGCATCCATTCCTTGTCCCAGAGTATGCTTAGTGGGAACCCATTTTAAGTCACATTTGCCTAACACAGTGAAATTTCTCACATTATTACAACTTATTGTGCATCTTATGCTATCTGTCTAAATTTGTAATCATATATGTTAAACATGCATACAATGAGATGTTGTTGTCTAAACGGTCTTAACTTATTAGTTACAAGTTATGTTTCCCTTATGAATATATCATCTCTGTTACTTTCTAGATATACTCACAAAGGCATCCACATGTCCCAGTATATATTGCACAATTTCCCCTCTCCTTTAATGTTTCTTTGCACTAATAACCTCTTTGGTTTGCCTGATCCCAGGGAGCCATTTCAAATTGTTTGAAAAGTTTCAAATGGGGAATTGTGTGCTCGATCCTTCCTCTCATTATGCTATGGTTAAATGGATATCACAGAGTGACAGACTTGGGCTGACTGTCCCTGGTCATTCACATCAAAGCAGATAGGCAGTGGTAGGTGGCAGAGGGAAGTGATGTGGCATCTCTCTAGAGAGGAAGAAATGACTTGATGTGGTTTGTAGGTGGGTGTTGGGGTGCGAGGACAGCTATGTTTCCCAGAATGTAAAGAAGGGCAGAACACCTACTCGAAAGCACTATGTATGTGTTGCCCAGGTACCTGAACATGTGCATACACATATATATGACAGTGACTCTCCCACAGAGAGAAGTAAACTCTGTTGGCGATTACTTATGAGCAAAATCTCTAAACACTAGCTATAGTTACTAATAGTTCAAGGCTTTTTATAAAGGTTCTGTGATTCTCTCTCAGGCCTAGCTATGGTCTTCTCAGTAACTGAAGAGTATATGAAGCATAGTGAAGTTTGGGAGAAGGAACACTATAGTTGCTAATGATTCTTATACATTAAAGGAGTGAATTTATTATGCCAGCTTTTCTGTGAGATGAGCCTGTGGTAGACTAAAAAATGCTTCTTCCTTCCTTCCCCAAGATGTTCACTTCCTAATCTCCGGAACCTGTGATTGTTACCCCCTATGTCAAAGAAGGGTCTTTACTGATGTAATCAAGTTTAAGGATTCTGAACTGGGAGATTATTCTAGACTATTGAGATGGAGCCTAAATGTAATTTAAATATACTCGTAACAAAAAAAGAAAAGGCAGAGGGTCAGCATGATGGCATGTGCCTATAGTCCCAGCTACTTGGGATAGCAGAGGTGGGAGGATCACTTGAGCTTAGGAGATCAATATTAGCCTGGGCAACATAGTCAGACCCTGTATCTAAAGAAGAAACAAGAAGAAAGAGGCAGAGGAAGTTTTTGCCACAGAATAAGAAAAGATAATATGGTAACGAAAACAGAGATTGGAGTGATGCAACCACAAGCCAAAGATTGCCAGCAGCTACCTGAAGCTAGAAGAGGCAAGGAATGAATTATTCCAGGAAGCCTCTAGAAAAAAACCTATCCTTCTGATATCTTGACGTTAGTCAGGTAAGACTCATTTTGAAATTCCAACCTCCAAAACTATAAGAGAATAAATTTGTATTCTTTGAAGCCACTAAGTTTTTGGTGATTTGTTATAGCAACGATAGGAAACTGATACAGATCTGCTAGACTGCAGAAACTGCTGGAGAAATTTTAACAGATGGATGATGCACTGTCATGTGAATTATTCAGAGATTTCTTTTCTCTTGCCACCCAGATTCAACTTGTACATTCTTGTCACTGTGAAGGCTTATGGTTAGATATTCACCTATATTTTTTTAAACACAACAAAGGCTGGATTGACTTGATGTCTAATGGAGACTGGACAGAGAGGACTATGCCTAAAAATGAAAGAGGTCCTGTTCTGATCCAGGTGAAACAGTGATTTGTGTGGAAGCTTACTTGGTCCTGGTACTTGGACCTTTAGACCGAGGAGTCCCAAGTGATGCTGTGGGAAAGCGGACAGTCCAACACAGAGACATTAAAGCCTCAGGAACCTAGCTGGAAGTGTTTGGCTTGATTACAAGTCTCTCAGCAGTCATTCTTGCTGGCGATTATTAGATTTCTAGTTGTACACGAAGACCAAGGCCCATTTGGTGAATTTTATATGAAAGCCAGATTTCATTCAATGGGTATGGAGGATAGGAAGATGCATAACAATTGACTGACTCTGTTGCACTAATTTTGAAGTCTTCTATTTCTCGGAACTCTTCTTTTAAGCATAATGACAACTACTGTGTATGCATGAGAATTTACTGTGTGCCAGGAAACAGATACGGTACCTAAATTAATATTAACAACAAACCAACAAGAGGAATAATGTTGAGCACTGTCTTACAAATGAATGAGGCTCAAACAGGTTAAGCACACTGTCTGGATTACACAGCTAGCAAGTTGTAGACTTGAGATTCAAAGCTGGATCTATGGAACATAGAAGTCTGACCCTAACTTATTTGTAACACTGCCTCTTCTAGTTCAAAAACCTAAAATGGCTGGGAATTATTCCTCTTCTTCGAGTTCTTTTTCTTCTCATACCCAGATACCACTCTTTTATCAGCAGCAGAGACTACATAAAGTGGAAGAATTAGATATCTTAAGTTTGTACCCAACCAAATTATCTCATTATTTCCTCCTTCCACTCCATGCACACATCATTTTATGTTCTATAAAGAGAGCCCTATTGAAATATTTTATTTCAACGTGTCTGCTCTCAGTTACAGCTGTGAATAACAATGACTAACATTACAACTACCACCACCAAAACAATCAATAGTGTGCATGACCCATTGTATAAATTTTTGCAAAACTCATTCATATATGGGCTTTTCTCATTTTCACAGCAATAATTAGGGCAGATAATATCCCATTTTATAGAGAAAAACAGCAAGACTCAAAGAGGTTGAACAAGTAGGAGGTCTCCAGTTCATTTCATTCCAGATATTACTTCCCAGTTAATCAATGGTACTCCATTGATCAACCCACCACTGTACAAGACATCCTAGGTGTCTTTGAAGCCTTGGCCATCCCTTTGTGGGCTGGACTTTGTTGGTGTTACGGCTATTTTGAACACAATCACTTGGCCACTTTTAGCAAAAAATTGTTTCTTTTATATAGTGATACTTCACGGTTACCTATGCCCCCAGAGGAAATCAATGTCCTTTCAAAATTTTTCTTCCATGTGAAGAACAGACCAGCCCTTCTAATGGCTCTACTGCCCCTGTTTGCATTGAAGCACTGAGCTGTATCTAATGCAATCTTCCAGTTTCATTCATTCATTCTATAAATATTTACCAAGAATTTACAATGTGTCAGGGACTTTCCTAGCTGAGAGTGTTATTGCAAGACCTTTCCTTAACTCAGCTAAAGATGAGGTCCTTGTCCATCCCACGGCCATGAAAATTTAGGCACGCGGGTGGTTTGAAGGGTTGGTAAATCAGGGTTTTATTGGGTGAAAAGGAAGAAAAGGGGGAAACAGAGACTCTCACAAGGCCAGAGTGCCTGCTAGAATGCTTCCTGCCCAGCCTTTCGCCTCTCAGCTTCCACACAGGAAGAGGAGGGGAACAGGCTCCCCTCCACTGCCAACAGCGCAAACTTCCCCAGGCTCAATCCCAGCGTGCAGGCTGGCTGGAGTTTCTCTGGGGAAACGCTCCCTCCTGGCTGTCTCATTCCCTGCCCTCCAGAGAAGTACAGTCAACTGTGGTTAGATTAAGGATAAGGATGAAGACCAATCTGAACTGCTTCCTCCTGACAAGAGGCACTGTTTTGGGGAAATGGCAGTCTGAGGTTCCTCAGAGGCCTATCTATGGGTCCCCAGCAGAAGGGGCCATCGTCAGAGGCTCCAGTTGCATGATCATTTGGTGTTTGATGGCCTGAAGGCAAGAACAGACAAACCGGGTTATTAGAAAACATGTATCAAAATGAAACAAGGGGAGGGGTAAGGACAGCTCAAAAATTCCAAGGCCTTTTACCAGTTTGCACAGGGAGAGGGAGGCCAAAAGCCCAACTGGTAAAAAACTTTATCCTTTTGCTGGCATGTTGGGCTTCTGGGGTTCCTTCCCTTGAGTCCAATCCTAAGCCGATCAGTTTAAGGTTTGGAAAATTAACTCTTTCCGGTTTGGGGGATATATCTGAGGGAAGTGTCCCATAGTATGGAGACACAATTACCTCTTAGTGAAGACAGAACCAAGGAGAAGAAAGGAAAAAGAAGGCATTTTTTTAAAGGAGAAACACATATGCTCTAAATTTTGATCACAAGAGTATACCTTCCTTAATTATTTAAGGCTGTAAATAGTTCAAAATAAGTTCCCTTGACTCTGAAAAACAAAACAAGGTTCAGCAATATTCCAAGCAAAAGTCAAAAGGTTGCTTCAGCTTTCTGAGTTCAGTCCATTCAGTTAATTCGTTTTGCTTGATATTCATGAACATTTTAGCTCTTCATGAGTCCTGTACAGTTTTCTTTATTCCAATGTTATAGTATCCAACGTTATCAGAAACTTGTATTTGAGAGTACCTGTTAAAGTTCTATAGCTTACTATAAACTATCTTTGAAAAAAAAAAGGGATTAAAACAAGACAACAATGGTCTGTGAATAACAAGATGTCCAGGGTAGTTATACTTAGAAACACAATTGACAAAGTTTGGTTCTCTCCGTGGTTTACAATAACTTAACATAGCAACCTTCATTATGATTGGTAGCATATGCTAGACATTAGGGTTTTAGAAATCCCATACAATTTTGGAACATATATTAGCATTGTTTACCAAAGTATAACCTAAAGAAGACTGAACATCATTTTGGCAATCCCATGTACCTAAACATGTCAAATAATGTTTGCTTCTTTTTTCTGGACAGGCGCCCTGTGAAATATTCAAAAAGGCAGGTGCCAGGAAAGACAATTTTGAAACTGAAGTTTGATTTTTGGGAAGGCTGCTAAATGTTCGGGGTTTAAAACACTTGATGTTATGAAATAGAATTCCAGGTTACCGTAAGTTATTTATTTTGCCAAAATGATGACTCAGAAATTTTAAAGAATTTTTAATGATGACTTTTGTAGCCCTTTAGAAATTTCATCAAAAAGCAGATTAGCCCCTTAGGAAAATCTTGTTATTCTTTTATTTCAATGCTCAAATTACAGAAAAACCATATAATACCCTTTTAGGAATTTAGTCAATATGTTCACACAGAGAACCTCTTTTGCAAGATTAATTTCTAGAATTCTTCTACCACTTCTTTGGTCCTTCAGTTTTTTCCTATCTAATTTGAAACAATCTTTTAACCCTAGGCCAAAATTTACATTTCCACACCTTCTTATAAACTTTTAGAGAGAAAACAAAAAAAAGAAAAAACATTTTATTGTTCTTCCATATCTTCCGTGTAAATCTATTTCAGGTAGTCTCAACTACATGTTACAATGGTAACTCCTAGCAATTTTTAACTTTTAAGGTGAAACCTGGTAAGTGGTTTTAATTGTATGCTAGGTGCAGGCAAGTTTTGACTCCCAGCATAATTAAGGGCATGGTTAGTTCCTTATGTCCCCAGGCCTTACCAATTGTGAAGCCAGCAAGTCAAATAGTACTTAAAACCCAAAAAGTAGTTTATAATTTTAAAACACTTAGCAAATCTTGCATCTGACCTTCATTATTTAGCCCACCTATTTACATCTTAAAGACACCTGCATTTTACCAATAATATTTAAGTCTGCTTTCATTTCTCAAAGATGAAAGTCATGTGAACTGAAAGGTACCATAGCTTTTAACTTCCCTTAAAAAATGTTTGATCCAAGCGCTTATTTTTCTTTAGGTCAAATTAACTAGAGCTCTTTTTACAGACATCACACACAGTATACACACAGACAGAAGAAAACCCAATCACTTGGTGGGGTCCTTTAAGAGAGAGGGCTAGAAGAAAATGCAGATGTCAAACCAGAAAGAAACGTATTCCCTACAGCAGGATTACTAAACAAAGCCATGCCCTCAGGATGTAAAACAAGGTGGAGACTTCATTTCACAACCAAAACTTTGCAGAAAATACAAAATGATAATTTTGGGGCCTGGCCTAGTAAAAAATGTTTCCAAAAGAAAAAAAAAAAAAAAACTTTAACAGTTAACTTGCTGATAAGGTAGAGAAGGTAAAAGAAAAGAAACAGTTTAAAAATGCCTGGGGAAGAACCTCTTATTCTTATGCAAGTGGTTTCTCCACCATAGAGACAAGTTTAATTGCTGCGGGTCAGAGCTGGCCTCCCTGGCATGGGGAGGAGGAGACTCTGTGGGTGTGTGGTAGAAAATGCCAGCCAGTAGCTGGTGGCACCTCAGGCTATGTTTCCCAGTCCCATCAGGGAGGGGAGGGTGGAAGGCAGATGTTGCTCTCTGATCCATCCTGAAAAATGAAGGAAAAGTTCATGAAAAGGCACAAGAGTGATATGGGGGTAGGGGCATGTTTCCTCCACTCTCAGAAGTCCAAGGATGAAAATGCCTAGGAGCAACAGTGAGAGGTTTTGAGTTCCCATTTCACTCACCACTTCTCAAGTCCCATGTTGGGTGCCAAAAATGTTGCAAGACTTTTCTTTAGTTTGGCTAAAGATGGTGTCCTTGTCCATCACATGGTCATAAAAATTTAGGCTCATAGATGGTTTGAAGGGTGGGGAAAGCAGGGTTTTATTGGATGAAAAGGAAGAAAAGAAGGAAACAGGGACTCTCATAAGGCCAGAGTCCCTGCTAGAGCACTTCCCACCTGGTCATTTGAATCCCAGGTTCCACACAGGAAGAGGAGGGGCCATGCTCCTCCCTGCTGCAAATGGCGTGAACTTCCCAAGGCTCCATCCCAGTGTACGGTCTGGCTGGAGTTTCCCTGGGACCCCCTCCCTCCTGGCTGTCTCAATAGGAAGGTAAAGATGAGCAAAACTAACATGAAGTTAACAGTTTACTGGAAGAGACAGACAAACTCCCAAAAGTACTTGTGTTATTGGGTTGCTCTCTTGCCGCCCGTGTAAGACAGCCTAGATCAGCACCACCCCCCACCTTCCAAATGACCCAAGGACACCTAAGAAATGGATACTTATAGCTATATGCCATGGAGACTTTGTGATTTTCACATACACACACAAAATAATCATTGCTATATGCCATGGAGACTTTGTGATTGTTTCACAGCAATTGTTGACCAATAAAGCATCCTTGACAGTTGCAGAGTTGATTTTCATGAAGAGTAATCCAGAAAAATAAATGTTCTGGTTTCACTCTATTTTCTCCACTCAATATCCTTACAGAGCTAGAGGGCAAAGAAGACCGTTGACATAGATCATAGAGATTATCCCTCTGAGACAGAGAATAGGGAGGTGAAGGTAGAGGGTGGATCTGTAGGTGAAATGGATACTATCTAGCTGAGAGACCTAAAGGCCAAGTAAGAGTTAACCAGTAAAGGGAGCAAGTACTAAGCTAATGATATAGCATGTGCAAAGGCCTTTGGGTGGGGGGCAGCATGGTGCCTTAGAGAAACAGAGAGAGACCAGTGTGGCAGCAAGAGAGAGACCAGTGTGGCAGCAAGATAGAGACTGAGTCCATAGTGAGAGTGGGAAGGTACAGGCAAGGGTCTGTACTTGGACAAGGGCATGTAACTTATTTTGAACTGTTTCTTAAAATGGTTTTTTTTGCAAGGATAGGGAGTGACATAATTTTATTTATGTTTTCAAAAAGACAACTCTGGCTGCTGGGCTAATAATAGATGGGAAGGGAGGTGAGGGAATATGAGGAGGCCAGTTAGGGAGCTGTTATAATTTACATCTTCAAATGTTGAGTTGTTGCTGCTGAGCCAAGTGACTGCATTAACAACCTGTAGCATTAAAGTATTATGAGTGCCAAGGGAGGGGCAGTTAGGCAAAGTCAGGACAGAAATAATAAGAATTGTTTCAAATGACAGGGCAGAAATGAAGCTGGCTCCTGTGGCCTGAATGCAGGAAATGGTCTTTTCCAGCTAGAGAGACCTGTGTCAGCAAATAGTTTAACAGAAAGTCACCAAGTGATTAAGGAGGAATGCTCTGCTTCAGAGGATTCCACCTGTCCACAGGGGCCTGAAAATGATGACTGAGGCCTTTGAACTTCTGCCACTCAGCTTTCTTCCCTGCCTTGTTTGAAGGATGCATTTCATTTGCCCTTTCTATTTGGCTCCCCAGGAATAAGCAGAGCAGAAGGAAGTTTCCAGGAGCCTCAGGTCAAAAAATTCAGGGCACATTCCTTCATCTCACCTCCATTCCCAGCCGCTGCTATTGCTGCTGTTGCTGCTGCTACTATTCTCTCATTGCTTCTTGATATGCTGGCCATGGGAGAAATCTGCAGTTCCCTGAGGGATCTCCATATCGTCTGCTTAGCAATCATTCCTGAGCCTTCAAGTAATTGCCTGCCAATAGGGAGGGAGAGCAGAAACTGAGAAACCTGCATGGACCACCACTCTTCAATTCCTCATTTCCCTCTCCTGCCTCTTTTTGCACTTATCTCTTCTCTGCCTTTCCTGTTTCCTTATTTTTTTCTTTGCTCTATTTGCCTCTAAAGTAATAACCCATTTCTCTTCAATTTCCTGAATGCGATAATCATTTCTGCCAGGCCCAAGAGACGATGAAGTTAATGAAATTTTTGTCAATAACAAGAGGACATTTATTAAATGGAAATTATGCTTAAAGATGACAGTGAGCATCACTCAAGGCTAAGGGTTCGGAAGAATAAAGAAATTATTTTGACGAATGTCTTGTTTGGGAAGATTTGTACTAAACATCAACATGTGCAGTACACAGAGAACTCCCTCCTTGCTTTGGGGAGCAGATGGAAGAGGTGGCAGAGTTGGGGGCTAAAGAGCTAGATTCTGGAGTCTGGTTGAATCCTGCCTATGCTGTGGACTACATGTGTGACCTTGGGAAGGTTACTTAATCTCTCTGCCTCTGTTTCATCTATGAAATGAGAATATCTATAAAATTTTACTTAAGAGGTTCTTGTCATGTGAAGTGAATACATTTATGTCATATGCTCAAGTCAATGTCTCGCATATAGTAAGCATGTTCTACATGTTTGTTATTATTAGTCTAAAATGAGGTCAGTAACAAAAAGAATTGATCCCACTTTACAAAAAATTAGATTAATGAGGTTCCTTTCAGACAGAAAAATAAAACTGGAAAATTTGGTTGCTTTTTAGATTATACCTTCAAAAGAAAAATTAAAGTAGAAATCATAAATGAGAATGCAAATACTCTAATTGTTTCACCTAATTGTTGAAAGGCTTGCAATAAAATAAAGATGATGATGGTAATTTAGCATAATAGAACCTACAGACCTCGCCAAAATTACTCACCGTATTTATCTTTTTGTTCACCTTCTGAAATGGTATATAGAATCATAAAATGTATTTTTTGCTGGCTACTGTAGCCTTGTTCCCATCACTGGGCAGAAATACTGCTGCTTTCAGAATTGATTTAGTTGAGGAGTAGCTGAAATATAGCAAAGGTGATAGGAATCTTTCAGGGCACAGTCTGGGCCTTGTTCATCTCTATGTCTCCTGGGCCGATGACAGAAGCTTGCTACACAACATTGCTATGTGGGTATCCAACACTCAATAGATGGGTGAATAAATGACAATCAAAATGTTAAGTGAACGTGAACACTTGGGGGGAGTATTCTTAGCAGAATTCACAGACAGACATACACATGCACACAGATAACTAATAATTATTGATCACATACTATGTGCAATTGCTGTGTTAAGAACTTTACCTCATTTTATGTTAAGTACAACCAGTTAGGTAATATCTCACCCCCATTGTACAGATGAGAAAACCAAGATTTACAGAGATTAAATAAGTTATTATACAGTTCATAAGTATTTGAGCCAAAATTCAAACCCAAACTATCTCTAGCGTTTGTGTGTTTTACAACGACATTATAAAGTAAAATGAAAGGATGGTGATTTTTTAACTGAAGTATTGCTAAAGTCACCTAAAACACAAAAATTATTTCTTTGGCAAAAGATAAAGTTGAATAGAATATGTTTTCTGGTATAAAAGTATTGTAGAAGCATGTTGGTTAGTTATTGCTACAAAACAAAGCACGTTGAAACTCAATGGCTTGAAAAAACCAAAGTGTTTATTATTACTCATGCATCTGTAGGTCAGCCGATGTTTGGTTGATCTAGGCTGATCTGGATTTGACAGTTCTACTTTGCATTGCGGCTCTAGGGTTGGCTGAGGCAGTTTTGCTGACTGCAGTGACTGGGATGGCTTTGCATCACATGAATTTCACCTCCCTCCTAGGACTAGGAGTGACCACAGTATGCTCTTATGGAGATGACAGAGCTGCAAGAGGAGAAGGCTCTGCTGGGCAAGTCCCTTGCTTGTGTCGTAGAAAGGCAAGTTATCTGGCCAAACCCAAAGTCAAGAGGTGAGGAAGTTTACCTTACCAGAGGTGGTAGGGGTAACTGCGAAGTCAACAGTGTATCATTTAGAGTGTCATTAGAAAATCAGAACAATAGTGAGTGACATAGCATAAGGGATTTATTACAGGGATTGAAATTTATGCAATTGTGGGAGCTGGTTAAGAAGCCCATGTAAGGCTGTTGCCTCTACATCTGAGGTTGGACCCAAGATAATCAGGGCCAGCAGTTGGAAAAGAAAGTTAGACATAATGTGGTTAGAACAAACAACTGGAATCCATATTAGTCTCTAACTGTCCCCAGATAAGAAGACATGAGTGACTTGCAGGAGAAGTTGGTGCCCTTGGTGCATGTGATAAGGGGCACATAGACCTGGCTCAGGAGCTACAGAAGGTGAAGGAGGATTTCCAACAGGAGCTAGAAGAGCTGTGGGACTGGCCATGTCAACAAGGGCAGCCAGCAAGTCAGTGGGAAGGTGGGTGAGCTGCAACAGTGCATGCCCCACACCCACCTTCAGAGTGTGGGAAACAGCTGTTTTACTTCCCTATTCCAAAACTCCATGAAGTTTTTCTTGTGGCAAACTTCATCCAGAACCAGATAGAGAAGGACATTTTTGGAAATATAGTTTTAGTTTAAGCTGACAAAGCAAAGCTGCCACCCACGAAAAGGGTGTGGATTCTGGAAGGGGTAAAATATTTGTGCTGATAATGCAAATGGCTACATATAATAGCTGTAGAGAAATTGAGTTAATGCACAAAAGAAGCACTTGCATGTCACTACCAATTATTGCTTATTGAAACTGAAGATTTCAATGCTCCCCATCAACTTTATAAATCTTGCTTCTACCCTCTCTGAGGAAAGCAATAATTGTGGATACTAGCAGGAGTGCAAGACAGAAGAGAACAAGTTATACAGTAAAAATAAAAGGAATAGGCTGCAGGCCGATCACAGTACTCTTTGATAATTCGTATTGTGTCTGCTTTCTGTGTCACATATTTGTTGGGAGTAATGGGAAAATAAGGGCCACCTCATTTAAATTCTTCTGTGGTGAGGGCTACACAAAAGGGCCTGGAGAAAGTGAGTGAAAAAAATTTTAAATGACCGTGAAGCAAAAGGCATTCAGGAAACAGCATTGGCTTAAAGGTCTGGAGACCCAGGTACTATTTCTGATAGAGCACAACTAATTATACTATCTATACTATCTTAAGTTATTGCACCTCAGTTTCCTCATCTGCAAGCAGAAGTGTTAGACCAAATAAATATCTGGCCACATTCTATGCCTTATGCACCTGATCGGACCTTATATCCTATCCCATTGACTTCTATCAGGAAGGCTGCCGTGTTTCTGTTTGTCTCATGTTTTCAGCCATGTGCTTAGACTTTGGGGCAAGGGCAGAGGTTGACCTGTAGGTCATGTCGTCCAAGTCAGATACCCAAGTAATAGATTCTCCTGCTAGAATAGCTGCTATAACTTTGGTTGGTACAATTTATCTTGTTTCTGTTTCTGTTTATTTACTCTCCTTCCTAAGACAAAGAGGTACGGGTATATGTGAATGCCACTCTGCAGCTTTGGCATAAATCAACTGTCTGAAACAAGGAATTGGGCTAATTCTTTCTTCCTGGAATTAGGAGGTGTACTTAATGAAGTGAGAAGGAAGGAAGAAGGATGGTTGTATGGTGTTGAGGGTAGAAAGGGGTTGAAGTGGCATGTTGGAGGGAAAATGGGGGAAAATAAATCCCTATAAAACCTAACCTTTGCTTGCTGATTTGTCAGCGAAATTGGGTTTCTGAGTTGAAGCACAGAGTGTTGCCCGAGTGACAGTGTATCTCTCTTCAACTGGGACTATTTTTTAAAATCGGTTTTACTTTTTATTTGTACTTTATGGGGTAAATGCTCAATTTTGTTACATGCATAGACTGTGTAGAAGTCAAGTCAGGGCTTTTAGGGTATCCATCACCCAAAAGCATACATTGTACCCATTAACCGGTTTCTCATCATCCTCCCCTTTCTGAGCTCTCACTCTTCTGAGTCTCCATTGTCCATCATTCCACTCGCTACATCCATGCAAACACATTTTTAGCACCAACTTATGAGTGAGAACATGATATTTTTCTTTCTGTGTCTGGGTTGTTTCACTTAAGATAATGACCTCCAGTTCCATCCCTATTGCTGCAAAAGACATAGTTTCATTATGTTTTTATGTCTGAATAGAATTCCATTGTATATATATGCCACGTTTTTGTTCTGTTTATCCAGTCATCCATTGATGAACGCAGGCTGATTCTTTATCTTTGCTACTGTGAATACTGCTGCAATAAATGTATGAGTGCAGGCATCTTTTTGATGTACTGATTTCTTTTACTTTTAGTACATACCGGGTAGTAGGATCAAATGGCAATTTTGTTGTTAGTTCTTTAAGAAATCTCCATACTACTTTCCACAAAGGTTGTACTAATTTATATTCCCCAAAACAAATGTGTAAGTGTTTTATCTTCTCTGCATCTTCACCAACATCTGTTGTTTTTTGTCTTTTTAGTAATAGCCATTCTTACTGGGGTAAGATAATGTCTCTTTGTGGTTTTGATTTGCAGTTATCTGATGATTAGTGATGTTGAGCATTATTTCATATACCTGTTGGCCATTTGTTTGTCTTCTTTTGAAAAATGAGGCAATATTTTATTTTATTTTATTTTATTTTTTTTGAGACAGAGTCTTGCTCTGCCGCCCGGGCTGGAGTGCAGTGGCCGGCTCTCAGCTCACTGCAAGCTCCGCCTCCCGGGTTCACGCCATTCTCCTGTCTCAGCCTCCCGAGTAGCTGGGACTACAGACGCCCGCCATCTCCCCCGGCTAGTTTTTTGTATTTTTTAGTAGAGACGGGGTTTCACCGTATTAGCCACGATGGTCTTGATCTCCTGACCTTGTGATCCGCCCGTCTCGGCCTCCCAAAGTGCTGGGAGGCAATATTTTAAATAGAAAATTTAAAGAGTAGGGAATGCATGTATAGGCTTGGTATGGATTACAGATTGAGAGTTATAGAATCCAGGTTACCCAATGAACTTCTGCTCCGAATAGTCACTATGGTGTATGAAAAGAATGAACACTGCTGTTTGTGCATGGTACAATGAGAAGAACTGTTTCCAGATAACCTTAGGGGGCTACCCTGGCTTATCTGGACAATGAGCCACCTGGAATCAGGACCCCATTCTCCCAGTGGAAGAGGCTACATTCATGATCAAATTCCTATAGAAGCAGAGTCTGGTATCTTAATAGCCAATTTTTCCCCAGAATCAGAGCAGCTGGTTTTCTCAGACAACTCTTATAAACAGCTGGCATCCCAAACCCAGACTTCTTGGCAGTGAGATTTCTTTATTTCCCTTACCCTTACTATAGCAAGGTAAAAATGGAAAGCTAAAAAAGGGGGTAAGGCTACTTCCTCTGGAATAAAATCCACATTATGTCTAGCAGATGCCATGGCTGTATTCATCTGGATGAGATCTAGATGATCTCATCCAGAAAGCATACAGCAAGATCCAGTTACAAGTGCAAGAAATTTACTGGTGGTAATGTCTGTGAAAGATAAGGGGAGAGTAATCAGGGGAAGCAGGAAAAGACTTCAGACCACAATGTGGATCTAAGCCCTATGTCAAGAGAAAAGGAAGGCAGATTGGGGAGGAAGAAGCTTGGGCTCTGATGTAGTTCTGGGATAGTTTTTGCCAGCCCAGGGGAGAGAGCCAGCTCATATAGGATTTCCACATTGGGCAAAAATGGCCAGGCCTTAGTACCCGTATGCTGCTCAGTCATTGGTTGGGAGCTGCTCAGGAAGAGCACCACCTTATTGTGGTAGATCTCAGAGGCCTCCAAAGAGAAACCCATCACTAGCTGTACTCTTTATGGCAAGTCTCCCTTGAGGTGAGGTCTGAGGGACACATCTCCACAGCTGCCTCACTGGCCTTGGCCTGCCTTTCGTGGGATAATGAAAGACTGAAGTACAACATGCATTTCTATATTGCGAACCTTGCCCTTGTGAATTTTCTCATTCCTCAGTGAAATTAATTTCTTAACTTTCATTGTGTGACCTTGTATAATAGAATTGGTCCTGACATTTGGTGCATAAATTGGGTGGAAGTAGAAGATCTACACACCTATAATGATGTAATTAACCCAAGTAAGCAAACCTATGTTCCTCATTTTCCTGCTACCCAGAGGCCACTGTGGTCATTCTGGGGTGGGTAGGAGAATTATTGCTGTACATGGTGGTGTCTACAACAGCAGTGGTCCTCTGAACCCCTTGGGTTTTAAAAATAACAGTTCATAGAAAGTGCTTCTTAGTACATGTAAATTGAATTGAATAATTTGCTTGTGTTTTTAGCAGTCACAAAAACGATCAGCTTCAGTGAAGTGACATCTATTTAAGTACAGTTTGCACAGAATCTATAAAAGCAACAGAGTGGGTGGGTTGCCATTGTATTTAGAGAGTCAATGCTGCTCATGCTCTCCAAGGATAAAGTAGAGAAGACTCAGGGGTGTCACGATGGTTGTTGTTACCAAAAATCCTTTTAAAACCAATTTCAGAAAGAAGGGATAAGCAGAGTGCTATGGAATCATACTTCCTTATATTTTAAGCAGAGCCTTGTATCTTAAGGCCAAGTACACCCCTTCATCTGTCCTCCCAAACTGATACTTAAACCCTGCATCAGACATTGTCTGACAATCAGCATTCTCCGTCCTTCTAACTCTCCCCCATACTTCAGGGGCTAGATGTCTGTGAACTGTAGCTCCCAGAATCTCTTGTTTTCATCCCTATGGATATAATTTGTGTCCTAATTATTAGATGTACTGTACATGATGGTGGAGTAGAGGTGGAAGCCATTTTCTTCTTCCCCTAGCAGTGGCAGATGATTATATGGGGCTTTGCATACATGTAATTTGCTTGGCTTCTGAGCTTTCCTGATACTCACCTGACTCAGGGCTGCTGAGGAGCAGTGGAGTCCAACATGTTATTGTTCTCTGGGTGACAGCAACATTTCTTTGGCTTGTGAGACTATAACTGTAGCAGTGAGGCTGAAATCTAGTGCCTACTTCCTGCCTTTAACTTCTCTACCCCATTCAACAATTTTGTGATCAGTGATTTGTATTAAACCCTATTTTCTTTGAAATACCTCACTTGTCCATATTGGTTTTCTTGAATGTTTGAAATCTCTCCATAATAGGTGTCCTCTATCCTCATGTTGGTCATTTCCAGAAATTTAATGGAACCCTGTAAATCATAAGCAACCATTTAATTCTAGGGCAGCTATCACTACTAGGACATTTCTTCCTTAGATCAGTCCTAATTCTGCCTGACTACAATGCTTCTTTGATGTATTTCTATCACTTGTGACCATTTATAAATTGATATAATTCTTCTTCCATGTGACAGATATTCAGAGATTTAAAGTAGCTTTCTGTCTCCCTCTTAACCAACTGACCAATATTCTCTTCTCAGGTGGAATGATGTTGATTTCCCTGTAAGTTTCTCACTATCCTTCTGAGGGTGAGTTGTCCAGCCATTCTTTTGCCTTTGATTCTTTTGAAGTATTCCCTATCCATTTTAGCCAATGCTTTATGCTTTATGGTAGAAACTAAGCCAAGAATGAGGTGGCCCATAAACAAAGTCAATTTTAAAAATCTGGAAAAAAAAAATACCTGTAATGAAGATGGCATTAAGTGGGTGGCATCTATAATATACAAAGAGCTCTTATAAAATTGACAATAAAGAACAGTTACAATAAAGTCATAAATATATGCATAAATAATTAACAAAAGATATAATTCAAATGGCTGATAAATATGCTCAAATTCAACCAGTAGCCAGGTAAATTAAAAAACAAACGTAACACAGAGCTATTCCTTCATACCCATTAAAGTGATGACAGTACTTCATAGTGGGAACATGGATAAATTTTTCCACCCGAGTTTTCATTATATGAAAATGAGTATTAGCATATTCTCTGAACATGCAGTCTTGTCAAGCCTATAAAATAAAAATTACATACCCCTCTGACCCTGAAATTGTATTCCTGGGAATCTGCTCCCAGGAACACACCACCAGTCTGTAAAAGCATATTTATAAGAAGGTGTACTACAGTGATATTTGTGGGGAGAAAAAGTGGAACACAAAATGGATGACTAAATAGAGAATTAACAAATAAATAATAGTGACCCACAACACCACTGGATATTACATACTCATTTTTTTTAGAAGGCTAAGGCTAGGGATTTATATGAGATAGTTGAATAAAACAGTCAAGATGCATAAAAATATACGTAACACAATTTTATTTTCATAAACTGACAATGATTTTAAAAACATCAGCCATGAGTGTATGTGTTCGTGTGTGGTACAGAGAGACAGAAACAGAGACACAGATACACACACACATATACTTACAAACATATCTATTTATATGCATATATATCAATATAGAAGTATTTGGGCACAGAGAAAAAGAAAAAAATAAGTACATTAGATGATCAACATGGCCTTAAGGGAGATAGACAAGGGTAGAAGGGAGAAGGAGAAATAGATGTTCAGTAAAGGAAAAGCAAAAGAAGAGCTTTTGATAAAAACATGTATTGATACAAGAAATCTTTAAAATATCAAAATAAATGGAGAGAGAGTCCATGTTCATTAGAATGAAGACTCAATATTTTTAAAATGTCAGTTATTCCCACTTTTATATATAGATTCAGTGCAATCCTAACCAAAATCCCAGAAGGTTATTTTGTGGACATGAACAAACTGATTCCAAAATATGGAAAAGCAGAAAATTCTGGATAAGCAACATAATACTGAGGAAGAACAAAATTGAGGGACTGGCACCACCTGACTTCAAGGCTTACTGTAAAGCTACAGTGATCAAGGCAGTGTAGTACTGGTGAAAGAGCAGACCCATAGTTCAGTGAAACAGCACGGAGAACCCAGAAATAGATACACACTAATTCAGTCATCTGATGTTTAACAAAGTAGCAAAGGCAATTTAATGAGGAAGGAATTGCCTTTGCAACAAATGGTGTTGAAAAACTAAATCTCTACATGCAAAAAAAAAAAAAAAAAAAGAGAATCTTATCTTTTTCACTAAAATTAACTTCAAATAGATTTAAATGTAAAATGTAAAAGTATATCACTTATAGAAGATAACATGGGAAATCATCTAGGTGACCTTGGGTTGATGATAAGTTTTTAGACACAACACCAAAAGCATGATCCATGAAAAAAATAAGCTGCACTTCATTCAAATTAAAAATTTCTGCTTTCTGAGAAACACTGTTAAAAGAATGAAAAGACAAGCAACAGACTATCAGACTATACCTGATAGTATATATACCTGATAAAAGACTTGTATCCAAATGTATACCAGATAAATAACTCTTAAAACTCAGTAATTTATTAAGAAAATAAGCTGCTCAATTAAAAACTGGGCAAAAACATTTAAGTAGACTCCTTACCAAATATCATATACAGATAGCAGATAAGGATAAGAAAAGACGCTCAACATCTGTTGTCATTAGGAAATTGCAAATTAAAACAACAAAGAGATACCATCACACACCTATTAAATGGTGAAATATAAAACATTGATAACCTCAAATGATATAGAATAGGAACTTAACGTTCATTCCTGTTGGGAATACAGGATGGTACAGCCACAGTGGAAGACAGTTGGGCAGTTTCCTGCAAAGATAAATGTAGTCTTACCACATGATTCAGCAATCACACTTATTAGTATTCACCCAAATGAGTTGAAAACTTATGTCCACACAAATGTTTATAGCAGCTTTACCATAAATGCTAAAAACTGGAAGAAACTGAGATGCCCCTCAATAGGTGAATGGATAAACATACTGTGGTACATCCACACAATGAAATATTACTCAGTGATAAAAATAACTGAGTTGTCAAGCTATGAAAAGAGGAGAAATCTTACAGGCATATTGCCATAGAAAAGAAGCCAGTCCAAAAAGGTAAACATTACGTGATTCCAACTGTATGATATTCTGTAACAAGTAGACCTATAGAGACAGTAAAAGATCAGAGGTTGCCAGGGGTTCCAGGGGAGGGAGGAGGGTTGAATAGATGAAGCACAGAGGATTTTTAGAGCAGTAAAACTACTCTGTATGATACTGTAATAGTGTATACGTGACGTCATGCATTTGTCAAAACCCATTTAACTGAACAACACAGAGTGACCCCTCATGTAAACTATGGACTTTAGTTAATAACAATGTTGTAATACTGGTTTATGCATTGTAACACACTAAATACAAGATATTAATAACAGGGGAAACTGTGCAGGGGAAGGGGAGAAGACATTTATGGGAACTCTGTACTCCGCTCAATTTTTCTGTAAACCTGTTTTTCTTGAAACAAAAATGCCTGTGGTGATTGCATTCACTTTTTTCCCACATACAACTATGTATATATGTGATTATTTCTTAATTTAATAACATATTAACTTTAGAAGGAAAAAATACTTTAATAAATCAGCTAGGTATTATTATTGACCACAATCCCTGAATGAATGAACAAAAATTTTCCCAGTGAGTGAATGGTGAAGCTTATTTCTATCCCAACCTGAGTCTACAGCTCACCTTCTCTCTGATGCATTAGCAGTGTCTTGACTTCTGCAGAACCTTAATGTTTATATTTCTGTGCTACACTTTTAGCACTTTAAAAAATCTTCTGCTTTATTTTTTGATGTTTCATGTGGTTAATCTTCACTAACTAAACGGATGGATAATGATGACCTCATACTATGTGCTTGGCGCTCTTCTACACATGTCATGTATGTTACCCCATTTAGTCATCACGACAATTGTATAAGGAATATAAGATACCAGCTCCATTTTACAGAGGAGGTGACTGAGACCCAGAGAGCTTGCGCAAGGTTATTCAACCAGGAAATTGCAGAGTGGGAATTAGTAGGATCCAGGGTGCTTGGTTTCTCAGATACATGACACTGCCTCAGACCAGTGATTTTCAATCTTTACAATAACCTGGGGTATTTGTTACAAATATCAATATCTCCTTCTGTTTTAGGTATGAACCAGCAGGTTTGTGGTAGACCTAAAAATGTGAGATTTTTGCAGACACCCTAGGTGACGCGAATATATGGTTTTTGGAGCACTCTTAGAGACACTCTGAATCTTAATAAAGGAGAAAAAAATAGGCACTGAAGAAAAAATAGAGGTGAAGAAAATTGTGGATGTTCCATCAGCCCCAGAAGCAATATCAGAGACCAGAAACTGGATTTATAGAAATCAGTGGGAATGGCATTTGAATTATACAGCAACTAAATCCTCCTCATGACTAAATGGTATGATCCTGGTAAGGAAGTGGTGTTATCAAAGGAGGAAACATTCATGCTGAAGACACACAAATTTATGGCTCTAAGATACACTCTCCCCACCAATCATCAGGACAGGGGAGAGAGAACAGCACAGCTCAGTGATCAGGAGGCTGTTTTTCTGACTATTGCAACTGGGTGACAGTGCTGAGGGGCCTGACAGCCTTGTAATAATGCTCAGGAATCCACAGTTCGCTGATGGACTGGGCTGGCTGCCTCCAGCAGGCCCGAACAGCAGCAGACGTTTGTTTTCTGACAGTACCTTCAACTTTGATATAATGGGGTTTCTATTACACGGCTGGACATTAAAGAGGAGGGAAATTCATGTGAGGTCTCTGTAAGGAGCAGCTGTTGGCATGAAGCAGGCAGCCAATTAAACACGATATGCAGTGGGCTGCAGGGTGACTGAGGATGCCCTTTGGAGGAAAGAAGATGGTGGCTGAAAAAAACGTGGAGGTGTTGTCAGCAGTCCAGAGGCCAGAGTTCATCTGATTTTATCTGTTCTTGTTTTCCGTGATAATCTCTCATTGGCCTGAATAACCTCTGACCAGGAACTTAAACTTCCTAAAAAATATTAAAAGAAGACTGGGCACAGTGACTCATGCCTATACTTTCTGAGCTTTGGGAGGCTGAGGCCAGAGGATCCCTTGAGGACAGGAGTTTCAGACCAGCCTGGGCAACACAGCGAAATACCATTTCTACAAAATAAAAACATCATTTAAAAAATTAGCCAGGTATGGTGGCATGCACTTGTGGTTCTCGTTACCTGAGAGACTGAGGCAGGAGGATTGCTTGGGCCCAGGAATTTGAGGTTGTAGCAAGCTATGAGTGTGCCACTGCACTCCATTCTGGGCATCAGGGCGAGACTCTGTTTCTAAAATAAATAAATAGACTCAAGAGCTTAGAAAAGCAGAGTTTAAAAAAATTCAGATGCCCAGGCTGTAACCCATACCAAGGAGACCAGAATCTCTGGAGATTCATGTGTCAGTATATTATAAAACTATCCAGGAGATATCAAAGTGCATCCAAATTTAAGAGCAAGTCAGTTATATGGTAACCTTGCCAAAGACAGTTTTGGCCCTCCCTTTTTAAAACAATTAGGAAACTGTTATGTAAAGTTTAACCTAAAAAACATTGTTGGAATTTAAAATCACGTCTGCCTCAAAAAGAGAAATAATTCTATTTAAACAACAGGGCACAATCCTAGCTGTTCACTAGAATCATCTTGGTAAATTAAAAAAAAAAAAAAAAAAGCCAACCCCCCCCCCCCCCCCCCACCCAGAACACTTAAATCAGGATGTCAAGGTGTGGGGTTCGATGTGCAAAGTGATTCTAATGAAACCCAAGGCAAAGAGCCATGGTGTTGAATGGAATGTGTTCCTTTTGGGAGTTCCACTGAGCTTAATACTGCTGAAGGAGCGGGTGGGCCCTTGATCCAGGCGAATATCTGACTGAGCTTTGGTTATGCAGAGCAAAACCTCATTCAGGATCTTCCATACCTGGCATTGAATCCACAATAAAAGTACCACCCCTTATTAGCTAATGGTGAAGTCTGGGAGCCAAACTGGGTACGCAGTTCTAAGACAGTCATTTTCCTTTTGCCACTTTGAAGTTGCCAATTCATTATCTTCTGGCCTTCAGTTTTTCGGATGAAAAGCCTATAGTCAGTCCCCTCTTCCCCTTCTCCTCTGTAAGTAATCTGTCTTTCGTCTCTGGCTGCTTACGAGATTTTCTCTATTTTTGGTTTCCATCAGTTTGACCATGAAGGGCTTCGGTGGAATTTTGTTTTCACATTCTTTCGGTGGGTGCACTGAGCTTTTTGTATGTGGCTTGATGTCTCAAATCACCTTTGGAGGATTCTCAGTCTTTAGCTCTTTAAATGTTTATTTGGCTCCATTTGCTCTTTTTATGCAGTCTGAGACTCCAATTACATGTATGTTAGACCATTTGATATTGTTTTATAGATCTTAGATACTTTTTCCATTTTTAAACATTTTTTTCTATGCATTTTGGTCTGATAATTTTTCTTGGGCTATTAGGGTAGTAGTGGTCTCTTAAGACTTTCCACATTCTAACTAGGGGTAGAAGTATTTTCCCTGAGCAATATTACTCACCTCATTCTATCGACAAACAGAGTTATAAAAAATTTGAGTTACTTTCCAGATGTCACATAGTTAGTATGTGTCATTCAAGGTATGTGAAATATAATGGTCATAGCCAGTTTTTCAAATCTATTATAAATGTGCTTAAGAATCTCACCACCTGTCAGATATTCCACAAATGATTGCTATTGAAGAGGATTACATGATTCCCTGCCTCCAAAACAGAAGGGTATTTCCTATTCCACTTGTGATTTCAGTGTTGTAAACCCTCCAGTGGACAAATTTTTTTTGATTCAAGTACTGAGACCTATAAGCCATTAATCACAGACTTCGATCTTCCTCTTAAACCATACCCTGTATCCACATCTCTGTATTTTGTTTTTAAAGATGACTTTATGTAAATTTACACTCCACTTGATGGCACCAAAAACTTTATACAAATGGAAGGTGTCACTGACAGAGAGTAATTAGAAACAAGTGACTCCTTTCTTAGAAGTGAAAGTAGCAAGTTTCTACTCCAATGTCCCAAGCCCTGCCTGTGTCTACCAGGCACATGCAGGCAAATCACCAGTGTAGGAGAAGGCTGGCCAGTAGCCCTTGTCTCAGCAAGGATCTATAAGAAGCTCTTTAAGGAGCAAATGCTGGCCAAAGTCTGTCTGAGGACAAAACTTCTCTTCAGGAAAGCATAACCATATGTGTTATTTCATACACCCTAAAGCCAAAGCCTCACAAATTTGGCAAGCTGAGCAGGACTGGAATATGACTGTTATTCTGTCAAACTTACTTTTCTTCTAACATTTTCTTTCCCCCAAACCTTGTATCCCTCTCTAATTTGAGTTTACAGTCATTAGAGATTTATTCTTTTACTAATTGATGCTTTGAGGACCTGCCCTATGCCATGCTCTGCTCTAGGTGTTGAGACATAACAGTGGCCGGATCAGTAAGGTTCGTGCCCACAGAGAGCCTTCATTCTGATGGGCAAACCAGCAATGTACCAATTAACGTGGGAAAGACTAAGATAAGTTCCTATGGTGATAAGGGCTTTGAGGAAAGCAAAATAAGTTGCTTGGGCCGGGCCTGGTGGCTCATGCCTGTAATCCCAGCACTTTGGAAGGCCGAGATGGGCTGATCATCTGAGGTCGGGAGTTTGAGACCAGCTTGACCAACATGGTGAAACCCCATCTCTACTAAAAATATAAAATTAGTGGGGCGTGGTGGCACATGCCTGTAATCTCAGCTGCTTGGGAGACTGAGGCAGGAGAATCACTTGAACCTGGGAGGTGAGGGTTGTGGTGAGCCGAGATCGCGCTATTGCACCCCAGAAGAGTGAAACTCCATCTCAACAAAATAAAAAATAAAAAATAACTTGTTTGGGGAGCAACTCAGAGTGAGGAGTATGAATTCAGATTAAGAAAAAAAAATCGGCCGGGCGCGGTGGCTCAAGCCTGTAATCCCAGCACTTTGGGAGGCCGAGACGGGCGGATCACGAGGTCAGGAGATCGAGACCATCCTGGCTAACACTGTGAAACCCCGTCTCTACTAAAAAATACAAAAAAACTAGCCGGGTGACGTGGCAGGCGCCTGTAGTCCCAGCTACTCGGGAGGCTGAGGCAGGAGAATGGCGTAAACCCGGGAGGCGGAGCTTGCAGTGAGCTGAGATCCGGCCACTGCACTCCAGCCTGGGCGACAGAGCGAGACTTCGTCTCAAAAAAAAAAAAAAAAAAATCTATGAATCTTACACTGAAATTAAATAAGAAACTAAATGATAAAAAAGAAAATCTATGAATCTTAAACTGAAAGTAAATAAGAAGCCAGTCTTGAAGATATGGGAGCAGAGTGTCCACACAGAGGACACATCAAGTACAAAGGCAGGAAAGGACTTGGTGTGTTTAAGGTACAGGGATAGAGACAGTGTGGGGAAAGCATGATGAACAATGGGGAGAGGGGTGAAAGACAGAACTGGAGAAACCGCCAGGTCACCTAGGCTCTGGTAGGCCGTGGCAAGGTATTTGGATATCATTTTAGAAGCCATTGGAAGGTCTGAAGAATTGAGTGACATGACACAATTTATATTCTAAGGTGGTTATTCTGGCTGTGTGTGGAGAATGGATTGCATAGGAGGGGAAATGGAAAGCAGGGTTGACTAAGGGCTATTGCAACAAGAGGCCAATGTGACTGAGGTCAGGGTGGTAGCAGGGGCATGAGGAGCCAGTGAATTTGAGAAGTAGTTCAAAGGAAAAACTAATGGATTTGTTGTTGGTTTGCAGGTTTGGAGGTGCGGGAATAAGAAGTGAAAGGAAGCAAAGAGGATTTCAGATTTCAGGACAAGGGACTGGTGGCATTCACTGAAATAGAGAGAACCTGGGTTGGAAGGAAATTTGTGTGTGTGTGTGTGTGTGTGTGTGTGAGAGAGAGAGAGAGAGAGAGAGAAAGAGAGAGACAGACTCTCCTGGTTTCTTTCCAATCCCAGAAGCCCCTCCTCAGTCTTCCTTGCTAACTCCCCCTCCTTAACTTGACTTCTAGATTTCGGACTGCACTGCTGGAGATCAGTTCCAAGCCATGTGCAAATCTCTCTCTATGAAAGAGAGAGAGAGGAAATCAAGAATTTTGTTTGACCATGTAAAGTTTCTGATGCCTTTTAGACACCCAACCTGTCAAAGAAGCAGCTGTCTATATGGGTTTGGCACCCAGAGAAGTGGTTGGTGTGGAAGTATCAATTTGGGAGTCTTTGGCACAGCCATTGGTCATGGTAAGATCCCAGAGAGCATAGAGGGAGACTTGCACATAACCTAGAGCCGATCCCCAGCAGTGCCATCCAACATTTGGAAATCAAAAGAGGAGTTAGCAAAGAAGATTGGGGAGGGGCTTGTGGAATTGAAGAAAGACCAGAAGAGTCTAGAATGATTATGGAAAAGCAAGAGAAGGGAGTAGTCCAACAAAGAAAGAGTGGTCAACTGTATTGAGCTGAAAGGGTGAATGAGATGAGAATAAAAGAGTGACTAGTGCATCTGGAAATAAGGAGGTTACTGCTGGCCCTAAGAAAAGCATTGGCCTTCCTAAAATTGGGGTATATTAAGGAAGAAAACAGGGGTGTCAAAAATAGAGACAATGGACTAGAAGTATTATTATGATGAAAAATGACAAAATGGGGCAGTAGCTGGAGGAGGATATGAGATGAATTAAGGATTTGCCTTAAGTATGGAAGATACAGGAGCATGCTGTTTGCTGATGGAGAAGGTCCACTGGAGGAAGTAAACTGATGATGCAGGCGATACAACAATGAAGGAGTAGAAGAAAAGACAGTTCGTGCTTGAATCAGAAGGAAAAGCAGAGAGTGAAATAGGTGTGGATGTAGAAAGATGGGAAACTTTCCGTCTAAGTGCTTCTATTTTCCTAGTGATCTATAGGTACAAACATAAACTGAGGGAGTGTGAGTGGAGGTTGATGACTTTTGATTGCCTCTGTGTGAAGAAGAGTGGAAACCACATAGCCATGGACGTGGGCTTTTTACTTCACTTTAAGAATTGACACAGGCAGTCATTTATATAAGGCCATAGGTGGGGTGAGGATGATTCTGAGTAGGGAACTTGAATTGGCTCTAAGCCTACTGAGGAACCCACCTGACTGCTAAAGCAAGCAGAGAATGGCATTGCATAACTTTGTATAACCCTGGGGAGTGGGGAACCTCTAGGATGACTGTAGTTGATACTCCTGTCAGCTAAGTAGAATGAGAACTTAGAAGCAGGGCCAGCATGGTCTGTTCTGTCAGAGAAGAGCTAATAATCATTGCAACCCCCCGGAGAGGCCTCTGTGCAGGAGATGGGAAGGCCTGTGGTCCCCTGGTAGGATTTGGCAATGTTGATAGCTACTTCTCTAGTTCAGGCAAACTGAAACCAATTATCTACAAAGGCAGAGGTCTTAGGGTCTGAATGGAAGCTGTTGACCCAGCCAGGGCTGCCTTGAGAATGGTCAGAAACATCAGCCTATATGAGTGGAAGGAAGGGGCTGAGATTCCAAAGATACATGTGGTTCTAGCAAGATAGAGTAATGGATTTGGGTGGGAGGCAAGGGTGAGTGGAGCTTGGAGATAATTCCCTGAGTCAGTGGAACAAGTGGAAGGGAGGCTTTTAAAGGATGGTTGCCCATGTGAAGGAAGAGAAGTGTTAAGCATGCTGAGTTGTTTTAGATAGACAAGAGTGAGGGAAGACTCCTTTTCTAGAAGGAGTCCTGGGGAGGAAGTGGGTTTTGAGAACAGGAGCCAGAGAATAGAGACAGATAGTAAACTCAGAAAAAGCTAGTTAGGAAGGGGTGGGAAAGAGTTTCTGGGACCAAGATCCAGGAACTGAGAGGATGCTGACCTCACCAAAGTTGAAAGATGTTTGCAGGCTTATGAATCAGTTAGGCCTAACCCATTTGGCCTATGATCAGAAGTCGAGGTTGGCTACTTCGCACCATGTGAACTTGAAGCTTAAGTCTGTGAAGAATAAGCCAAATTCAAAAATATTCCTCAGCTTGGCCATAAATCTTAAAGCTGGAGCTATATCCAGTAGCCCCACTGTGATACTAAAGCTAAATTATACATTGAGTCCTAAGCTTCGAATACTATGATTTTTCTGTCTCAAAAAGGTGTTCATTAAACGTCACTTGGCAACCCCTGGAACACAGACTTTCACACCTTAATAGCTGACAGCTTGAACTCATTTCCCTCTGTCAATGCTCTGGATTTTGGCTTCAGGCTCAAAGTTGGAAAGATGGGGAAAAATGACTGTTTGTTCCTATATACTTGGTGTTTTTATTTTTTCATTATAAAAGTGATAGACGGTTATTAAAAAGGTGAAGAAAATATATAAAAAACTGGAAGTGTAAAAGCATTCCCAGTTCAATCCACCCACCGAACTTATTGTTCATATTTCAGTATTTTCCTTCTAGTCTTGTTTTCTATATAGAGAGGCATTTCTAATTTAACTAAGGCCACACTGGATACATGATTATGTACCCTGAATTTTTATTTAATCTTATGTCATAAACATTTTCCAGATGAGCATATTTTTAAAACTTTCAATTTGAAAAATTTTAAAGCTACAAACTGCAAAAATAGTATACTAAACACCCATTTATCTATATTCAATTGTTAATATTTTGTAACAGTTGCATTATCTTTACTATACATAGAATAGTATTATTAATATTTTTTCTGTTTCTGAATCATCTCAGATTGAGTAGAAGACTTTATGATCCTTTATGCCTAAACATGTTGGCAAGTATCTCCCAAGAACAAAGCATTCCCTTTATAATAACAAGGGTGATCAGATTTAGGGCATTTAATATTGATATAATACAAATTTTTATTTAAATTTTGCCAGTTGCTTCAATGTCTTTTATAACAATGTTTTCCCCAGCAAAATTATATCAAGGGTAGTATAGTGAATTTAGTTGGCACATCTCCTTGGTCTCCTTTAATCTTAAAGGGCTCCTCAGTTGTCTTTTGGTTTGTATGAATTGACATTTTTTCAGAGTATAGGACTGTTGTTTGGTAAAATGATGCTTAATTTGTATTTATATGATTATTTCTTCATAAATAGAGTCATTAGGTGTATATAGCATGATTTACCTAAAGATTTATGCATAAACTTTCTAGTTTCCATTTGTTTTATATTATAAATAAAGTTGTGATGAACTTTTACTTAGAGTGTTTTAGGAAATGTTTCTTTAACATAAAGTCTTAGAGAACATCTGTAGTCCCAGCTATTGCTTGAGCCCAGGAGTCTGAGTTTGCAGCAGGCCATGATCACACCACTGCACTCCAGCCTGGGTGACAGAGAGACCCTGTCTTTTTTTTTTTTTTTTTTTTTTTAAAGAACAAAACAAAACAATAACAACAAAAAACACAAACAAACAAACAAAAAAAGGAGTTGTTTTTTATTTCTTTAAAGATAAGCTCTAAAGGGTGAAATTCCAAGTTCAAAGCATGGGACATTTGGAATGCTCTTGATACTTTGCTAAATTGCTTTCCAAAAGGGTTGTGCTGGCCTACAATGGTGCTCAGAGAGGCCTGCTTGAAATACTTGTTTGAAACAAGCTCTGTGTCTGTATTCCACATTATTTGAAATTTCTTTTCCTCTTCACATCCTATTGACTTGTTTTACAGGCATTAGATTTCCAGAATTCTTCTCTTAATCCAGCCCTGTGTACTGTACTTTACTTTTTGTTGGCATTCTTAATAATTAAGATTTTTGGCTGGGCACAGTGGCTCACGCCTATAAACCCAACATTTTGGGAGGCCAAGGTGGGTGGATCACCTGAGGTCAGGAGTTCAAGACCAGCATGGCCAACATGGAGAAACCCCGTCTGTACTAAAAAAAACACAAAAATTAGTCTGGTGTGGTGGCGAGTGCCTGTAATTCAAGCTACTCGGGAGGCTGAGGCAGGAAGAATAGCTTGAACCTGGGAGACAAGGGTTGCAGTGAGCTGAGATTGCACCACTGCCCCTTCAGCCTGGGTGACAGAGCAAGACTCTGTCTCGAAAAATAAAAATAAAAATAGTAATAATTAAGAGTTTTTTTTCTTGAACTCTAAGTATTAGTCTCATTGTCATTGAGCTCATAAAATAGTCACATTATAGAGATGGGAGGGAATTTGAATGTTCCTGTATATTCAACCTACCCAGAGAAACATTCATTTCCCCCTACCCAGAGCCACATGACATCAGGGTGATCAAAGATTTGAATGTGATTCTCTTAAAACCCTCTATGACAAACATAGTTACTGCTAGATGAATGTTCACATTTCCAATCCCAGTGCAGAAAATCTGGGTCATATGACTAGTTCTAATCAATGAACTACAAGTAGAAGTGATGTGTATCATCTCTTTAATGAAAAATTTAATAGTATGTGACCTCCTCCTCCTCATCCCTTAGCTTTCTACCCCTTTATCTGTGATTATGGAAACCATGTGCAGATATGATGGGGTCAAAATGTAAGGTATACCCTGTATTGTCAAGGTCAGCCTACCTGAAGGATGGTTGCTTGGGAACTGGCTAAAGATGGTAATACAGAGGATTTATGGATTAATCACAGTGCTGCCATGGATACAAGGAGGAAATGGGGGAGATATGTGCTGTCTCTAATTAATGCAGAGTAGGCATAACGAAGAGATCAAAAGTTCATGATAATTCAAGATTGAAATTTTTCCAAGTTGTTAGTACCTTTTCAGAGTTTACCTGCTGATATTCAAAATAACATCTTGAATTACATTAGGCATCAACATCGTGATTCTACAGAAAAGGAAACTGAGGCAAATGACTTGTCCAAGGGCCTGACTCCAAAGCATGTTCTCTTTCTTATTATACCCTCCTGAGCAGAAACTCAATGAATGCAGAGCACAGTCAGTAGTAGCACTACTTAGTAGAGAATTAGAAACATCTTTCTTCAGTCCAACAAAATCCCAGGGCAAAACCTACCGTTACTTTTATTTCTTTGTAATTTTGAATGAAATAGAAAGTATATAAAGAGAAAAAAATGGGAGCAATATAAAACTGCAAATGGGATTCCAGTTCTTTCCTCAGATGATGTTCCTGGGAGTCGGGAAAGGAAAGCCTGGTCCTTTTAATGTCTTCTAAAAAGCTAGAAAATTTATCATTTTTTTCTGATATATTTTCTAAATATAGACAATACATTCATGCTTTGCAAGATTGTCATCTGCTTTTGAGAAAAACAGATTATCTCCCTACCTTTGTCAACATTTCAGATTGATAAAAGATTAATAAAAGATTAAGATTGATAAAAGATTATCTCCCTACCCTTGTCAACATCAAAGAAAAGATTATCTCCCTACCTTTGTCAACATTTGTAAACTGTGCTCTTAACTTCTTATGAGAACTGTATAGTTAAGGGCCTCATCTATTTTTCCATTATTTCATCTAGTCACTGGTTGAGAGAGAAGACAATTGAAGGCAAATTTCCCTTCTTGCCTTTTGAGTTCAGTGTACCTCAAAAGTTCTTTCCAAAGTGATATAGTTGCACCAAGCCAGACATTATGCATATACCAAGACTCTCAAAAAGGCTGCACCTGACAGTCCATGTAGCAGGAGGACATCGGCATGACGGGAGCCCATTAAATGTTGTACAAGCACAATTTCCATGTGAGAGCTTTTCATTGCTGTGAGTGGACTCCATGCTAGCTGTGAGCTTAGATCTCATTTAAGGACAGTATGTTATAGGAGTACAGATGTTCAAGAGGCCCAGCAGACAGCTGCACATGTTGGAAGCTGAAGATGAGGAATGCCATATTGCATTTCTCCAAGAGCATAGATGACCAGCTTGTATAGAAGAGAAGTCAGAGGCTATGTGGCTGTTTGCCAGGACACTTGCAGACATCACTTTAAAGGTATCTGTTTCTCCTCATGGGCTTTGATTTGCAATGATTGTGACAGATTCCATTACTGGTTGGCAAATATTTCCCACTTCTGCCACTTCCATGAGAAGGATATATATGCTTCACTGTCCCCGTGGTATTGGGCTTGGCTAGGATGACTTGATTTGAGTTGCCATGTGTAAATTCCAAGCCTAGTCTTTAAGAGGCATCATATGTTCCCTTTGTCCCTGTTACATTTCTGCCATCGCCATGACAAAGATACCCCCTGGATATCCTGCTGGTCCTAAAATAATGAAAGATATATGGAGCGGACTTGGACCTGACTCATACCAAGTTCTGCCTGGTCCAGCCTGGATTGGCCAAACTGCAGGCATATGGGTGAGAAATAAGTGTTTATCATATGTTGCTAAGATTCTATGGTTGTGAATAGCATGGCAACAACTCATTTATTCACTGATTAAAGTCTGTCTGCCTTTTCCAAAACTTACTGGCTTATGGATACAGACAGGGTCACAATACAATTAATATCTCATATTTTGTTGATTGCACTTGCTTTTTCCCAAAGGCTCAGCCCCCTGCCCCAGATATTTATGAAAACCTCCAGGGGTTGACTGTGTAATCATGAACCACATCAGAGCAGCTTCACTCATGTCTTCCAGGCATCCATAGCATCTTGCTCAATGGGAATTGGTGTTGCCATAAGTACATGAGCCTTAGGTCAGGGCTAAGGCTTCTATGTCCACATAGAAGAGCTGAAAATGCTCCTTTCCCCAGTCCGTGTGATAATGTTGTCATCAGCGCCCTGAAGCAGTACTATATACATCTGTGTGTCGTGGATGGCTTATGAAAGTAAACTGTTTAAGTTTAGCAATATATGAATAGGCATGACTTGCCTGTGAGACTGCTATGTGCAGCTCCTACCATCACCACTTACTAATCCCACCAATTGAGCAAGTTGCTTCACCTCTGCAAACCTCAGTTTTCTCATCTGTTAAATGTATGAATCATGTCTATTACCGGGGTTCCTGTGAGGATCAAATGAGAGAATGCATGCCAAACCTGCAGAATTGGAAATACTCAAGAATGTTGGTCACTGTCTTCTCTCCCCATGGAGATTTGTAAAAGCAGTCATTAATTGCATTCCTCCTGTTCTACCTATTTCTAATCCAGTTGAGGAAAGCATTAAAGAGGTAGCTAGCACAGTGAGCCAGAGGTTCAACTCTGGAAGCAGTTGGCCTGGGTATGACCTTGGGCAAGTTATGTAACATTTCCTGCCTCAATTTTCTCAACCACTCAGTGGAGACAATAACAGTATAAGTTTCCTATTGCTGCAGTAACAAATTCCCTCAGACTTAGTGGCTAAAAATATCATGAATTGATTATCTTACAATTCTGGAGATTGAAAGTCTGAAGTGAGCCTTACTGAGATAAAATCAAGGTGTTTGCAGAGCTATGTTCCTTTCTAGAGGCTCTAGAGGAGAATCTGTTTTCCTGCCTTTTTCAGCTTCTAGAAGTCCCCTGTATTTCTGGGCTCATAGGTCCCTTCCTCCATCTTCAAAGCCAGCAATAATCAGTCAAGTCTTTCTCATGTTTCTTTACTCTGCAACTAACTCTTCTGCCTGTCTCTTCCATTTTTAATGACCTCTGTGAGAACACTGGGCACACAGGAATATTCTGATATCATCTCCTTATCTTAAGGTCAGCTGATTAGCAATCTTAATTTCTTAATTCCCCTCTTGCCATGCTATGTAATACATTCACTGGTTCTGAGAATTAGGATGGGGACATCTCTGTGAGCCAAGCCTATTAAGACAGGACTATTAAGACAAGATATGTACCTCATAGGATTTTATGATGGTTAAATAAATTAATACATGTAAACCACTTGGAATCAAGTCGGGCACATAATAAACATTATCTAAGGATTGGCTATTAGTATTTTCACACAAAAGTCAAGAGTATCAGTGTTACTGCTAAAAAGCTAGATTTTCAGAGTATGAGATATAGACAAGGGACCAGATGGGCTTCTGTACTTTCTCCTCTGAATTGTATGTATACATCCAGTCAAAGACAGAACCCCTGGACATATTTAGGCTTTTCTCTGCAAGGTAGGTCCTCCCCAAAGGGCTCACTGAATGAAGAAAGGACAGGTGAACAGACACAGAGAGAGGCTCATGCAGCCCCAATGACACTTTCCCTAGTCTCACCACCAGAATAGTCACCTCTCCTCTGTGGGAAGGAGATAAGAGAAAAATACCTCTTGGAGAGTAGAAGATATGTTGTGGGTGAGCAGGAATTCAGGAACAGGAAAAAAGCATTTTGTCCAATGTGTCCTTAAGGCCAGGCTGGAAAAGAACTGTTGTTATCTATCTCCACATCTCTTCACCCAGCTGCTCGTGACTGAACCTGCTGTTTCTACCTTCAGATCAGGTAGAAGGTTTTATGGAAAATATTTCACTTAAATTTCCTTCTCAAGTTAGCCCTGTTAGTTCATACAAGTGTCCAGACACTGCTAAACACCAGCTATGACAGCCTAGTTCAACTTGAGATGCTTGAGACCAGGAAAATATGTCAAAGTTTGGACCATTAGAGCCATGGTCCCCTTCCTGCCCCTCTTATTTCCTTCTCCCTCCCTCCCTTCCTTCTTTCCATCTCTCTCTTTTCCTTCCTTCCTTCCCTGTCACTGTTTTTCTTTTCTTGGTTGAATATATTGACAAGAATTTGTTAAAATGCAAACTATACCCCACATCATGTGTAGGTTTAGAAACAGAAGCACTTTTGTTTCATTTAGGTTTGTCACAAACTTCTGTTAGGGAGAGAGATATGGAAGCGTAATAGCCATCTCAAAAACTATTGTTTGAGAGAACAATGGGCCAAAGATAAGAACAAAGAATCTTGCAGAAAATTCATTTTCATATTTATTACATCAGTTTACAAACTATCACAATCTCTGACTATGGTTTTTGTTACACTGTAATCTAAACCATGACTATTCAAAAGTTAGGGTTTGCATTTCAGATAGGAAAACAAACTCATAATAAAACAATATGACACCAAGGGATATCTTATATCTTGAATTGAATGAAAAGAAAACTCTAGCTTATGTTGGAGAACAAAGGAGAAGCAAACTGTTTTTTCTTAGTTAAAATTCTGTTGATTAATCACCAAGATGAAAGCTTTGTCTAAAAAATAATTTACCAAGTAGTAAATTTTATTTTCTAAATCGCACAGAAAAGGGAACTACTCTGTAATATCTAAAAAATTTAAAGTGTTTTTATGCCTGAGGCTATTTTTATAGTTTGCATTTAATTATAGAAGAATCCCTTCTTTTAGGGATAGACATAATACATACTTCATATTTACCCTTCTCAAAAATGGTAGCTGTTATGGACTGAATGCATGTGTGCTCCAAACATTCACATATTGAAGCCCTAAGCTCCGGTGTGGCTGCATCTGCTGTAAGGACATAATAAGGTTAACTTAGGTCGTAAGGATAGGGCCCTGATTTGATAGGATTCACACCTTTTTAAGAAGAGATTCCAGAAAGCACTGTTTTTCTCCTTGTGTACAGGAAGAGGTCATGTGAGCACACAGTGAGAAGGCAGCCATCTGCAAGAAGACAGCCCTCGCCGGAAGCTGACCATGCAGGCATCTTGATCTTGGACTTCTGGCTTCCAGAACTGCGACAAAATAAATTTCTGTTTTTTTGTTTTTTTTTTTTTTAATGGAAATTTATGTTATGGTATTTTGTTACGGCAGCCAGAGCAGATGACGACAGTAGCCAAGACAGATTATCCTCCTGGATATTTGCATGTAGCCTCTGCAGCAGGCTTTTCTCTTCAGCCTCAGTTGTGATGTGTGTGTGTGTGTGTGTGTGTGTTTCTTTCTGGGCAGAAGTCTTAAAAGCTAGAGGACGGTTCAACACCTGCTCTTCACCCTCGTGAGTGACTGTGGAAGCATGTGTTGAGATGGGGTTAGTGTCTGCCTTGGATCCTGAGGGACTGGATGAGCAGACCACCTCCATACTAGACGAGTAGCATGAGAGAAAGGGATGTTTGCTATCCAGACAGAGGCACTGTCTCAAAGATGTCATTGCAGACCACAGATAACAAGGACGTTATATTGTGGCTTTACAGATTCAAAAATCTAGGGCCCAGGTACACAAACAACATATTTGAAAGACCAGCTGGAGATCCAGGCTGTCCTTTGCCAGACTAAATAAGGAATATTTGGACTTAGAGAAAAAAAAAATATGGAGCACCTTGGAGAAAGCAAAGAGTATACATGCCTGAATCTTCTTCCCCTTTCTGTGCCTCTGGGAGATTGGAGGTTTTCCTGGAAACCCCAGAGAGGCTTGGAGATTCAAGATTTGAAGGGATCTGTGTCCATTTGTAGAAAAACCCGGCACTTATCTAGATGAGGAATAGATCATGTTCTGCAAAGTATGTCTAGAGCTGAGTCACTTCAGAGTTCTCACCGCTTCAGTGACACGGATCAAGAGAAGAGGCCTGCATGCCCAATAGAGGCATGGAAACAGAAGATGTGGAGGAGAGGCCTGGCTGGCCTGATAAGGCCTTCTTTCTGTGAGTGGGGGAGGGTGTAACAGCTCTGTGATCAGCTGAGCCCACAAGGTCTCTCCTGCTCCAGCGACACCTACTTCTCCAGGAGCATTCCCCATCATTTACATGCCCTGTTTTAGCCCAACTAAGTTGCTTATGCTTTCCAAGCTGTTCCATGTCTGTGTGCCTTGCATTTGCTGTCCCTTCTATCTGACATTCCATTCCCATTCTTTGTTTCATTGAGAAATACTGATTCATCCATTGAGATGTATCTGATTCACCACCATATCTATGAAGCATTTCCTATTCATCAGTCTCATTAATCATTCTTCCCTTATGCTACCAATGTCCTGAACTCTTACCTCTATCCAACAAAATTAAATAAATATTTGTAGAATACACACTATGTGGCAGACACTGTGTTCACCACAGAGTAAAAACCAGTGGACACAGCAAATAGGGTTCTGCCTCTAAGGGCCTCATTCCAGTATAATTGCTGCATAGCAAATCACCGCAAAACTTAGTACAACAACCACCTTCTTGAATCTTGGGACTTCTGTAGGTCAGGAATTCAAGAAGGCTCCGGCTGAGTTGCTAGCCTGGAGCCCTCATGGACTGCAGTTAAATGGTGGCTGCAGCTGGAGCAGCAGGGGAAGAGGGCATGTAGAGTATGTGTCAGCTCACTAAGTATCTCCCTCTTTAGTGCAGTCTCAGAGCTTCTCCATGTGGTTTCTCTGCATGGCCTAGTTTGGGTTTCCTTGTGGCATAGCAACCTCAGCACAGTCCGACTGCTTATGTGGCAACTGAAGACTTCAAGACTGAGTACTCCAGAAGACAAGGCAGAAGCTACTTGCCTGTAAAATTCAGCCTTGGAAGTCACAGTGTCACTTTTGCTGCATTCTCTTACCTATCATTGAGTCACCGGCCTGCCCAGATTTAAGGGTAGGGGAGTAAGATTCTATCTCTTGATGGAGAATTGCAGGTTCTAGAAGAGAATGTGGGATTGGAAATATTATTAGAGCCATCTTTGGAAGACACGACCTTCTCAGTTTCGGCTGGCATTTACCATACTCTGATGAATGTCCATTTCCATATCCAGATCATAAGCTCATTGAGGGTATGAACTAGAATTTATTTCTTATTTGTTCTCAAAACTTAGCACAATGTCTAGAAGAGAGAAGGCGCTCTCTCTCTCTCTCTATATATATATATATAAAGTGTATATGGAATGAATAAATGAATTATCCATTTTTTGTCCAAGGCTAGAGAATCCTATTTCTAAAAATAGAAATTACGTCTATTGGCCGGGCGCGGTGGCTCAAGTCTGTAATCCCAGCACTTTTGGAGGCTGAGGCGGGCGGATCATGAGGTCAGGAGATCGAGACCATTCTGGCTAACATGGTGAAATCCCATCTCCACTAAAAATACGAAAAAATTAGCCGGGTGTGGTGGCAGGCGCCTGTAGTCCCAGCTACTCAGGAGGCTGAGGCAGGAGAATGGCATGAACTCAGGAGGCGGAGCTTGCAGTGAGCCAAGATCACGCCACTGCACTCCAGCCTGGGGGACAGAGCAAGACTCCGTCTCAAAAAAAAAAAAAAAAAAAAAAAGAAATTATGTCTATCATTTTAATTAAGATAATGAATACTTTTGCAAGGATAATTTAGTTCTTCAAAGTAGCACATTTTCTAATTTTCCAATAGAGTTATATTCTTAGCTCTATGTATTAGTCAGTGTTCTCCAGAACAGAATATGTATACACACACACACCACACACATACATGCACATACCTAAACAGAGGCAGGGAGAAAGAGAGAGAGAGAGGGAGAGACAGAGGGAGAGGGAGAGACAGAGGGAGAAGGAGAGGAGAGAAGAGAGTGATTATGAGAGTTGGCTACATGATTATGGTGGCTGAGAAATCCCACCATCTGCAAGCTGGAGAACCAGGAAAGCCAGTGGTATAATTTAGTCTAAGTCTGAAGGCCTGAGAGCCATAAAAGCCAGTGGTGTCCTGAAGTCCCAAGGACCAAGAACCAGAAGTTCTGATGTCACAAGGCAAGAAGAGATAAGTGTCCCACCTCATGAAGAGAGAGAGAGAGAAGTCACCCTTTCTCTGCCTTTTTGTTTTTGTTGGGCCCTAAACAGATTAGATAATGTGTGCTCATGTTAGTGAGGGAGGATCTGCTTTACTCTGTCTACTGATTCAAATGCTAATCTCTTCTGAAAACACTCTCATAGACACACTCAGAAATAATGTTGTATCAGCTATCTGGGCATCTGTTAGTCCAGTCAAGTTGACATATAAAATTAACCATCATACTATCAAAGTCGTTTCTCTAAAATATGTACAGTAAATTCAATGTGGGCACAAAATTTGTTTTTCTCACATAGTGTTTCTAAGTACTCCAGTTCTTAATGCTAAAACACCTCAACTTTGGAGATTTTGGCTTCCAGAAGAGAAACGTTGGGGCCCTTCAAAGGATCAAGATTTCAATAAAACTTAGGCTTCCCCAGAACAATTCAGGTCTGGGTATTCTGATAGTTTGGAGCATCAGACTTATCTTTCCCTAGGATCACATAGCTTTTTACCCTTCGAAGCCACACGAGTGACACTCTGTATTCTTACTTCTGAATGATGCTTTAGCAACTTCCATATACCAAGAATTTGCTGGATTGACTTAGAGAACAAATCCAAGATATTCCCAAATGCAGTTTGCCATCACAGTTAGATTGAAGGATATCAACCTGTGCTTTGTGCTACATGTGCATTTTAGTCAGCTCCTTTCATGTACAAAGAATGATCCTGGGTGAAACACCTGTCTCATTATTTATGAAAAATTATACACAGGATGAAATAGTATTAATACTCAATACTTGTGTAGTGATACCAAAAGCAGTAGTTATTTGCAGAGTTTCCTTTGGTAGCTTTGTTTCCTTGTTCTATCCATGTTTTGTTTGGGGTACATGATTTTCTTAAATTTATTATGAAATATTATTACAATCATATATTATCATATGAATTATAAATATTGATGATAGCTTCCATTATTGAGGTCTTATCCTAAGCACTTTATTTGCTCATCTCAGCTGATGTTCAAAAATATTCTATTATGTTAATATTCTCTTCACCATTTTGGAGGTTCAGGGATGTTAAAACTTATCCATGGTTATAGAGGCAGCAGAGCTGGACTCAAACGTTCCTATACCTGATTCCAAAGTGTTTAAGGGCCAGAGATTTTTCTGAACTTTTGAGGGAATTGTGAGTATGTGGGGAAGATCCTCAGTCCCTGTACGTGCAGCCTCTATTGCAACAGGCTTTTCTCTGATGATCGGCTTCTACTTATTTGTTCACCTGTCTCTATGACAATCTCGTTGCCTAGTAAAGGCAGGTTGAGATGGCTCCCCATTGAGAGCCCAACTGTTACTCACTGCTATGGATGTTGGTAGCTGAGGGTGGCAGACCTGGAACCAGGGAGTGCATGAGCTGGGGTCACTTGGCAAGCTGCCTCAGAAGTCAACAGGAGAGAACATGCAAAATCATTTGGTGTAAAGGGCTTGGTGCATGGAGAGAGAAAACCATGGTTTGAGTCTTTATTCAACTTCCAGCTGCATGATCCTGAGCAAATCACATAGCCCCTCTGAGTCTCAGTTTTCTCATTTGAAACAGGAGTTAATGATACTTGTTTTGCCTTCCTCTCTGGGTTACTGTGAAAATCAAATGAGTTAGTCTTGGAAGAAATTGTTTTGTGAATTGTAAAGTTTTACGAAATGTTGGTTATTTTTTATCAGGGAAGATCAGCAGACTGGTCTCCCTCAGGAAGAAGGCTGCCATGGAAAAGGGGATAATGCAAGATGACATAGGAGGAGATAGGTTCCCGAGGACTGCAGCTGCTGGGAAAGATTTTTGAGATGTGGTGTTTTGTTGTTGTAGTTGGGAAGAGGGGAGGCAGAGTGGAGTGGAATGATACACTGGAGATGAAAAAACAGCAAAGACATTATAAGAGTGAAATTTTTACCGTTTCTAAGTTGGAAAAATATCAAAGAACATGTAGTATATTCATTTGCTCCTTAAAATATTTTTAGATGCCTACTCTGCACATATCACACGAATTATTGAAGGAAAATATTTAGATAGCAGTTTACATAATTTGATAACTGCTTAAATAAAAAATTAATTTGATAGCTGTTTAGATGCATATTTAGAAAATTATGTGATTTTAAGTTTGCTGACCTCAAAAAATTCCCAATATTCTGTTGTTTACATTTGTGCATTACATGGAAAGGAAGCCAGAAAAGGTGGCAGCAGGATGTGGTGAAATATGCATTGTTTCTGGCGTCTGAAGATTGAGTTACTCCCTGGCTCTTGACCTTGCATAGAGGACTTTTCCTCTCCAAACTTAACATTTCCACCTGAAAAATGTGGGTGATGATGCTTGTTGAGGCTGTCAGGAGACTAAATGGGGTGGCAGAACTGTGTTTGGCAGGTGATATACAGTCAACAAATGCTAATACTCTCTTCGATGAAGGCTGGTGGCTTGATATGGCATGAAGTAAGCACCTAACCATAATTGGTCCCACTTGATTCTATCCTCCTTGGAGTTCCTAATAGCCTTATCATCATTGGCTACACTGGGGTAGTAACTATAAAGCTGACTTCTCTTTTGAGCAAGAACCATATATATATATATATATATATATATATATATATATTTCCTTATCACTGTGCTTAGAGTTCAGCTGCAAATTCAGGGCTGATTTCTGCCACCTGGAGAGCTTTAATGTGTAATCTTAGGTGGGTCTGCAACACCCCAGAGCCAATGCACTGTAAGACCTAATCCAGTCTGTTCTCTCCATAGAGAGAAAGCAGAAACAATGCAGCCAAAGGGCAAAGATCAAGAGCCCTCTGTGTTTCTGAGATAGGGCTTTTCTTGCATAAACCAGAGGCTCTTTCTTATGTCTGCCTATCATTCCTTTGTAGCCTCAAGGGCTTTTACCTGGCATTTCACTTATTTTTATGAACCAGATAGTGATGCAGTGGCATTATTTGTTACCCACTGATCCCAGGATTTAAGCAGTGGATATGGCTGGCTATATAAATATCTACTTTCTCCCTGTACTAGTCAGAATAAGCTAATTGCTTTAACAAATAATCTCCATCTTTTCGTGGCTTAGAAAAATTTGTTTTATTTCTTGCCAATGTAAAGACAAATTGGGTTTTCCTGGCCAGCGAGCAGCCTTCCGGTGGTCATTTTAAGGATTCAGGCTCCTTTAGTGTCATGGTTCTGCCTTCCTCTAAGGCTTTGGAATCCTCTTCATTCACCCGTGTTGCAAGGAGGAGAATGAGATATTGCACATGGCAGGATAGCAGGCAGGGCCACACCCCTATATCCTTGGCCCCTTCCATTCAGTGCATGCCAGTTTCACTTCCAACACCAGGACCACCACCCGCATGTCTCTCCTGAGAAGTTTCTCTGGCCATGTGAACCTTCTCTGCTTATACGCAGAGCAAGCCAGAAGTGCCCAGAAACTAGTTCATTACCAGTTTCCTGTAGGATTAAGCTCCAGTTGCCTAGAATGATAACTTGCTTAATTATACATCCTTTACTGGCTTCCTTCCTTCCCTGATTCTCTTTTTCACTCCTCCATTGGCATTTCCTGAGGTCATCTTCCAAATAAACTACTTGTACTCTCAGCCTTATCTTATGATCTGCTTCTGAGGTAACTGAAACTAAGACAGGAGGTTTTTATGGGCCAGGCCAGGAAGGGGTATGCCTTTCTTCCCTTTACATGTTGATGATCAGAACACAGGAAGGTGATCTCACCTCACTACACAGGAAGATGGAAATGGAATTGGCTATCTGCTTAGGATAAGGAAGATGGCGTTTTGATGAGCAACTAATTCTCTTTAGTAGATGAGGACGCTGTATCTCAGAGATGCTCAGTAACTTGCTCACATCCCCACAGTGAGTGAGGGGTAGACTGGAGAATGGAATTCCATTAACTGCGAAACATTTGTTTTCCCAGTTATACCAGAAGGGAGGTGTGGCTGACAGAGATGCACTTACAGCTGAGTAGGGGCTGTTCCCTTTATATGGGCCACACACTCAGTTCAACACGGTCTTTCTCATTCTCTGTTGTCCAACACTCCTCCCACTTACTTATTTACATGCCTTTTTTGGACTTAAGGTATTTTCCTCAGTGACCCTAGCATCGTGAGGTGTTGCCTCAAATCCGAAGTGCAGTCTATCCATCATGCTAAAAATCTAAAAGCAATGGGGTATTGTGTAATAATGAACCAGTAATATCACATGGAACTATCATGGATTATGTTAAGGAATTTATAAATTAATATTAAAAGTAGATATGTAAGAAAACAGTTCTATCACAGAAATAAGTAGACAAAAAGGTCTGCAGAAGGTATTGTAATAGGACAAAAGGAAGAGTGGCCAACTCTGCTTAGGGACTTTAGGAAGATAACAGAGAGCAAGATGCTTGAGCTGGGTCTTGAAAAATGAGATGGGGTTTGCCAGGTTGAGGGAACAGGGAAGGCTAGACAATCAGAATAAATAGCACGAGCAAACCTTTAGAAGCAGACCAGTGGTGGTTAAATATGGTTAGAACATTAGGAATGTGGAAAGAAAATGAGCCATGAAACTGGTTTGAGAGGATGGGATCAGCTCATGAAAAATCTTGCATGACAAGACAGTGAAGGTGAACTTTAACTATGGGGCACTGGGAGAGCCATAAGAAATTTAAATAATTCGGAGTTTTAAGTTTAAGAGAAATAATATAATTTACACGGGTTTATGTATTTGTGTATATGTATGTGTATGTATATGTGTATATATATGTGTGTGTGTATCTACTTTATGCCTACCTGCTTATCTATTTAATCTATCCATCATCATCATCATCTATCTTCAGAGAAACCACTTGAAACCCCCTTTTGAAGATTCACATGAGCAAATTTCAGTTAGGTTACACAAATTCAAATGCCTTCTTTGAGTTCATTGTTGGTATTACCCAAGGCCACACAACTAACTGTTCTGTAACAGAGCTGGGACTAGATCACTGGTCTCTGAACACCCAACAGAACCACATCTGCTTTCATTTTGACCTTTGGGTGGATTCACTAAGGAAAGTAAGCAAGCCATATACAACGGGAGTCAGAGAACATTATTGCTGACCTTAAAAATGCTGGATGGTTTCCCAAAAACACAAGTGACTGAGAAGCCTCAGAAATCTCTATGTACCTGAACTCCTTTCTTTGTTCCTCCAAATCCTGACCCTATGTTATGTGTTCCTGTCTTGTTTCCCATCAGATTGCAGCTTTTCTCTCCTCCGGATTCAATCTCAATTTTCACTTTTAGATTCACTTTTGTTATTTGTTATCCAGACCTGTCCCTAGGCTTAGATTTGCGCCATCTTCATTTTATTGGAGAGAATACTCTACCCATGTTGGCTTCTTGAGGGATTCATCCCTTGACTCAGACCTCACTCTGATTGAATAATTCAGAGCACAAGGGCAGTTGATCTGGGGTTTAGAAGACTGGGTGTTAGCCTGGCTTTGCCACTTAAATTCTGCAATATTGCACAAGTTGTTTCAATTCTCTGGCTTCAGTATTTTTTGTCTACTTGTTTGTTTTGTTTTTCATTTTTGGCAGGGAATAGGTCTAATTATCTCTAGGGTTTTGTGTTAGTTAGAACCCCCATAATTGCATGTGATGGAAAACCTAACATAAACTGCCTTGAGTGACTAAGTGGATTTCACTGGCTCATGTAACTAAAAAGTACATGATTAGAGCTGGTTTCAGACATGACTAGATTCAATGTCCAAACAATATCTCCTGTGTGTGGTTTCTCACATCTCTTGGCTGTACTGGCTTTGTTCTCAATATCCAAGTAGGATAAAAATCACTTCAGTGGCTTCAAGTCTGATATTTCTTCCTCTTCAAGCTGAAAGAAGATGATAATGAAACTCTTTCTCAGGTTAAAAACAGAAACAATAATCTGATTGTTATTCAGTGGTTCCCATTGGATAAAGTGTCCATCCATGAACCAATCATAGTGGAATGGGTTGCACTGTGGTGATTGTTTTGACCTGGGTCGTGTGTTGCCGCACTCAGTATGATGTCTTCTAACCTTGTGGATAGAAGTGGCTGAACTGTAGATCTTTAAACAAAAACAGATACTGTTGCCAGAGGAGTGGGGTGGATGCTGAGAGGCAAAGAGCAGATGCCTCTGAAAGTTCCTTCTTTCTCTGGGACTCTTGAGTGTCTAACTACAGATCATGCTGTTGCTAAAGTATTTCTGAGATTTCAGTGGGTGTTAATGTGAACCATGTACCAGCATTGAGGCTGGGAGTCCTGGGTTCCAGTCCTTGCTCCACCAGCTGTGTAAGTGAATGGGTTACTTTTTCTCACAGCCTTAACATCATCACCTGTAAAATGCAACATTTGGACAAAATCTTCTCTAAGACCTTTTGCAGTTCTAATGTGTTAGGTTTCTGTGGAGTCTGTATTGTTCATTTAAATGCTATCTAGAGGGAGAAGCAATCAAATGTAATTTCCCCACTGGAACCAAAGATATCAATGTAAATTTCTTCTCATATACTTTTTTTCTTTCTTTTACTTAATAGAATACCAAGTGCTATATTTTAACTATAGCTTTTCTGTTCTTCAGTTAATCTTGCAGCGAAATTATACTCTTGCATTTGGTACCCCATTCCCTATTCCCATAACACCAGGCTGGATAAGTCTTATGTATAGAAAAGTGATGATTGTTAATATAAAATCTACTGGAAACCAATTCTTCTCAATGCTTCACCCTTCCTTTTAAAAACTGTTTTACTGAGAACAATTTAATCCATCTGATCATGATTTAGATTCTATTGACTCATCATTTTTCCTCAGCAGCAGTGATTTAACTTTTAAAAAGTATTTAAGGAGAAATTTCAACGTTATTTTTGCCAACACTTAGAAAATCCTATTTTATTTTCCCCTAGAACAAATGAATTTGCAACCTGAAATTTTTACCACAAAGTTGTGAATAGTCTTGGATTTAAACAGAAGAAATTAGGCCAGGCATGGTAGGCCATGTCTGTAATCTCAGCACTCTGGGAGGCTAAGGCAGGCAGATCACTTGACCCGAGAAGTTCGAGACCCATCTGGGCAACATGGCAAATGTCTACAAAACAATACAAAAGTTAGCCAGGCGTGGTGTGCATGCCTGTAGTTCAAGCTACTTGGCAGGCTGAAATGGGAGGATTGCTTGAGCCTGGGAGGTGAAGGCTGCAGTGAACCATGATCACGCCTCTGCACTCTAGCCTGGGTGACAGAGTGAAACACAGTCTTAAAATAGACATACAAAATCAAAAATGTAAAAAATAAAACAAATGAGGAAAACGTCTTTTTACCTTGGTCAGAGAGGGGTCAAAGGTGATATCCACTTGAGACACATGGGTACTATTTTACTTGTTGTTTATGGCTGGTGTCTGTTCTGATGGGTGGGTCTGCCTGCCATGTTTAGAACATCATTGCTGGGGATGTCCTTGCCCTCTTCCCATCTGGGAAACCTTGTGGTGTTTCCTTTTATTCCATGCCTGAATGCAGTGTGGCCCTTGTTGACAAATATCTCTACTACCATCAGGTACTTAAGAGCAAGAACTCTGTGTGTCCTTGCCCACTCAGCTCTATTCATAAATGAGCATGTGAAGGCCAGTGGAAAGACTAGAGAGAAAGAGGCTAGGAAGGGAGCTAAGGTGGGTCTCAAAGACCTGGGATGTAGGCGTGCTCTGACCCTGACTCTCTGTGAGACGCTATACAAGTCACTGACCTTGTTTATGTCTTAGTGTCCTCAGTTGTAAAATGAGGACATTGGGCTGCATCTGTGGTTCCCGACCCTTGTATGGTGAATGAGTCTCAAATCATTACCAGTTTGACGATAGGTGTAAATTTCCGTGCGTCAACTAGAATAGGTGAGAAATTTAACTTTCCTTTCCTCTAAGTGAACTTTCTTGAACAGATTTTTTTTTTTTTTTTGCCAAAAATGGCTGCAAGAATGTTTCTGGTCCTATGTGATGCACCAGAACTTGCACTTTCTTCATCAAGAAGTCAAGTCTCTCTCTCCTGCTTGTGAGACTAGACTGCTTTTGTGACTGCCTCAGCTATTAGAGTATGGCAGAAGTGATGCTGTGTGTCTTCTGAACCAGAGACCTAAGAGCAGAACAGCCTCTGCCTGGATGTCTCACTCTAGTTACTATGAAGCTTCTCTATCACATGGCGACAGAGAGCTGCTCAAGGAGCCCCAGCTGTTGGTGTTTTCCAGGCCAGGCACCAGTCATATGAGTAAGCCAGCCATCAGACCACTTAGCCCCAGCCACTCTCTGCCTGCAACTGCACAAGACAGCTGAGTGAAAACCATCTTGCTGAGTTCAGTCAAGCTCCAGAAATGTACGGGGTACAAGTAAAATAATTGATGTTGTTTTAAACCAGTAGTTTGGGATGGTTATTCATGTAACAATAGATAACTAAACACTTCTATGTCAGATTCCTAGTCCACTGTTTGCTAGGAATGAATTCCAGTCATTTTTGCAATCCTATTCTTCTATTCATAGAATTGTCTGAATTGGGAGTAGTTACATTATGTTATGCTGTCAAGGAAACATCTGGTGATGCTGTCCTTGATGTCATTATCTGCGTGCTATGTCCATGGAGGTTTCCTTGTTTCTGTCTAGTCTGCAGTTATTAGTCTACAGTGTCACTTCTGTCTTTCCTTCTTCCCGAATATAAGACTTCTTCAAGTCATTACCTTTTGGAACTACATACTTGCCACTCTCAGGCTCAATGGACACATTCTACCGCTCCATTTTGGGCTTTTAGATGCTCCACTCCCCTGTACCTCCTGAGTGCAAGAGGACATTTTTGCTGCTCCTGCCTCCAGTGTTGCACAAGAAAGTTAATGAGCCTCTTTTAGACAGGTTCCTAGACCAGTAATTTTCAGATTTTAAAGCTGCATTCTTGGAGCAAGTCATGAAATCAATCCCCTAGTCTGTGATCATCATTTAAAAATTTTTTCACATTAGAACAGAATTGAATGAAAAAGTCAGAGTGTATCAAATATTGGTAAGACAACTGTGATGGCTAATTTTTTGTGTTAACTGGGCTAGGCCATGGCACTTTGACCAAACATATCTGGATGTTGCTGTGAAGGTATTTTTTTTAGATGAAATTAACATTTAAATCAGTAGACTGTGAGTAAAGTTGATTACCCTTCATCATGTAGGTAAGCCTCATCCAGTCAGTTGAAGACATTAAGGAAAAGACTGATATTTCTGAGAAAGAGGAAATTCTGCTGGCAGATGGCCTTTGGACTCAAAATGCAACATCAATTCTTCCCTGGGTCTCTAGCCTGCTGACCTAGCATACCCTTCAAATTTTGGACTTGTGTCAGCTTCCATAATTGTGTGAGCCAATTCCTTATATCTCCTCCTCTCCCCCCACTCCGTCTCTCTCTATCTGGTGGGCTTTGTGTAACACCATGAAAATAAAACAATACTTTCCTGTCTTCTGTTGATTGGCACCTGTCTTTCTCTTCTAGGAAAGATTGTTTCTGCTTGTTTAGGTTAAAAGACAGTCATAAATGGTATCAAAATCTGTGTCCAATACTGACACATTTCTGGTGTTCAATAAATTAAAAAATATTTCATTCTGTACCTGTGGTTTATACCCTAGAATTCAAAGAGTTAGCTGTCTTATCTGCATTCAATATTCCACTGCCACTTAAAATAAATGTGACATAATATAACAATTCCTTTCAAAATTATATCCATTGGTTTAAATAGCATTGCTACATATACAAATACTTTGGGTGAATGCATTTATTTAATAGTTTAAATCTAGTTTCATTTTGATGTTATAGCATTGTTCAACTATTGAAATGACTGAGTTCCCTTTTTGTATGCCTTGTGAGAAACATAGTAAGTAGGATATCATATTTACATGGTGTCTGTTTTCCTGAGCAGAGAGTTCAAAGCACATTCCATTTATCTCCGTATCCTTAGGTTATTACAATAAGTCCTTCCACTTTCTGGTGTGATTCTGTCCCCTTTCATCCATTGAGCTTCTTTCTCCCCATTCCTGACTTCCTTCCAGCCCTCACTTCCCACAATTCATTTTCATGGTTTTCCTCTACTTAATTTCATCATTCTTTAATAGGGTTTGATTTACTGGGCAGGTCCTGCACCAGCTAAAGATTACCAGGGAAATAGCCAGGCATTGGTTTATGGTGTATAGTTTATGGTGTACAGCCAGGCATTGGTTTATGGTATATAGTTCTAATAGTAAACTTATCCATCGGAATGTATACATGACATACAGGGAGAATAACTAAATGGGTTCTATCAATATTGCTTGTTTTGGAAAAAAATTAACATAAGTTTCTAAACACGCATTACTATTTTTTTTAGCATCAAAAGTCATTACAATAAAGGACAAAATTTAAAGAAATGCAGTACATGGATTACAGATTGACATGGACTTTCTTTCCTTTTTTTTTTTTAGACAGAGTTTCACTCTTGTCAGCCAGGCTGGAGTGCAATGGCACCACCCTGGCTCACTGCAACCTCCACCTCCCGGGTTCAAGTGATTCTCCTGCCTCAGCCTCCCGAAGTAGCTGAGATTACAGGTGCCTGCCACCACACCCAGCTACATTTTTTTGTACTTTTAGTTGAGATGGGGCTTCTCCATATTGGCCAGGCTGGTCTTGAACTCCTGACCTCAGGTGATCCACCCGCCTCGGCCTCCCAAAGTGCTGGGATTACAGGCATGAGCCACCATGCCTGGCCTTGACATGGACTTTCTAAAAACCCACTGTGATTTATTCCTTCTTGCTATGGACTGAGTGTCTGTATCATCCCAAAACTCAGATGTTGAAACCCTAATCTCTAATTTAATGGTATTTGGAGGTGGGCCCTTTGGGATGGAATTAGGTTTAGATTAGGTTGTGAGTGTGGGCTCCTGTGATGGCATTATTGCCCTTATAAAAATAGGATAGCTGTCTTTCTCTGCCATGTGAACACACAGCAAGGAGACTGCAAAACAGAAAAAGAGATTTTACCAGGAAGCAAATCATCTAGTACCTTGATCTTGCACTTCTCCTCCTCCAAAACTATGAGGAATAAATCAAGTCACCCAATGTATCGTATTTTTATAGCAGCCCAAGCTGACTAAGATACTCCCCAACCTGCCTTTGGTTATGTTTTCTAAGTTTGTGGTAACTATTTCCTAACACCCTTTGTAAGGTTGACTCTATGTTTCTCTGCTCTGCTGGCTTCTAAAGCTTTGTTCACATTAGAGAGACCTGTGCATCATGAGAGCTTCCCATTATGGCCCTGTTGTTCATGCTTCTGCTGGTCTCCGCCAGTCACTTCTGGGCACCAAATTTCTTCCCTCCATTACTTTGCTTTTTCAGAGGGATGGTCAGCAATCCTACAAACTCTAATAGCTATGCAATGACAGCAAGAGGGTTTGGCCTTCAAAGGAGCCTCTTACCAAACTTTCTTATTTCAGGAGCCAAATTAACATCTCAACCATTCTGCGCTGCTTTTATCTTTCCCATGGGTCTCTATGGTCCCATGACGTCTCTTGGTCATGTACACACACAGCATATTTTGTATTTTTCCTCATGACTAAGCAGACTTGACTATTCTCTCTCATCAGCACCAGCTCAGTGAGGCACTGGCTTTTATTTTAAAATGGTTTAGCATAGAATGGCTGATGTCTATCCATTTTAGAGGAAGCAAACACATTTACTTCCTTTACTAAATTTCTTACAGGATCCCTGCCTGCTATTGTTCAAAAAACAAAACAAAGCAAAACAAAAAAACAGTTAAATTGTGATTTCCTGCGAAACAATTTTAACAAGAATGAACAAAAAATATATTAAGGTATAACTAACAGGACTCAAAAATATTAACTTACAAATTTTAAAATCCATTTTCCTCCTTTCACTACTGTCAAATAACAGAAGATTTTATCCTGGGACTGCCTTAGTTGTACAGACATCAGTGTATTTGTTAGGATATTTTTGCTTACAAGTAAGAGAAACCTGATTCAAATGGGCTTGAACAAGATTTGCTACCTAACATTTCTGGAGTTCCACGGGTAGGACAATCAGGGCTCGGCGCTGTTCCTCTGGGCTCCTCCCTGCGTTGTTTCAGATTTACTCTTACCCTGGTACAAAATGGTTGTAAATAGCAGCTGTGGCAGATGATCTCTTAATGGGGGTTGGAGGAGTGCAGAGAAGCAACAGATTCTACTGTTCTCTGGAGTAGGGCGAGGAGAAAAGTGAGGTGAGCAGAAGGGCTAAGTGGACTGCCATGACAAAGGCCTGAACCAGAGAGGAGATGGGAAAGGAGAGAAGGGAGGTGATACAGACTGAATTAGAAAAAGGATTTTCTGAATCTTACACTGGAAAAGGAGAGGCACTTTAGGGCATCAGCCATGCATGTATGAAATATCGACAGCAAGAGAAATGAGAAAGAAAATTTGAAAGAGGTTTCTGGAGTATTAGAAATATACTCTCCTTTGGTGTTTTCATGAAAGACTGTAAATTAAGATTTACATTGATTTTCAATTATTTTGGTCACTGGAGTACGACAGATACTAGAGGTTGGTTTGCTCAACACTTCAGCTGCCATCTCTATTACAGAAAGGTTAACCATGTAATTTATCATCCAAACAGGGACACTGGAGGCTCAAAGGGTACCTTATTAATGATTATGCAGGTACTACCAGTGTTAACCAGGACTATCCCATGCAAAACAAGACATGATTTATTCTAATAACATTGTATTTAGAAATGCTATTATAACAGCTGTAAAGTGAAATATTCAACCACCCCCCTCACATTTAGGGTGGTCAAGTCTCACTCTCACAGTTCCAGTCCATGAGACAGAGGCAGAAATCCCCGAAAAAGACTTGCCTTTCTAAATAAATCAACACTAGAGAATAGACATGGCTTCCTTTTTCTTTCTCTTGTTTGGACTACAGATGTGGTGCCTGAAGACACATCAGCTACTTCATGACCATTAGGATGAAAGGCAAATATCTAGGATGGTCAACAGCAAGAAGGAAAGATATTGGGATGCTGATGATTTCATAGAGCTGATATACAGGCACAATCTGCTTACCTCCATACTTCTTGTAACATGAGAAAAATTAACTCTAACTTGGAATGGAGACAATACCTAGCCTTACAAGGCAGTTGCAAGAGTTAGATGATTATATAGTTCTTTGAATAGTAATTGACACATAGTGCTCAAAATCCTGTGCCTATGGCTATTATTATTAACTCAGTTTAACATGCAGGTATTTCTTCCTTTTTCTTCTAGGATGGGGGGAGTGGGGAAGGCAACAGAGCAACAGCAAGAAATGTTAAAATGTCTATTTCTATAAGGATGATGAAATGATACTTTATATAATGGGGACTGGCAATCAAGACTTCATTTTCTTTGGTTGGAGACATAGTTGCTTCTACGAAATGGAAAGACATGATCACTATGGACGAAGATAGAGAACTGATTGCAGATATATTTGTTCCAGGGTCCGAAGGTTGTTCACTTTGCTACAGCAATGAGTACCTAGGGAGATATGTCGTTGCTCTCTCAGATCCAGTGAAAGTTTTCCACAATTGGATCCAGAAAAGGAGTCATTTGGTTTTGGAGATTTAAAAAATATTTAAAAATAAACCATTTAGGGTTTTAGATTTTCACACAACCTGTAAGTCAGAAATCTTCATATTCAATGTGCCAGAGGTCTTTGGTAATTAAGTCACATTTGGAAATATTTTCCAACATGTTCTGGAGAATGAGATATGTGTCTTTTATTCATGGTAATGGAAAGAGAAGAAAAAGTCATTTCCACAGATACTTCATTTGGACCCAAATGTCAGGCCCTATCTTTACGCCAAGTAGGCTTTCTGTAAATTAGGAGGGTGACCTAGGTGTGGTTCCCTAGAAACACAGACTAAGGCAGGCATTTAGGTGCATGTTGGGGTGTGCTCTCTGGAGAGAAACAATAAGGAAATTAAAATAAAGAAGAAGAAAAGAGTCTAGGCAGATGTGGTATCATCTGGAGTGTAGCTTTTACTGATCCCATGGGCTGCTTTGGGGCATGAATTGTACCCCAGAGTTGAGCCCACCTTGAGGAAAGAGGTCTAGCCTTTTGTACCCTCAAGTCAGCCAGTCAATGGTTGTGAGATGTCCTCAGTTTGGTGGCAAAGGTGTAATCTCTCATGTGGTCTCTCTTTTTTCTGAGGTCAGTTCTTCAGAGAAGGAGGCAGCCATGAGCCATTAGCAGCCACCATTTACAAAAGCTGGGAGACAGGTGTGCTGGCCTAATAAAAGGAATCTGGGAGATACTCTATTCACTAGAGTCCCCTAACAAAGAATGCCCTCATTTGATGTCAACTATTGGCCTCTTTTGCTTCTTCATGGAGAATGTGTTTGAAACCAAAGGATAAATGTCTTTAAAAGGGATTGTTTCTGAAGCTTGACTAATGCGTGAACAGTTTCTTAAGAAGGGAAAGTTTTCTTAGCTTCCAACCTTGGCTTAAATTGTTTTTATTTTAACTTCACTTAAATATATGTAAACCCAAAAGTACTGAGAAATATCCTATGCTTATATTTCTTAAAATGGCATGAAACCAAAACAAATTAGAAAGTAAATCTTTGAAAGTACGAGACCACAAAAAATCAAACTGACAACATAAATTCAATGTGATGCATGGTGTTATTTTGCTGGAACTAAACTGCTGATCTCAAAGTAAATATGTAACTGTGAAATTGCACAGAAAGTCTCACATGTCTCATGTAGCCTATGTTATACGATGTCATGGGAAGGACTAACTTTCCACCACTCTTCTGTAATAGAACTTTTGTAAAACCCTAATTTGTATAGATCATGAGGATCTCTGTTTACTTGGAAAGAGAATTATTAAATTTACATACTGATGGTTTCTACTTTTGTCATTAGCTCACAAAAATCAAAAGTGTACATCTTGGCACTGTTGTGGTCATAAACCAAAATGCAACACAGACACACAGACACCTAAATGCTGTGGCCATCCTTAATAAGTAAATCACCCATAATGCACTTACACAATTTTATCAGAATGAAAGCATCATATTTTACCATTTTAAAACTAACTTTGCGAGCATTTAGGGACCTCAGAGACTATGTCTGCAACATTCTCTGATACTGCTTTTTCTCATGAAATGGGAACACGTATAGGGTGAGTTTGCGTATGTGATGACACCTGAAATACCCAAGAAAGAAAATATCTTTCTGACTCCTGTTGGTTGGGACAAGGGGATGGCAGGAGGAAGGTCAGGGAACTGGAGGGTAAACCGTTAACAGTTTGAAAGGCCACAGAGTGGGCTCTTTGCCCCATGTGTCACTACAACATTGACAATGTAATGACAGTGTCCCTGACTGCCTGGTGGTTCCGCAGACAGAGTCTGACCCTCATGCCACATAAATCTCTTGCCCTTACTTCTAACAGAGCAAGCAGCAAAAGCAGCAGGGAGCCATGGGCTCCTGCCTAGGAGAGTATGGTGACCGAGCCGGGACACTGGAGTTTTTGCTGCATCCTGAGTGGTCACGAGCATTGCCATATTGCCTGTAGGCAGTCCCAGCTGGGAAGGCTCAAGGACCTGAATGCTTTTTCCCTGCCAAGGAAGGTTCCTGAATTTCTTGCCTCCCTTACTTTCTTACAAAGTGCCTGATTCCCTGAGGTAATCTGAATGCATCTTTTTCTCACTACCTGAAGAGCTTAATAAAGACAGAAAAAAATAGAAGAGTCTCTGCTGTCATTGCGTGGGTGAAGTCTGCTCCCTAATCCAAGAACAAGAATCAGAAATCAGAATCAGGAACACCGAATCAGAAAGCCCAATGTGAGTCACAGTAGGTTAAATAGAATCTTGGGGTAGAGGGTTGGCATTAGTCCCTTTATGCCTATTGTTCCATTACTGGAACGCTAATCATGTGGGAGTTATTTATATCCTATGCTCAAGGTCATAGCAAAGGTCTGATTGCAAAAATTCAAAAAATTGCAACCTCAGGCATAAATGGGTTAAAACCTACTGTTTCAATATAGAGGTAAAAGCAAAATGGAAAACCAGGTGGGCAGCTATAGGAGCACAGCTACAGGTTCACTCTATCTCAGATGGTTTCTTAATTTAACAACGGAAAAAAGGGATTCAGAGGGGTTAAATGATCTTTAAGGTCTCAATCACTTACTGAACAAATATTTAGTGATCAGGATCAGCCCCAAACTGGACACCGTGCTAGGTACAATATATACAACAGATACAGTATGAGCAGCTCATGCCCTCAGGATATTCCAGGTTTAAAGCGGAGATACAGGTGAGCAAACAGATGGTCCCGATACAATGAGACCAGTGCCATGGAGAGGCATGGAGAGCACACAGGCATGCAGACCAAGCTAGCTTGGCACAGTCGGGGGAGCATCCTGAAGGATAAGACACAAAGCAAGCAGTGAATGATGGTGTCCTGTTCCACTGTTTTGCTGATTCCGCTGCCCAGGGCTCGCATAGGGATTTCTGGGCCAGGGGTTCACTGCTTCCTGGGAGTGGAAGAACAGCCAGGAATACCAGGACCAAGTTCCACTCAACCTTCATGTTCTTTCAGTGACATTCATTGAAGGAAGAAATTTCCTGAAAATGTTCTCAACCAGTTTCTCCTACTTCAATTTGTGTGTACATCATGAACAGAATGTTTCCCAGATCTCCCTTCATAAGACTCTTTAATTCAGATTTTTTTTCCATATAAATTCCAATCTCCTGCCAACTTGTAAGACCAAGATCGCTTCACCTATCTTACCTCACCTCACCGCTCCAAGCATGCCCTCTTCCATTCATTTAAATCATAGGCATTAAGACAGCCCTACCTGGTAGTGATCTCTAACATTAGTTGGAGGATGACTGAACGCACACTGTGGGATGTGAAGTACTCTAGAAAAGCCTTCCTACTCAAAGAGTGGTCCCTGGACCAGTAGCATTAATGCCACCTGGGAGTTTGTTAAAATTTGCAAAATCCCAGACCCTAGTCCAGACCTACTGAATCAGAATTTAAATTTCAGTAAGATCCTCAGGTGATTCTTGCGTACATTAAAATTTGAGAAATCATTCTGAAGAGATAATATAAGCATAATTTAATTCTAAATGACATACAGGTCACCTACAGTAGCTTTATTTGTAAGCATAACCTCATTTTAATTTTTTTTTCTTAAATAAAAATAACAAAAACTTGTATTTATCAAGTTTTTTACTGTTGTTGAAAGTTACAGCATTTTTAAAATTAATTTGCATAGTTCTGGCATTCTTGCTAATTTTAAAAGCATGCTTAGGATTCATAAAATAATTTTAAAAATCAGCAACTAAATATCGACATATTTCTATCACAAAACATATAAACAAAATTTTTGGAAAATTATAAATGCATTGAAAATATAAATGCTAAATATCTGTTAACAGATAACATTAATAAAGTATCATGCTTAAAACACATTACATCGGAAAGAAGGGAGAATTATAAAACATTTAAAAATATATTTTTTTATTTTTTAAAAGATGAAAATGTTAAATCTTTTTACTATATGATGTACATTTATTTTTCTTTTAAACTGTATATACATTGTGACATAATCTAAATGGAAGAATCACAGAAAATGTTTCCAAAGTGTTAGTGCTACTTCTAATTTCTGAATGTTTTTCAACTTTTATTTTAGATTCAAGGGTTACATGTGCAGGCTTGTTACCTGGGTATATTGCTTGATGATGAGGTTTGGAATATGAATAATCCTATTACCCAGGTACTTCGTATAATACCCAATAGGTAGTTTTCCAACTCTTTCCCCCCTTTTTCCTCCTCCCATCTAGTAGTCCCCAGTCTCTGTTGTTGCCATATTTATGTTCATAAGTACCCACTGTTTGGCGCCCACTTGTAAGTGAGAACATGCTTATATTTGGTTTTTGGTTTTCTGTTTCTGTTAGTTTGCTTAGGATTATGGGCTCCAGCTCCATCCACGTTGCTGCAAACGACATGATCTCATTCTTTTTAATGGCTGCATAGTATTTAATGGTGTGCATGTATCACATTTTCTTTATGCAGTCTACCATTGATGGGCACCTAGGTTGATTACATGTCTTTGCTATTATGACTAGTGCTGTGATGAACATATGAGTGTGTGTGTCTTTTGGTAGAACAATTTGTTTTTATTTGCATATATATTCAGTATTGGGATTGCTGGGTTCATGGTAGTTCTGTTTTAAGTTATCTGAGACATCTACAAACTGCTTCCCACAGCCACTGAACTAATTTACATTCCTACCAACAGCGTATAAGAACTCCTATTTCTCTACACCCTTACCAGCATCTGTTATTTTTGACTTTTTAATAATAATCATTACAACTTGCATGAGATGCCATTTCCTTATGTATTTGATATGCATTTATCTGATGATTAGTGCTGTTGTGCATTTTTTCATATGTTTGTTGGCCACTTGCATATCTTCTTTTGAGAAGTGTCTGTTCAGTCTGTTGCTCATTATTAATGGGGTTGTTTTTTGCATGTTCAAATGTTTAAGTTTCTGTCTGAAAATAAGGCAAAATGAAGGCAGTGTGTGCCTTAATACATAATTGGGTAACATATTTTTGTATAAATTTTTTTGACTGCTGAAATGACTCTTATGTGTTCTCATCAGGGAATATGAGAAAGAAGATGCTTTATTTTCAAATAATCATATATTGTTTCTCCTGCTTCAGGGGATTTTGAACAACTTTCAGGAACTAAAATTATATATATATATATATATACTCTTTCTATATATTTATATGTGTGTGAATATATATAACATGGTTTGGTTTTGTCTCCACCAAAATCTCATCTTGAATTTTAGTTCCCATAATCCCCATGTGTTATGGGAGGGACCAGGTGAAGATAATTGAATCATGGGGACAGTTTCCTCCATCCTGTTCTTGTGAGAGTTCCCACAAGATCTGATGGTTTTTAAGGGGCTTCCTCCTTTGCTGGGCACTCATTCTCTCTCCCACTGCTCTGTGAAGAGGTGCCTTCCACCACAATTGTAAGTTTCCTGAGACCTCCCCAGCCATATGGAACTGTGAGTTAACTATACCTCTCTCCTTTATAAATGACACAGTCTCAGGTATGTATTTATTATCAGTGTGAGAACAAACTAATACAGAAAATTGGTACCAGGTAGTGGGGCACTACCGTAAACATACCCAAAAATGTGGAAGCGAATTTTGAACTGGGTAAAACACAAAGGTTGGAACAGCTTGGAGGGCTCAGAAGAAGAGAGGAAAATGTGGGAAGGTTTGGAACTTCCTAGAGACTTGGAGGACTCAGGAGCAAAAAAAGATATGGGAAAGTTTGGAACTTCCTAGAGACTTGTTGAATGGCTTTGACCAAAATGCTGCTAGTGATATAGACAATGAAGTCCAGGCTGAGGTGGTCTCAGATGGAGATGAAGAACTTGGGAACTGGAGCAAAGGTGACTCTTGTTATGTTTTAGCAAAGAGACTAGTAGCATTTTGCTTCCACCCTAGAGATCTGTGGAACTTTGAACTTGAGAGACATGATTTAGGGTATCTACTAGAAGGAATTTCTAAGCAGCAAAGCATTCAGGAAGTGGTAGAGCATAAATATTTAGAAAATTTGCAGTCTGATGATGTGGTAGAAAAGAAAAACCCATTTTCTAGGGAGAAATTCAAGCTGGCTGCAGAAATTTGCATAAGTAACATGGAGCCAAATGTTAATCAGGGGCAATGGGGAAAATGTCTCCAGGGCATGTCAGAGACCTTCACAGCAACCCCTCCCATCATAGGCCCAGAAGCCTAAGAGGAAAAAATGGTTTCCTGGGACAGGTTCAGGGTGCCTCTGCTGTGTGCAGTCAGGGATGTAGTGCCCTGTGTCCCAGCTGCTCCAGCCATGGCTACAAAGGGGCCAAGGTACACCTCGGGCCATGGCTTCAGAGGTGCAAGCCCCAAGTCTTTGCAGCTTCTATGTGGTGCTGGTCCTATGGGTACACATAAGACAATAATTGAGGTTTGGGAACCTCTGCCTAGATTTCAGAGGATGTATGGAAATACCTGGATGTGCTGCAGGGGGAGAGTCCTCATGGAGAACCTCTGCTAGGGTAGTGCCGAAAGGAAATATGGGGTTGGAGGCCCAACACAGAGTACCCACTAGGGCACTGCCTAGTAGAGCTGTGAGAGGAGGGCCATCCTCCAGACCCCAGAATGATAGATCCACTGATAGCTTGCACCATCACCTGGAACAGCCACAGACACTCAACACCAGCCATGAAAGCAGCTGAGAAGGCGGCTGTACCCCACAAAGCCACAAAGGCAGAGATGCCCAAGGTCATGGGAGCACACTTCTTGCATCAGCATGACCTGGATGTGAGACATGGACTCAAAGGAGATTATTTTGGAGCTTTAAGAGATTTAATTACTGCCCTATTGAACTTCAGACTTACATGGGGTCTGTAGCCTTTTTGTGTTGGCCAAATTCTCTCATTTGGAACAGGTGTATTTACCCAATGCCTGTACCCACATTTTATCTGGGAAGTAGCTAACTTGCTTTTGACTTTACAGGTTCATAGGTGGAAGGGACTTGCCTTGTCTCAGATGAGACTTTGGACTTGGGCTTTTGAGTTAAGACTTTGGAAGACTGTTGGAAGGACATAATTGTGTTTTGAATTGTGAGGACATGAGATTTGGGAGGATCCAGGGGTGAAATTATATGATTTGGCTCTGTGTCCCCATCCAAGTCTCATCTTGAATTTTAGTTCCCATAAACCCCACATGACATGGGAGGGACCAGGTGGAGATACTTGAATTACAAGGGCATTTTCCCCCATCCTGTTCTTGTGATAGTGAGTTAGTTATCATGAGATCTGATGGTTTTATAAGGGGCTTCCCTCTTTGTTTGGCACTCATTCTTTCTCCTACCACCCTGTGAAGAGGTGCCTTCCACCATGATTGTAAGTTTCCTGAGGCCTCCCCAGCCATGTGGAACTGTGAGTCAATTAAACCCCTTTCCTTTAAAAATTACCCAGTCTCTGGTATGTCTTTATTAGCAGCATAAGAATGGACTAATACCATATATACACATATATATGTATGAATGGACTAATACTATATATATATATATCTATATAGAGAGAAATATCTATCTATCTATCTATCTATCTATCTATCTATCTATCTATCTATCTATAAACACATATGGAGAGAGAGAGAACACATTGTATTTTTGGTATTTCAGCTTCATTTGTATCTTTTTTGGTTTTATTTTCTACTGCTAGATACTTTAAGCAGTTACCTTTTCCAATTTCAAAACTGTCAGATTTATATAGCACTTGTTCAGAAAGCCTTTGAAGTAGATAAGAATTATTCTTATGAATGAAACTTTGCTATATTAATTGCCATTTTCTTCAACATCTTCAGGAATCTGGAGTTTTAGAAAGAATGCTTTCTAAACAAGAACACTTTGTTTAATACAAAATTTGAGTGCAACAGAGAACTTTAAAAATACATAATCAATATGCAAATAATTTTCTGATTTCAGATTTATACTGTAAAATAATGGGTCACATCAGTAAAAATGCCTGAATTTTTAGTAGTGTGTATCAGAACCCAAAATACCAAAACCAAGAGGGTAGTTGATAATGACCGCAATAATTAGCAATATTGACAAATCAGTTAGAGGTCATTGTCAAAAGACTTATCGAAATAAAAGAATGAGATCACTGCAAAAGGTGACACTGTGGAAATGATTTCTCCCAGCTTTTGTTTTGCTAAAATTTTCCATTCATTTACAACAAATTAGAATAAAAACTTTTGAAGACCGGGCGTGGTGGCTCACGTCTGTAATCCCAGCACTCTGGGAGGCCGAGGCGGGCGGATCACGAGGTCAGGAGATGGAGACCATCCTGGCTAAGATGGGTAAAACCCCGTCTCTACTAAAAGTACAAAAATATTAGTCAGGCATGGTAGTGGGCACCTATAGTCCCAGCTACTTGGGAGACTGAGGCAGGAGAATGGTGTGAACCCGGGAGGCCGAGCTTGCAGTGAGCCGAGATCAGGCCACTGCACTCCAGCCTGGGCAACAGAGCCAGACTCCATCTCAAAAGAAAAAAAAAAAAAGAATAAAAAGTTTTGAAACAAATCACTAATTTTGAATTCAAGTCTGAGATGCCTAAAGCAGTGACATATGCCTATGCTTGCTACAGGGAAGTCTGCTAGGAGAAATAATTTATCTTCAATCCAAACTTCATTGATTCCTATTTTAATAACCTTCAACAAGTCTAGTATATGTAGAAACCAAACTTATGTTACACATGTAACATATGAAATGTTTATGAAAGCTTACATTTGTGTTTCTTTCATGTATTTTTGTGATTTTGGTATTTTTTATTTGAATGCTTTTCCAGAAATAAACCTAATTTATCATGTTTTGCTATAGAACAAAGAAGTCTAATTTATAATATGAATATAAATGATATAATGATATAAAGACTTGCACCCTTTTTCCAGGATCTAATTGATCCTTAAGTTGAAGGTCTTGTGAAGGTTATCTGTGTAATGGGGTGTTAATATACACCTTTAATTTATCTGCATAAAGTTACAGTGAAAACCCATAGAGTGACTAGAAAAAGTCTCTCTGCAATATGGATTTCTTTTCTTCTGGATTCTTCTGGTTATCTTCTTTCTGTGTCCCATGTGGGGATGTTTGGAGGCAGAATAACTAAGGGCATCCACTTGGCTGCTACACTCATGGTTTTGAATCCCGTATCTGTCACTTACTATCTGTGTGACTTTGGAGAAGTTCATGAACTCTCTGTGCCTCAGTTTGCTCATCTGTAGAATGAAGAGGATCACAACAGTATTTCAGTCATAGGATTGTGACATTATTGAATAAGAAGTGTATTTAGACTACTTACAACAGTACCAAGTACATCTTAATTGCTATATAAGTGTTTACTATTATTATCATGCCAGGAGATATTGACCGTACCCTTGTATTCCCTTCCCTCTGCTCCAAGAACAAATGGAGAAAAAAGCAAAATTTCTCATGGATATCTTTAGAAGCAATATGGTGTGGCAGAAAGGGCATCAATATTGGTATCACTCAGACCTAGGTTCAGATCAAATCTCTTATGAGCTATTTACACTAGTGTATATTATTTGTTCTCTCTTGGGTTTGGTTTTCTCATTTGTAGAGGATAATACTATTTACGTAAGAGAACTTTGACAGTATTAAAATAAGTTAACATACTTAAAGCATCTAGAATTTACCTGGCTAGGTTATTAAAATGGTCAATAAATGTCCATTTCTTTCTCACTTTCTGTCATTATCTACACATTTCATGACTTTTGTTTGTGTTTTGCTTCTGTGAATAACTTTATGTTTTGTTCCAATTTCTTTTTGCTTTTCAAACTTACTTATCCTTTATCCAAGTTTTTAAATCTCTAATCCTTGCTCTTTTCAGGGCAGGCATGTATATCAATTCAACAGGGGCATTAGCCAATCTAGAAGTTACATCTTTCATCTTCCAGTATAATCCCTTAATCCCTCCAAGAGAGACAGAGAGAGGGAGGGAGGGAAGGAGGGAGCCGGGGCGGGGGGTGGAGAGAGAGAGAGAAGCTGTATGTGTATGTTTATGTGTGTATATTTCATCTATCGTGCATTCAACCAAAATTCATTCAAGACCCACCATTAGGCTGAAACTATTCTAGGTTCTAGTAATAAAGAAATGAGTCAGGTATGGTCCCTCCCCTGGCAGAACTCATATATTCTACTGCAGGAGACAGACACATAAATGGTTGCTGAAAAAGCAATTCACTGGGTATGAAGGGTGTGAAAGGAAGCATTAGAGAAGGGCAGCTAATCCATCTGTTGGAGCAGCTGGTCAAATATTTAGAGGAAGTGAGGATTTTTGAGGCTTTCCGGATAAGCAAGAGTGAGCCCTGTGAGAAAGAGGAGGAAGAACAGGTTTGGGTGGGAAAGAGGAGGAAGAACAGGTTTGGGTGGGTATTTGGGACAGGGGGGTCATGAAAGCAAAGCACTGAAGAAAGAAATAGCTTAGTGATGCCAGGGCACCATGAGCTGGAGACAAGAGAAGAAAAACCTGAAGCTGTAGATAGCTCCTACCCCTCTGAGCTCTGCCTGATCTAAAACCATACCTGGGAAGCTGTAATGTGAGACTTTAAGCCAGAATGATATGGCCATATGTGAATTGTGGTTTTCTCTGGAGGCTACATGGAAAATAGACTGGAGCTGAACAAGAGTGAAAACCAGGAGACAAGTCAGAAGTCTAGGAGTATAGGTGAGTCAAGAGGCGATGAGGGCCTTAATTAAAGCCGTGTTGGGAAGGAGAAAGAGGAGGGGATAAGCCACAGCACTGAGATGTGGCAAAATCTGCAGGACTTTGCAAACACAGAGATGAAGGGAAAAGAGAATGTAGTGATAAGTGGACTGAGGGGTAAAGGAATTGCAGGAGGCAAAGATAAAAGCGTTATTCCTGGATTTTATACCCATGTCAGTGGTGGGGAAACATTTTAAGGGAATTTTATACAAAGCCCTTAAAAGGAGGTTGAGTCCCCTACTGAATACTAATAGGGGGCTATTTACCCTGTCTTTATGTCAAAATAACCCCGATGCTTGAATTTTGTCCTTAAATGATAACAAACACATATGTGCCAGAAAAACTAATTTAAGAACTCCACATCTTCAATTTTATTTTGATTCATCCATTCCCCTTTTCCTCCCAATTTATTTTGGATTTTCCCTTCTCCTTTGCTGGCTTGTAACCGCCACGAAGGGTGGTAAACTATAGAATACTTAGCGCTGAGGGACCAAGAGTGAATGCACGGTTGGAGTTGACAGCTGCATCTCTGCCATCAGTCTACACTCTTTCTCTTGATATTTGACCAGCAAAGTTCTTGATTAGTTTAGGCTTTTGTAAACCAAAGTCTGAAAGTCGATTTCTACCTTTTAAGCAGTATCCACCCTCGAGGCATTAGATCCCTCCCTTGAGGCAATTGTTAGAGCCCCTATCACCTTCAACGGGAGAAAGAGGGGAGAGGAGGTGTAAACATACTGAAGAAATGAGATCATTTAATATCTTAGAACCAAAACAAAACAAAATCACCTAACCAAAAATAAAATAAGCAATAGAACAAGAATTTTTAGTTTGCATTTTAAGAAAGCCATTGGCTGGAGGAGCAGCAAAGGCATAGAAAACAAAAGCATTTGGGCAAATGATCATAGATATTAATATTGTTGCCTTTCTGTTGAATAAATTACATGTCGGTCTGTATGAGAAGGCATAGTTTCATGGTGGTTTTTAAAATGTTTTCCAGCTTTTCTATGTCTAGACATGACTCGTGCAGTCTTTCTAAAGGTGTCTGACCACTGGGCTCATAGGACTGGGAGAATGAGATGATACAATAAAATCAGAGTGAATCTGAGAGTTGGCTAAGATTAAGATGTCAAACAATGCTGCAGTTTCTTCAGAATAAATGAAAAAATTTTCTTCTGTATTGAGACAAGAAAATGAAGAAATCTCTGGCAACAGATGAGATGTCACATCACCAAATGTATGTTTATTGTTTAAGTGTTCGTTTCATATTTCCACTCTTAATATTGTTATTCTGCCAATAAAGGCTTTAGGTAAGTGTTCACACTTCGATTGTAGCGGTCTGCTGACACAGGAACCAGTAGATCAAATATTTTATTCCATCTTGAAAACATTTTGAACAATTATAATTCTAGCACTGGGATTAGTGTTTTCTAACTGGAGAGTTAAGGCTGAGAGAATTTAAGTCTCTCTATGGTCTCATAAGATGAGAAGGGTGAGATTCAACTCACCTGAGGGTGTGTATTCACTTTGAGTATCATCATGAAGTCACACTGGAAGCTATTTGTATTTGTATTTGAATAATAGAAAGGACGTGGAATGAAGCCAAGGGACTCAGGTTACACTGTTACCTCTGCCCCTAATTAATATGCTACAATTAGTCAACTCCCTTAACTTCTCTGGCTTTAGTTTCTTCATCTATATAATGATAATTTACTTTGGATCAGGCATCAGAAATACAAACACCTACATGAATGGAACAGGTAACATAAATGTGAAAAGTGTACATCACTGCATATCACAGCACCACCACTCACTTGTTTCACATTCACAAAATCGACTGTTAAAATTTCAGTCTCTTTTACAGATCATTAAGCTTTACATCAGGCATCTTTTCCACATGCCAGTCATGGTTCTTCTCGTGGTTTGTTTTCTTGATGGAGGCTTAAGTTGTATTCTTTTTTCTGCAGATGCACTTTGTTGGTATATTAAACTCAGAAACACTCTTTATGGTCTAAACAAGCACGTGTGGCTGACATTTTTCTTGAAGCATGGGCCTCTCTGTCTTTGTTTCGGTTTCTCATTTTTGAAAGAGACATGGGTGTGAGGATAAATTTCTCTTTATTTTTTGTTCTATTACAAGAAAAGTGACAGTGTTAATGGGATAAAACCTGGCTGTTGACCCTCAGCCTCAGTATAGGGAGTAATGGAGAATGGTAGAGACTGTGGCAAAGAGCATGCTCACACCTGTGAAAATAAAGTCACTTGCCCTCTGCAGCAGGCAGCTTCCCCTTAGTGCCACTTGTTTCTTGGCCGCTGAGAATGCAAGTCCACCTGTGGTTGTGCCTTCTGAAGTTTTTGTGAGAAAACCCACGTATTCTTACCATTTTACATGAACTTCTCTTGAATTTTAAATATTGGCAACTGAATTTAAATTTAAATAAACATCAGTAATATCAACACTTTACAGTCAATGGTTAAGGCTAACCACCAGAAAACCATGGGACAGATGCCCAAAAAGATTTGAGACTTTGGGGCCACATGATCTTAAAACATCATTTTCTCTATAACTTAAACAAACAAATATATATTCATTACCATGTTCTGAGACACTCTAAGGCACTTTGAATGTCCTAACTCCTTTAATCTATGCAACAACCCTACGAGGTAGATGCTATTGTTATCTTCATTTTCCAATTGAGGAAACTCAGGAACAGAGCAGTGAAGTGACTTGCCTGATGTCACAGAGCAAATAAGTCTTAGAATTGGAATTCCAACACCGCTCCTCTGGCACCAATGCCCAGAAATCTCATACCTTTCATATCTTTGTTCAGGTAAACGTATTTCTTGTTTTTTTTTTATTTTTTATTTTTTATTTTTTTATTTTTTAGACAGAGTACCACTCTGTTGCCAGGATGGAGTGCAGTGGCACGATTTGGGCTCCTTGCAATCTCCGCCTCCCGGGTTCAAGCGATTCTCCTGCCTCAGCCTCCCGAGTAGCTGGGATTACAGGCGCGTGCTACCACACCCAGCTAATTTTTTGTATTTTTAATACAGACAGGGTTTCACCATGTTGGCCAGGATGGTCTCGATCTCCTGACCTCGTGATACGCCCACCTTGGCCTCCCAAAGTGCTAGGATTACAGGCATGAGCCACCGTGCCTGGCCTTCTTACTCTTTAAAAATAAAAAAAATTCTTAACATTCGTTTATAAAATTTGTCGGTGGTGACAATGAGCATATTTATTTCAATGTGTATAAAATCGTAGTTTAGAGTATTTTATTTTGTATGTGGGGAAAAGATGGGCTTATTAGGTGGCTGAATATTTGTGTGATCAGATCAATACACTGCCTACATCAGTGAGATTGAGGGGAATGAGATACTGGTTAGGCTCAGTCTCTTCCAGTCAGGTCTCATATGCAAATAGACAACCGCCTTTTGATTGGCTACTGATGATCCTCAGAAGAAGCTATTAATGTTTTGCTTTTCTGGCTGCCTTACTACTCAGAATGTTAATACAAATGGAAATGCGGCCATATATTTAAGCAATCTGTCACAGCAAAGAGATTTCCAGAGCTTTTTGGTTAAAGAGGTTTTTGAATGTATGTATGAGCAATATATGGGCTGACTTTTTATCCCAGCAAATATGAAGATGTATTATCCCTTGAGGTTTGTTATTAACCTCAGTTTCACCTCCGTTAATATTTACTCCACAGGTCAATAAATCTTGATATTCACTTCAACAGAAGCCAATATCTTCAGATTACAAGTTATTAATCTTGGCCAAGCTGAAAAATTGTGTGACTATTTTTCTTTTGCTAGAGAAAATGAGGACTTTTTGTCCCTTTTTTCCTCAGGCTCTCTTAAAAGGGAAAGTTAATTTTTATCTGAATCGCCAAACTTCCTTATCAGCTTTACTACTTGAGGTTGAGGTATGAGTCTTCATAGGAGCTTTGGAAACCTCTCTGTCTCACTGAAGCAAGTGCAGGAAGTACAGGATAAACAAATCCTATCTTAAATCCTCCGGTGAAATGCTCTGATTTTAGGAGGAACTGAGGGTTGTGGCCAAATTACTGCTGCTCATCTTTGCGTTATTTATGGACTTTGCTTGATTTGAGTCAAAACAAATGTACTTCTAGAACCTGGCAGCAAAATGCTATATAATAGAGAAGAGCAGCTGTATCTGGCCCATCTCAGGATAAAAAGCAGCAAGTGTGAAAAGACATTTGTGAGTGCATTTGGTTCTCAACAGCATAAATGTTAGGATTGAACCGTGCAACAGAAGCAATTAGTTTGCTATTTCGAAGGAGTGTTTTTAGTTCTGTAATTTGTAGAACCATGTCTATAATGACAAATAAATCCAAAACAAAAGGACACAAAAAAATTATCGAGGAAGTTAGAGGTTGTCTTTCCTGATGGCTGATGGTTGCTCCTTAGAGGGTAGAAAAATGTGGCATTTGGAAATAGCTGCATAGAGGGGAAAGGGTCTTTTCAAAAGTTGACAAAGGGGAAGATTTTCCAGAATGTTTGATGGGAGATACCAGGGACAAGGAAAAACTGCTAAATGTGGCAAGGGACTCTGGCCAGGCAGGCAAAGCCTCTAGAACCCTGCCTGCCTCTCAAAGTCCTGGACCAGCAGCATCAGCGTCACTCAGGAACTGATTAGAAATAAAAATTCTCAGCTCTATCCCAGAGCTATTGAATCAGAAGCTGTGGAGGTGGGTCCCAGCTATCTGCGCCTGAAGTCACCAGGTGATTGTGATGCACATTTAAGTTTGAGAATCACTGCACCAGGACATGGATTTTTTCATCTGATCTATTCATTGCAATTCCTTGAGGAGTTTCAAAAATAATAATGTCTCGGTTTTGCCTCCAGAAGTTCTCATTTAATTGGTCTTGCATATGGCCTGGGCATCAGGATATTTTATAGCTTCCTAAGTGTTTTTAAGTGGCAGCCAGTGTTTAGAATTACTCTAAGGCAAGCTTCCATCCTAAATTACATTTTCAGATCTAATGTCTCTTTTCAAAGTATTTCACTGTGTTTCCCTTACTTTTCTGAAATAAAATTTGTATAAATATTACTTATACACATATTCTTAACTGTAATGTAAAAGAGAACAGAAAAGTAATTTATAATATTATAAATTTGAAATATTTTAATGCACGAGTCTGACTACACTTACAATGAAGCGGACAGAAGCCTGCATGAATTATGAAAGTGACAGCTGCAAATGCAGATTGATCCATGTGTGTTGAATTGGCAGCTTGGAAACCATGAGTGCATTACTATGGGTGACATGTTTTCCTGAAGGGAAGAAGAGATCTTGGTAAAGTTTGTAACAAAATAATGAGTGATTTTTCCTTTCTCTGAGCCCCAATTTGAAGCCTGTACTTAAAAGGAACAGTGATTTTATTTTAGTGGATATCATGATAATTCACTAAGATCCCCCTCCAGGAAAGAGGCACTTATTTCACCAGCTGCTGGAAGTGCTAATGGCTGATGGCCTTTAGCTGATTGTCCTCTTTGGGATTTGCGCTTGGCTGAAGAGTGTATATGCCTTGCCCCAAGATCATACCCATTTTCAGGCATAGACTACATTCAGTGGCTGGTCAGTGCAGGCTTATAAAGGTGCAGCTCTCCTGCATCAATTCAGAACAACTCTGAAGGGCCCTCTCAGCTCTAGATCTCCAGGTTGGATTGGCTGAGACCTTTGCTGCAACTACATTGTAGCTCAGCTTCTCTCCCTGCCCTTGATAACTTCCCTCTGTCTCTCAGGGGTGCTGATTCTCAGCATACTCTCCAATAAACCTCCTGCTGCTATCTCAGGAGCTGACCAGTGATACACCATCTTAGGGAAAACACAGTCCTTTACTAATCAGCTAGGTCATGGTTATCTCAAAAGATTCTTATCTAGCATTTGACCCCATAAGGAGTGGCTTTGTTGAGACAGACAGGGACAAAATTGAAATTGCATTTAATTGAATGACTTCCGGCAGCGTAAAAACAGGCAGGTAGAAGAGGAGGGGAGGCACAGGTCATGGAGGAAGGCAACTGGCGGCTGGAGATGTGATAGGAACAAATCTCTGGGGATTGATCAGGTAGAGGCACTAAATTCAGAAACAGGGCCAGCCTCAAGCAAAAATGTAAATTAGGCAACATTTGTTCTACTTTTCCCCCGGTGCCTTTTTCTCTCCATGGAGCCTGTAGCCATCAGAACCTACTCTCTGGAAAAGATCTGAGAGGCTATTTACCCCTCAGTGTGAATCTAAGTCAACAGCTTTGTTTTTCCTTTTTTTCCCCCCATTTCCAGAGATATTTGCATTTTAAGGATTTTTATGGAATAAAAATTGTGGCCCTTTGTTAAAAGGAATTTTAACAAACTACCAGTAAGTAGAGGGATTGGGGGTAGGAAAGAGGAATCCTTTCCTCTTCCCAACGACTGAAAATCAGTTCTCATTGGGGAATTTTCTTGGGTGACAAAGGATGGGAAGGTGGCACCTTAGTAGGAATGTCTACAAGCTGTTTGGAGATGGATCACTCATGAATTCTATTTTCCCATCCCTGTGGAATTTGCTATGTAGAGTAGCAAAGCAAAGTCTCATAACTTTTATTTTAAAGATAGAGTGAACTTGGAAATCTTCTCGTCTGGACAGATTCTTACAACAATGAGTTTGGGTTTTTAAAAGGATACTATGAAATGCGAAAAAACATTTGCAAATTTTTTTTATCTGTAAACTCTTTACCAGAAGATATAGAGTGTTGGCCTAATAATTTTGTATCTCTTTCAGTTCCTTTTCTGTGGAACCAGATCACTATTCAAAACATTAATTTCCCAAGATTCTTCCTCAGTCTTGTCTTCAATAGTGTCAATGAAATAGAAGAAATTTAAAAAGTAAAAGCAACGAGAACAACTTTAAGACGTCTCTGTGGAGAATTCGGTCCTCTTTAGCAGCCTTATATTTCATCCATTCCACAAATATCAACTCTCCATACTGTGCTAGGCCATGTCCTAGGTGCAGAAGCAGAACAAATAAAGAGGCACTAGCTGATGTCCTTGAGCCCTTTCAGGGTAGCAATATCCTTCGTGATCTGCTGACCTGCACTGCAAGACGTTATTTACTGCTCACATTAGTTGTGTCCTTGGCTATGAATTAACCATGACTTCATTTCTTAAGAGCAGTGTGTGTGAAAGTCCTCTGCATTCTGTTGGCAAGCATGTTGTTTGCATAATGTATTGATTGTGCATTTTTAAGCAACACCTATGTGGATCATTAATACCAGGTATAGTTACTAAAATGAAACCCTTGAGAATATTTTCCATTTGTAATCTGAATTCTTGCCAATTTTTGAGACTTGCCTGAAAACAAATGACTGTCTTTTTAAAAAATTCATCTTTTTAAGTTTTTTATTCACTGAATTAGTTAGAAGTGATTCTGCTAAGCTTTCTTAGCCCTAAATGCAATATTTTTTTAGTGAAATGAAAAACCTGAGAGAAAAACAACTATAGGAAATCATCATTTGCTGAGGCAGGATTTTCTTTATTAATAAAATAATTTAATTGGTTGTTACTAAATGTGATAGTTTTATGACCAAGTATAAGATCTAGTTAGTAAGCATGAATTGCAATTATATACAGCAATATTTCTTTGCTGGGGTGATTGCGAAGGTCATCTCTTTGGACCTTAGTTTCCTAATCCATAAAGTTTGTTTGTACTCCACTGGAAAAAAAAAAAAAAAAGGGTGGGGGCTGGGTGCAGTGGCTCACACCTATAACCCCAGCACTTTGGGAGGCCAAGGCAGGTGGATCACTTGAAGTTAGGAGTTCAAGATCAACCTGGCCAACATGGTGAAACCCTGTGTCTACTAAAAATACAAAAATTAGCTGGGTGTGGTGGTACGCCCCTCTAATCCCAGATAGTCAGTGACTGAGGCAAGAGAATCCCTTGAACTTGGGAGGCGGAAGCTGCAGTAAGCCGAAATTGGGCCACTGCACTCCAGCCTGGGTGACAGTGTGGGACTCCATCTCAAACAAACAACAACAACAACAACAACAAAAAAAATAGGAAACTGGGATTTTTGTTTTTCTCTGGCTTCCTATGCTGCAATACACATTCCCTAGAAGAGTGAATATGGCATTCGCAATTTTCCCTAGAATCTAGAGCAGAAATCAGCAACCAATGGCTCTTGGTCCAAGTCTGGCTCACTACTTGTTTTTATAAAGTTTTCTGAAATACAGTCATGCTCATTTTTAAACCTATTGCTTATGCCTGGTTTCATACTATAAAGTCAGAGTTGAATATTTATAACAGAGACTGAAAGTTAAAAATATTAACTCTTTGGATCTTCCCAGAAAAAGTTTGCTGCTCCAAATCTAGGGTAAGAATCTCCAAAGTCGGAATATATGCACATTTAGGAGAAAAATGTTTAACTTGAACTTCCATGAAGATTTGTTTTTTTGCCCCAACCTTTATATTTTTGATATGTGTTTTACAATGTACCTATAATTGAGTATAGTAAATATGAAATTATTGCTAATAAATATACATATATGGGAGCATATTCTCAAAGTATTTTACTAACGCAAGAGGCATGGTCAAAAAGATGCGGAGGCCATTAGTCAGAAGATGCAGGTATTCCAGATAAAATGCACGAATGCAACCCATGAAACGATAGCAAATATACATTGCGACTTCAACAAACGCCATGCTACATAGGATACTTTCTGTTTTAGTAATAAAAATCAGGAAACTTATGGAAGAAATCTGTACTTATTTGTGTATTTGAGACAGGGTCTCATTCTGTCACCCCGGCTAGAGTGTGGTAGCATAATCATAGCTCACAGCTTCTACCTCCAGGGCTCAAGTGATCCTCCCACCTCAGGCTCACAAGTAGTGGGAATTACTGGCACATGCTACCACACTTGGCTAATTTTTTAGTTTTTGTAGTGGCAAGATCTCACTATATTGTTCAGGCTGGTCTTGAACTCTTAGGCTCAAATGATCCTCCTGCCTCAGCCTCCCAAAGTGCTAGGATTACAGGCATGATTCACTACACCTGGCTTATACTTTTGATAATTTTAAAATGCACATCTTTCATTTATATTTTGGAACAGTGCTTCTCAAACTGTCTTTTGTAAAAATCATTTTTTGATTTTTAAACCATTTTGAACTTATATTTTTGTAAATATAATAAAAAGTAATTACTTAAAAAATGAAATGACAAAAATCATCTCTATTTTTTAATTATTAGATTTAACAAACATACAACTACTGTGTCAAATTGCTATAGAAGTTTCAAAATATTTACTCTTGATGATCTCTTTGTGAATCACTAGCAAAAACGTTTGTAGACCAGGATTGGTTCACTACCATACTGCTAGCACTGGCGTAGAGGACTCAAGGGCTTTCAGTAAAAGGCAGGGACCTGAAATTTCTTCTAATGCTGTAATTTTTGGGGTGGATGTTTTATTTAAATGAGTGATTACAGCAAAGCAGCAATATAAAATGATTTGTAAATGAAAGCAAAATTTCTAAGTTCGAGGATCTATTCAATTCAAATCATATGTCTTGGCCTATGTACAAGGCAATATGGCAGCACTATAAAGAATAAAAGATGAAGGAAGACTTTCTTTGCCCTCATGGAGGTTAAAGTCAAATAAGACAGTGTTTTTTAAACTTTTTTGACAGAAGTTCAGTGTTAAAAATGTATTTTGTAACATAATCCACCATGTGGGTATATGTATATATGAAATAAGAATATTATTAAAGATTTACCATTATATGGAATTAATTCGATATTTTCTATCTAATCTATTTGTATTTTTTTAATATTCCATTTCTAGTCTATTCTCTTTCATATTTTAAAAATTACAGTGGTTAATATCAGACTGTTCTCACACTGCTATAAAGACATACCTGAGACTGGGTAATTTATAAAGAAAAGAGGCTTATTGGCTCATGGTTCCACAGGCTGTGTGAGATGCATGGGTGGTGAGGCCTCAGGAAACTCATAAATATGGTAGAAGGTGAAGGGGAAGCTGGCACGTGTCCTACATGACTGGAGTAGGTTGAAGAGAGAGAGCAAAGGGGCAGGTGCTATACACTTTTCCAAAAACCAGATCTCGTGAGAACTCTATCACGAGACAGCACTAAGGGGATGGTACTAAGCCATCAGAAACCATCCCCGTGGTCCAATCACCTCCCACCAGACCCCACCTCTAACACTGGGAATTATAATTCAACATGAGATTTGGGTGGGGACACAGATCCAAGCCATATCAGTTGTGAAACACTAACTGATTTCATGACCCGTTAATAGGTTGCTACTCACTGTTTGAAAACTCTGAAATAGGGGGCAAGTGACAAGTACAAAGATATTTCTAGTTCAGGGAAGAATGTGTTATCAACAGTAAGTTTAAAAAAAAAAACTACAAATTATCAAATGGGGTAGATACAATATTTGACTGGGGAATTAGCAGAAGCACGAGAGATCAAGAAAGTCATGATGGGTGTTGAAGGAAAAGGAAAGTTTGAAGAAAGAGTCATGTGTTCTATATAGCAGGGTAGGATGGACTTTTGTTTACACAGGGGAAAAGAAAAAGGCAAAAGTGTGGCCAGGAGCAGTGGCTCATGCCTGCAATCCCAGCACTTTGGGATACTGAGGCAGGCAGATCCCGTGAGCTCAGAAGTTCAAGACCAGCCTGGGCAACATGGGGAAACCCCATCTCTACTGAAAATACAAAAAATTAGCTGGGCATGGTGGTGCATGCCCATGATCCTAGCTACTCAAGAGGCTGAGGTGGGAGGATTGCTTGAGACTGGGATGTGGTTGCAGTGAGCCAAGATCATGCCACTGCACTCTAGCCTGGGTGACAGAGCAAACAAGCAAACACACAGACAAAAAAAACTCCAAAACAAACAAACAACAAACAAAGCAAAACCCCACAACAGGCAAAAGTGTTAAACAGGAATGGAAAGACTATACTTGGGAGAACAGTGAAAAATGAACTAAAAATGTAGATGCTTCAGGCCCCAGGATACCTAAATGGCCAATAAATGTATGAGGCACTCAATTTCATTAGTTATTAAGAAAATGCAAATTAAAGCTATAATGGGATAAAATTACATGCCAACCAAACTGGCTAAAATGGGATTCAGACATATCCCATTTGTCTGAAAATATCAAAATATGCTGAAGATATGAAGTAACTAGAGCCCTCATGCTGACAGTAAATCGGTACAACCACTTTGGAAACAATTTGAAAGTGTCCATTAGAGTTGAATATATGAAAGTATACATACTTTATATTTTCATTTATATAAAATACTAAAACAAAACTACTTGATGCAATGATATTGGATTCATAATATCGGTTCCTTTTGGGGAGAGGCATTAGTGACAGGAGGTGAGCATGACAGAGGCTTTGGGGATGGTAGCCAACTTCTTTTTCTTGATCTGCTTTCTGGTTTTATAGGTATATTTAGTCTTTAAAAAATTATGGATCTACATTTATGTGTATTTATGTGCGCTTATATGTATATACTTAATAGCTTTAAAAAGTGAACATCTAAAATAAGATAGTCTTAAAGAAAAACAAGGTACCCTATCAGACATCAATGCTTATAAAGCTGTAGTACATAAGACAGTGTGGCAGTGATGTGCACATGGGTGATAGATCAGAGCAGAGTCCTGAAACAGACCAATACATATACAGAAATATCACCAGTGATAGAGACACTTACCAAAACATCACAATCAGCAGAAGGAAAAGGGATGGGCTATTTAATAAATGATATTGGGAGAACTGGTTTTCTATTAGGAAAAACTTCGTTCCTTGCTTCACATTTATAAAAATCAATCTCTGATCAGTTTAAAACTAAATAGAAAAAGAAAAACTGTCCAATAGATAGAAGAAAATAGAATATCTTTATGGCTTTGGAAGTTAGGAAAAATTCTTAAGTTCTAAAATGCAAACATTAAGGGGGGAAATAGTTGAACTATAGCATATTAAAATTAAGATATTCTGTACACTAAAAACAACATTGAAAGAGAAACAGTTGCAAAGGGAGGAAATACTTGCAAAGGATATAATAGGCAAAAGATCAATGTGTAGAATTTTAGAAGTATTCATACAAAGCAACAAAAAAACACACAAATAAATGAACAAGATATACACAGAAGAACAAGACCAGATACATAAAAGCAGAAGAGATCGTCAACCTCAAGGTATCAGATAAAAACAAATTTAAGGTATAATTTCAACTCTTTAAATTGCTGACATAAAAAAATATGAAAATTCAGACTGTGGGTGAGAATATATAGAAATAAAACTGGCATATGCTGCTGCTGGGCATGGAAACAGGTTTATCTACCTTGAAGAGCAATTTGGCAGCATCTAATAATTTCAAGCAATTTTACTCTAGTTTTCTAGTCTAGCCATGCTGTTCAAAATATGGTCCATGGACTGGCAGCATCTTACATCACCTGGGAGCTTGTTAGACCAAAAGGATATCAGGCTTTCATCCCATCCTACTGATTTTATATTTTAACAAGATCCCTAGGTGGGTCACAGGCACATTAATGGTTAAGAAGCACTGATCTAGAAGATTTTTTATACAAGGACGCAGGGAACATGTATATGATTCTTCACTGAAACATTGGCTGATTTAGTAAAAAATGGTTGAGGACTTAAGTGTCCATTATCATGTGTATTAGTCAGGGTTTTCCAGAGAGAGAGAGAGAACCAATAGGATACAGACACAGGTATACGAGAGGGAATTTATTAGGGGAATTGGCTTATAGGATTATGGAGGCTGAGAAGGCCTATGACAGTGTAAGCAGGAGAACCAGGGAAGCCCACAGCTTGCCCCAGTCCAAGACTGAAGGCCCCAGAACCAGTGGAGCTGGTGGTGTAATTCTCAGTCTGAAGCTGATGGCCTGGAAACCCAGGGGGAGCTGCTGGTGCATGTCCTGGAGTCCAAAAGCCAGGGAACCTGGAGTACTGATGTCCAGGGCGGGAGAAGAAGGGCATCCCAGCTCCAGAAGAGAGAGAGTGCAAATTCACCTACTTATCCTATCCAGGTCCTCAACAGATCAGATAGAGCCCACCCTCATTGAGGGCAAATCTGCTTTACTTAGTCCACTAATTGAAATGCCAGCCTCTTCCAAAAACATTCTCACAGATTTACCCACAAATAATGCTTTACTTGCTATCTGCATATCCCTTAACCCACTCAAGTTGACAGCTAAAAGTAATAATCACATCATGAAATAGAAAATTAATTGTGCCTTATTTCTTCAGTGAAGTACCATATAGCAGGATTTGGTTGCTACATGTCCTGTGGGCCAAATCAGACCCACCCCAGTTTTTACAAGTAAAGTTTTACTGGAATACAGCCACATTCATTCATTCATACATTACCTGTGGCTGCTGTTCTACATCATAACCAGATAGTTAAGTAGATGCAAGAGAGACCATGTGGCCTGCAAAGCCTATGGTATTGGTCCCTTACTGTTCAGCCTTCTGCAGAAAAAGTGTGCTGACTCCTGCCATATCGAACTAAAGCTATGTCAACCAGGATGAATATATCACCAACATTTGATGTTAAGAAAAAAGATTAATATTTACATTATAATACCTTTTCATATGGAGTTTGAGAGCATATAGCAGCAAAAACATACAAATGTAATAACAAAACATCACTATATTTTTATATAGGCATGTAGTGCATGTGTTAAAGGTATAATGCATCTGTAGAGTAAAAGTATAAACCATATACTGGTAGGTTGCACACTAAATTCACCAGAGAAAGGAGAATGAGAACGAGGAGAACTTAAGGAACTTTCCTCCTCAAAATAAAATACCTGGCTGTAATACTGCTAATGTAAGTATTACTTTCCTATATTTGAAGTATCTCGTACTTAAACATTAAGATAAAAGTTGACTTGGCTTATTCAAACCTGTTTGATTTTCCTACCCTCATTTTCATCATCTTCTTTTTTTCTTAACCCAGATACTCAGATTTCAATTTCTATTGTAATGCTTAGTGATGTAGATGTAAAATCCAAGCTGGTAATAAATAGCATGTTTACTATGTGCCTGACACTGTGCTAAGGAATTTTTGTTTATACACTCATTTAGCCCTCCTACAAGGCTGTGAGTGTCCCCTGTTTTACAAATAAGGAAACTAAGGCTCAGTGATTTACTGAGGCATAGGTAAGCCAGTAACTTGCTGGAACCCTATTCCAACTGCTCTACAATTATAGAAACTACATAGGAAAACCAATAGGCTGGTTTAGGGTATTCCAGCAAGTGCAAGCAAAGTTCACTCCATTCGGTGTTCTTCATACTGCCTGGTCTTTATTACTATTACCTTCAAAATAAAAATCAAAGGAAATATATGTTTTCTTCTAAAATCCATGATGATATCATTTGGACTTAAAGTCTAATGCAAGAGCTTAGATTTTGGGAGAAGTCAGCAGACTAGGGACATAGGTCAGGTTTATGGTTTGTTTTAGCAGGAATTATTGGCAGCGTAGCACTGCTGTTCTCAAAACCGAGAGGGTCCATAGGGTGAAATGTGTCTGTTCGACTTAATAAGCTAATGTCAGACGTGCCTCATTCCTGTTTGCCTTCCGCCATGATTGTAAGTTTTCTGAGGCTTCCCAGCCACGCTTCCTGTACAGCCTGCAGAAACGTGAGTCAATTAAATCTCTTTTCTTTATAAATTGAAAAAAATATTTAGCCAGCAAATGTGTGTTGGGAGCTGAGTGAGTGCCATCAGTAAGCTGTTCTAGGCTCTGGCATGTGTGGTGATGAACCAGGCAGAGATCCTTTTCCACGTGGGGCTGGTATTCTAAATGCACATGAGAAAGAACACACGTGGCAAATTAATACAGATAATGAGCACTATGAATAAAAGAATATGAGAAATGGAATCTAGATACTGGGTTGCGGGAGTAGTTGAGGTATTAAACAGGGGATGGAGGGAGTCCTCACTTCTCAGGTAAGAGATGGACAAAGGCTTAAAGCAGGTAAGAAAGTGAGCTAGGCCGGGCGCGGTGGCTCAAGCCTGTAATCCCAGCACTTTGGGAGGCCAAGACGGGCGGATCACGAGGTCAGGAGATCGAGACCATCCTGGCTAACCCGGTGAAACCCCGTCTCTATTAAAAAATACAAAAAAAAACTAGCCGGGCGAGGTAGCGGGCGCCTATAGTCCCAGCTACTCCGGGAGGCTGAGACAGGAGAATGGCGTGAACCTGGGAGGCGGAGCTTGCAGTGAGCTGAGATCCGGCCACTGCACTCCAGCCTGGGGGACAGAGCGAGACTCCGTCTCAAAAAAAAGAAAAAAAAAAAAAAAAAAAAAAAAGAAAGTGAGCTAAGGGGACGGTGGGAGGAAAGGGCATTTCAGACAGGGTTAGGAGAGCAAGTGCCCTGAAGCAGAAATGCTCGCCTGTTCCAGGAACTGCAGGGAGGCCCGTGTGAATCCAGCTGAGTGAGCGAGGGGGATAGTGGTAGCAGAGCAGACACCCAGGCCTTGAAGTTCACTGTGAAGACTCTGGACACTGCTATAAGGCATATGCAAAACTACTGGAGACTTTTAAGCAGAGGAAGAACATAATCTGAGTGACAGTTTAAAAGCTTCTTCCTGGCTGCTTTGCTGAGGGTAGACTATAGGGAGTAGAGATAGCACAAGAGATACTGCAATAATCCAGGCAGGAGAGGAGATGATGCTTGGTACCATGATAGCAGTAACGAATGCAGTGAGGGACTCATCAGATTATATGTAGGTGGAACCAAAAGCCTTTTTTAGCAAATTGGATGTGGATATGAGAAAATGAGAAGAATCAACCTAAACTGTTGACCTATGGAGGGATAGTGTAACTGGAAAGATGCAGCTGCCATCAGCTGAGATGGGCAGTCTGTGCATGGTGTAAATATATTAAGAATTCAGCTTTAGACATTTTTGAAATTGCATCTACTAGACTTCAAAGTGGAGATAATTTTATATATGAATTTGGAGTTCAGTTTAGGCTAGAAGTATGAGCTAGAAATGCAAATTTGAAACTTACATTTAAATATTTTCTCTCATTCCTCACGATCATTACCCTCATTGTTATTCTACTTAATAATAGAAGCAGAGAGGAGAGGAAGAGATCTTGTTCTCTTTGACCCTATCTTCCTAAAACTGGCAATCTGTTTTGGGTAGTAGCTATTTTGACAAGATCTGCTTTGCTCTAAGGAAAAACAAAAACAAAAACAAAAAAAAGCTGTCTGGATACTGGTTCATGGAAAGGAAAGTTAGAATTATTGGGTGGTCACAGTTTATGTGACAGACGCACTACTGGAAACATCTGATAATTCAAAACTCTTCTCATTCAAGACTCATCCTGGCCAAGAATGACAAGTGTTTTTGTTACCAGCTGAAGTGGTGGCATTCCATATAGCAACAGTATAAACACAGTTAACAAACTCACTTTGTCTCTATCCTTTGAAATACTGTGTTTCCTTATATCTTATATGAAATAATTGGTATTTTTTCAGGTTCAAACATTAATTGAAATTTTAATCTTTTTTTCCAAATTAAAATCTATATCAACTGAAGTTATTTCATAAGCATTCATCTGAAGACATTAAGCGATTTGGCCCAACTTGTACTAAAGTAGTAAACAATGCTTGCTGTTCTCTGACATCTATGTTCCTCTTTTCTTTCAAAGTATTAGAAATCCTGATGTTTAGTTTGACATTTGGGTGTTCAAAGTAAAGATCATATTTTCCAGACTGCTTTGAAGGGTAGGCCAAAAGTTTTGGCCAATAGGATATGAATGGAAATGATGTGTGGGCTCTTCTTTCTGCCTTCCTCTATCCTATTGCCTGGATTGTGACCCTGACAGTCAACTATTCTGATCTGTTCAGAGAATTATCATGGATATGGTGGTGCAAGAAAATAGCAGGAGCCTGGGTCCCATGATGAGCCCAGCAGCAGAGCTGCCACAACAGCCCATCATTGTCTATCTCTAATCTGTTATGTAAAAAAGCAATCGCTTCAGTGGTTTTATTTAAACCACTATTATTTGGGGTCTCTAGAACATGTAACCTACATTCTAATTAATAAAAGTTGGTGAAATATTCACTTCTCCAAAGTGTAAAGAAATGCAAAGGGCATTTTTCCTGGGGTGCATGATTAGCAAAAACAAAAGCATCTACTTTGGTTTGGCATCAGACAACCTGAATTTGAGTTCCAGCTTCTTCATCTATTAGCTGTAGGACCTTTACCAAGTTATTCAAATTCTTTGATACTCAATACTTTTGTTTTTATTAAACAATATAAAACAAAGGTCGAATAGCTAACACATAGACTTCTGTGGAATTAAATGAGATGACGAATATAAAGTCCCTGCAACCAAGTGTGCACACAATAATTATTGTCTTTCTCCCCAACTCTTTCTTGATACATTCAACTGTCTACTCTAGCTCTCCACTTAGAACTATGGTGGATATTTCAAAATCAACATGTCGAAACTGAGCTTCTCTGTCCCCATGAATTTGCTGTACCCATAATCTTCATCTCGCTTTACTGAAACTTCATAATCTATTTGCGCAAGTCAAAAATCCTTGAGTCATCTCTATCTTTCTCATGACCTCCCTCGATCTGTGAGAAAATCCTGTTGGTTCTGTCTTGAAAATGGATCCAGACTTTAACCTCAGAACATCTTTTGCTACCATCCTGGTTTGAGCCAACCAGCTTACTAAGAATTTCACAGATACAGTCCTGGTAGCATGGGCTATGCAGATGTTTACCAATTCAATATTAAGACGTTTATTACATTATAAATGGTTTTAGGTGAACTGTTCTTATTAGAGAGATATATTTGGGCATCTGAGAATTAGACACCATAGTTTTACCTTATAATTTAATATATAGCTCTTTGCAAATGCTCTGTTTTACCGAAATATGGGTGGATGCTAAGTGGGATGGATTTTTATTGCACTCTTGGCACACCCTGCACTTTGTAAATTAATTAGTCTATTTTCAGTTTTGTTTTTAAGAATTAATTGTTTGCAGCTGTCTGTAGCAGCACTTATCTCCCTTCTGGAGGCTTCATTTTGATGCTTTTAAAAATGAAACTGACTGGTTTCATTCTACATTCTGTCTTTTATCCAACTTAAAGAGATTTCCTAAAGAGTCAGAGTGAGGCTTTTTTTTTTTTTTTTTTTTTTTTTTTTTTTTTTTTTTTTTTTTTTTTGTAATCAGAATGGAACTTTAGTTATCTCTCTTTCCTTTTATTAATTTCTTTTTACTCCAGAACGAAGAGCAATGTTGGGGAGGTCGTGTCATCTCTGGAGTCTCAGCCACTGATCAAGTGAATTTAAACAATTTCTTAAATAAATCACCAAGGTTCCGTTTACTTTCTTTGGCAAGAGTCAAATCCTAGTGCATCTCATTAGGAATATTCTACATAATTCATCTAAACGCGTCCAGCAGTTTCTGCCACTGCTTTCAGGTTTTGTTAATTTTTGGCTTTTCCTGGTCATTGATCAGTTGTTTTCTCATTTAATTTCCCACCAGGAAAGAAAAATGTTTCCGTATCATTGAGGAAGTTAATTTCCATGATGGAACTTTCTCAGAACATCAGGGCACACAATTATTCAGAAGGGTGAAAGATGGGAGAAGAGCTGTGTTGAAGCACACTCTCAGGTACCCTCTGCAGAGACAACAGTTGTGTGACAAAAAGGATACCACCATCTCCTGAGAGAGAAGAGCTTTAACTGCCTTCCCTGAAATGGTTTTGTACACAACTCCAAATAACCCTTGGTTTCCTCTTAGAAATACCCTTAAAATAAAAGAACAGAATTACTCACAGTCAGGCAGTATCAAAAGAGAAGAAATCCTGGAGTCGAATAGATCTACGTGCATGTGTAGGTTTTGGACAAGGTTATTTCATTTCTCTGAGCCTTAATGTTCTAATCTTTAATTTATGTCAATGACAAATAATTCAGTGTTACTTTCAGTATTATGTGTAATGATATGTATAAAGTAGCAACAGCAGTACTAGGTTTTCAGCAAACATTAATGACCTACTCCATAGATACCAGTAATTTTAGGTAAAAACACTATATTCTAGAAATATTGCAGGAGTGAACCTCCAGAATTGTTTAAGTTGGGAGATATATCATACTATAAAAGTATATTAATCATATATGTACAGTTTAAAGAAGAGTGGCAAAACGAATGAATACATCATGTGCTGGCTTCTTTCACTCGACATCACATTTTTTGAGATCGATCCATATCATTTGATTCAGTGGTTCACCAATGGAGTGCTTCTTGACATATTTCAGATGTTTACACTGAACTAGCTTCATAATCGATGGAACTTATTAACTGTACTCCTTCCTGCCTTATCACATTTCTCCCTGTTACAAAGTACTTTTTCTGTTTGAAAAGATGGGGGAAGGGTTTAAGGGATGCCTGCATTGCCTGTTCCTTTCTGTACTCCTCCTTCTACACAACGTTTATTCATTATGGTCAACTGTTCTATGAAGCTTTCATAACATTAAACTTCGACAATGTTCTTTTCAGTCTTGATCTTTCCAGACAGAAAGTCTTTGAGACAGAGTCTCCCTCTGTTGCCGAGGCTGGAGTGCAATGGTTCGACCTCAGCTCACTGCAACCTCAGCCTCCCAGGTTCAAGCAATCCTCCCACCACTGCCTCCCGAGTAGCTGGGACTACAGGCTTGCATCAACCACACCTGGCTAATTTTTGTGTTTTTAGTAGAAATGGGGGTTTGCCAAGTTGGCTGAGCTCATCTTGAACTCCTGACCTCAGGTAATCTGCCCACCGCAGCCTCCCCAAACGTTGGGATTACAGGTGTGAGCCACTGTGCCTGACCCCAGACAGAAAGTCTTACCTCATAACTAGCCCTGCTTTACGGTAATGGGAAGAGCAGCTTGTTGGCAAAAGTGTTTCCCTTATTGTGCAGCAGCTTCAATCCTGGATTAACATGAACCTCTTCTTGGGTATTTTTCTGCTTCAATAAAGCTTTTCTGAAATGCATGTGGAGTCTGAGTACAAGAATGTGGAAGCTGTAATTAAACAGGGGTTGCCACTTTCTTATTATTTTCCTTCTTTTCCTCCCCCTCAATCTTTTTTTTTTTTTTTTTTTTTTTTTTTTTTTTTTTTGAGATGGAGTCTTGCTCTGTCACCCAGACTGGAGTGCAGTGGCATGATCTCGGCTCCCTGCAACCTCCACCTCCCAGGTTCAAGTGATTCTCCTGCCTCAGCCTCCCGAGTAGCTGGAATTACAGGTAGGTGCCACCATGCCTGGCTAATTTTTGTATTTTCAGTAGAGACGGGGTTTCACCATGTTGGTCAGGCTGGTCTTGAACTCCTGACCATGTGATTCCCCTGCCTCGACCTCCCAAAGTGCTAAGATTACAGGCGTGAGCCACCACACCCAGCCTTTCCCCCCCCATATCTTTTAAAATGCTGGCTAGAAGTTGTCTTCAATAAGAGGGCAAATAAAACTATTTTGTTTTATTTGCTTCTGCGTACATGCCTAATTTTTTCTTTTATCATAATAATAGGTGTCATAGTTCTAAAAGTCAAATGGCACTACTACAATGTTTATCATGAAAAACAATGGGTATTTACAGCAACTATCTCCTTTCAGGAGTCCCACTCCCTAGGGGAAACTGTTCTGAATTATTTTAGCTCTTTTTCCTCATATTTACCTCCATTTCTAAGTCATGCTTATTGTTAAAGTTATTATATATTCCCTAAACTCCCCTCTCCCATCTTCCTAATATGGTTACATCACAATTTCTGGTTAAATTAACCTTTTATATATTGTTATAGCTTTGCAAATGTTGTTCATCGTGTAGCCTTGAATTATCCTGCATTATATAGCCTTTCTCCTTCAATTTTTTAGGTTTTTCATTAAAGAAAATAGCTGCTATAATTTCATTAATTGCAAAGTAGTCAATGGATCTAAACTGTCTTTGCTAGAAACTTAAAGCCTCTCTCAGGATAATTTTATTCATCAATTCTAACGTCTTGGCTTAATTCCATCTATCCTGGAACACTCTATCCTCCTCTGACAATCTTGACGGGTTGCTCTAGATCTGCTGCAGAGTTGACGTCCAGAGACTTCCCTCTGTCCTTATCCTGAGAGTTTCTTTTACTCTTCCAGTGTTGGATCTTGTGTTTCGCAGCTCTCACATCTTCTTTCTTACTTTATTCCATCACTTCAATGGTCAACATCTTTCAATAGTTTTCTGGGAAAGAGTGCATGGTAGGTAAATATTTTGGGTCACTTTAGGTCTGAAAATGATTATTCCATCCTGTTCAATTGCTAGTATGGCTGAGTAGGGAATTCTAGGCTGAATATTGTTTTTCTTCACATTTTGTAAGATAATTTTGAATCGTCTCTTTCAGTATTGCTTTGGGAATACCTTTTTTCATTCTGGAAATTTCATTTTGTCTCTCTGGTGTTTTGATATTTCATGATAATTTATCTTGTGTGAATTTTTATTTTATTGAACATTCAATGTGTACTTTCAAATGGAAACACATTTACTTCACAAAAGAGAAAACTTTTAATTATTTCTTTTACTCCTCTCATTTTTTTCCTGATATCTTTTTCTTAAGCACTTATTATTAAAATATTTGGATTTCTGCATTGATTTTTCTAGTTTTCTGTTCTTTTCTCCTTAGTCTTGTTGCTTTCACTTTTCTGTGAGATTTCTTCAACTGTATATTTTAATCCACACGCCCCCTTTTTTGGTGACTACTGTATTTTTTTTTTTTATTTCAAGTAGCTCTTTGGTTTTTTGTTGTTCTTTTCTTTTAAATAGAAATATGTTTTTTATTCATGGGTAAATATCTTCTTTCTGAAAATATCATATTTTGGGGTTTTCTGCTTCTAGTACATCAATCTTGTTTTTTTCAAGTTACTTTATTCAGACTGTGTGTGTGTGTGTGTGCGTGCCTGAAATTGCTGGTTGTTTACCAAAAGCTCATTCTCTCCCTCATCTATAAAACAATTTTATTCAGGAGAGATATTTATCCTGTTGAAAGTCTATATTTTCCAACCTTCCTTGTAGCTAGATATATTCATATGAGCATGTTCTGGCCAATGACAGGTACACAAAAGTGTTTTGTAGGGCTTCTGATAGAAGGCCATTTGGTAGCTGAGGTTCAGGAGAGAGGATCTCCTGATATAAGCTTTATTCCAGTCCTTCTGCTGTCTGCCCTACCCTTCATCTGGCAGCTCTGCTTTCAGGTGTTTTTGGGCTCCACAATCTGAATATCCTTTCACATTACCGGCACCCTTCTTTTTTTTTTTTTTTTTTTTTTTGCCAAGTTACTTAACATTCATTTATCATCTTCCGTCTTTCTCTAATATTGTCTTTCCCATTTTTTGTATTCATGGGCTTACTTTTTAATTATTTATAATCAATTGGCTATAGAGACACTTTTGATGTTGTTTCATGTAAAGGACCATTCTCCTGAAGCATTTTATCAGACCCTTGTCAATATTAAGTATCACCTGCCACTTTTTAGCCCTTGATTTCATGGGATCTTTCTATAGCTTCCTTAAACTTGTTATTTATTACTTAGAAAACCTTAGTGTTATCCTCAGATGTGAAAATTTTCCTGTGTTCTGCTTCTTTCTTGGATAATGTAGAATAAGACAGGGACTTGAGAACTTAATGGCTAGCACTCTTCAATCAATCCAGAAAAGATCCCATTTTCTTTGCTTAAGCCATGTTCCCAATTTTCAGCCCTAGCATCTGTACTGAGATCCTTGTCCCTGTGTGCTCCTTTTCCAGTTTTTCTGGTCTCTTCTCTTCTAGTTCATCACCAATTCCTTGTGCTCATGTACAAAGATTCCCCAGGATGAAATACAAACCCATTGCCTATTTTAACCGCCTATCACTGAAGTAGGTAGGTTTTATGAGGCTTCTCTAAGCTTATCTACCTTGATAACTCCTTCAGACACTGTGAATATACAGTATATAGTGCCACATTAGATGTTTGAGTTCCAAAAGAAAGTTGTAGTATTGAGCTTAAACAAAGGAAAGAGAAAAAGAACCCACAAATAAATCCTACTTAGGCTTTTCCCTCATCTTTCTTTTGTTAGACTCAGCTAGCTCCTCTTAAGGTCTCATGTATCTGAATTCTAGCCGCCTCCCAACAGATCTTTGCCCCTTCTATCTGTCATCTTATTTTCTTGTGGTCTATTCTTTTTTAGTAGCACTATTCCCTAGCATATGTTTCATAGTATAAAAGCTATGTTCTTCGTCTTCCAGGGCACTACTTCTTGTAAACCATAAATTATTTCCTATCTCAACAAACTTGACTCTTGCAGATAGAAAGAATTGTTTTGCTACTGGACATATACATATGCATTCAGCACATCAACTGATCTCTTTTCTTGGCTGTGTGTTTTCTCATCTGTAAGGGCAGTATTTATAGAGAACCATCGTCATGAACAATGGGAGAAGGTAATGCCTGAAGGAAGCTTGAGAGGCTATATCAGTTAACTGTGATACAAATCCCAGCACCATACAGCAATAATCACTTATTTAATTCACAAATATAAGGATTGGCTATGAGTCAGCTGATCTAGGTTGTGGTTGGCTGTGAGTGGCTCTGCTCTAGGTGTTTCTGTTTCTTTTCTTGGAGTCAGGTGGCTAATACATGTTCTCACAGCTATGGCAGAAGACTAAGACAGCAAGCCCAAGCAGGCAAGCATTTTTCAAGATGTTGCTTACACCATGTCTGCTAACCTCCCATTGGCCAAAGCATGTTAGATAGCCAAGTGCAGAATCAAAGCACCTGAAGTACAATCTATCTACTGAAAAGAGGGAGAAAGAAGTGATTATTTTAAATCTACTTGTATACAGAACAATTTTCTAAAATCTCAAAATATCCCATTCACTAACTTGCCTTAGTTCAAACAGAAGGGAAAATACAGAGTTTGAATTTAAGTCTGAATACTTCCAGAACCTGTGCTGCCTCCATTGTGCCATTGACGGCAACTCATTTTCAAATTTTAGAAGCAAAATCATATTTAAAAAAAGACAGTTTAATAGACCTCAGAAAAAAAACATACTCTTCTCTGAAATCCCTAACCTCATTACTAGTGGCTTAATTGCTAAGAAAATTAAACAGTGACAAGAAGAAAAAACAGTTTATTTATCCTCTTCTGTCTCTTACCACAATACAAAACAATCAGCAAAGATAACATTTCCTAAATTTTTGTTTAATTATCTAGAAGTTTGATGGGAGAGAATGTTTCATAATTTATAAGCCAATTCTTGTTTAGCCAAATTAAGTCTTTAATTCTTGCATACTATAGCAACTATAAAATACAATTACATGTTACATGGGAAACAAAGCTATAAAACAAAATGAATCAATCAATATAGCCCGTTCCCCATAGAATTCTATTTGGTATTTTAATGAGGCAAACTCCCAAACTAAGAGTCAGTATCTGTTATGATCCTTTTGAAAGGACTAGTGATCACATCTTTTTCAATGAGTATCATTAACAGAAATGTTCCTCTGGCCTGTTTTTTGAGGCCTAGACAGTGGCCCATGGCAATCATGTTAGGATGAACTAATTAGAGTGAGACTACAAATAATTTAATAGGAGTACATCTATCTTGTCAAAATCTTATGCTTTGAGAGAAAGGATGAAGTTGGTGGAAAGACAGGGTCAGCTTTCTGACAAAATTGAGAACTTTACAGATGTTGGTATGAGTAATATGGGCTTTTGGGCTCCAATGTGATAGTTATACCATAATAGTAAACCTGGAGAGTCAGGGTAATTTACTAGGAAATCCCAACCAGGAAACTCTCTGGTTTCCTCCACAGAGGTGGAGAGAAAAGGGAAAGAAGAGAAGAAAAGAGAGGGAAAGATGAAAGAACAAAGGAAAAAAGGAAGGAAGAAAGAAGAAGAAAGGAAGGAAAGAAGGAAAGAGGAAGAAAGGAACAAAGGAATAAAGAAGGGAAGGAGGGAAAGAAAGGAGGAAGGAAATAAGGAAAAAAGGGAAAAAGAGAAGACAGGGCAAAGAATGACAGAAATTCTACAATTTTTATTTGTTTCCTAGAGGGAGATCTAACTGAAGATTAAGAATCTGATTAGGGCAATTGAACTTATTTGGGTCTTGGAGCATAAAAACTAGCTTTTATTCAGAACTTGCTAAGTACTTAGGCTCTAGAAGTTTCTGTGGCAATGGAAATATCTATATGTGTTTTGTCCAAAGTGGATGTCACTAGTCACACTTGGCTATCAAGCACGTGAAATGTGGCTAGTGTAATTAAGGAAGTGAATTTTAATTTAACTTAGCTAATTTTAGTGGAAATAGCAACATATGGCTAGTGACTACACTTCTGTACAACACAGTCCTACATTAAGAATTTATGTGTATTAATTTCTTCAATACAACAGCTATTGTCATCTACATTTTGCAGATGGAGAGGTGAGGCACAGAGAGGTTAGCAGCTTGCCTAAGCTCACACAGCTGGCAAGTGTCAGATTGATATAGTTTGGATGTATGTCTTTGAACAAATTATATCGAAATGTAATCCCCAGGGTTAGAGTTGGGGCCTGGCAGGAGGTGACTGAATCATGGGGGCAGATATCTCTTCAATGGTTTAGCACCATCTCCTTGATACTGTTCTCATGATAGTAAGTTTGTGTGAGATCTGGTCATTTAAAAGTGTGTAGCACCTCGCCCCAGCTCTATTATTCTTGTCCCAGCCATGTGACATGCCTGCTCCCCCTTTACCTTCCATCATGATTGTGAGCTTCCAGAGGCCTTTGCAGAAGCTCAGCTGATACCAGCATCATGTTTCCTGTACAGCCTGTGGAACTGTGAGCCAATTAAACCTCTTTTCTTTGTAAATTACCCAGTCTCAGGTTTTGTTTTATAGCAATGTGAGAATGGACTAATACACAGTGTCAGAAATCAAGCCCAGGCAATCACAGCCATTATGCTATATGCTGATCTTTAGTCCCAAAGGAAGCAGCTTCTATAGGGAAAGACAAAATCTTGTTTTATGATGAAACATAAAAAGCCAAGAGATAGGAAAAAAGATTCTTGCAATTTGAATGAAAAAAAGCCATGGAGGTTGATGTGGTTTAGCTGTGTCTCCATCCAGATCTCATATTGAATTCCCATGTATTGTGGGAGGGACCCAGTGGGAGGTGGTTGAATCATGGAGGCAGGTCTATCCCATGCTGTTCACATGATAGTGAGTAAGGCTTATGAGATCTGATGGTTTTAAAAAGGGGAGTTTCTCTGCACAGGCTCTCTTTTTGCCTGCTGCCATCTGCGTAAGATGTAACTTGTTCCTCCTTGCCTTCTGCCATGATTGTGAGGCTTCCCCAGCCATGTGGAAATGTTAATCTATTAAACCTCTTTTTTTTTGTAAATTGCCTAGTATCAGGTATGTCTTTGTCAGCAGCATGAAAACTAATACTGTAAATTGGTACTGGTAGAGTGGGGCGCTGCTGAAAAGATACCCAAAAAATGTGCAAGTGACTATGGAACTGGGTAACAGGCAGAGGTTGGAACAGTTCAGAGAGCTCAAAAGAAGACTGGAAAATGTAGGACAGTTTGGAACTTCCTAGAGACTTGTTGAATGGCTCTGACCAAATTGCTGATAATGATATGGACAATGAAATCCAGGCTAATGTGGTCTCTGATAGAGATGAGGAACTTGTTGGGAATTGGAGCAATGACAACTCTTGCTATATTTTAGCAAAGAGACTGGCAGCATTTTGTCCCTGCCCTAGAGATCTGTGGAACTTTGAACTCAAGAGAGATGATTTAGGGTATCTGGCAGAAGAAATTTCTAAGCAGCATTCAAAATTGACCTGGGTGCTGTTAAAAGCATTCTGTTTTAAAAGGGAAACAGAGCATAGACGTTTGGAAAATTTGCAGCCTGACAATGTGATAGAAAAGAAAATCCCATTTTCTGAGAAACAAATTCAAGTCAGCTGCAGAAATTTGCATTAAGTAATGAGGAGCCAAATGTTAATCCCCAAAACAATGGGGAAAGTGTCTCCAGGACATTTCAGAGGTCTTCGCAGCAGCCCCTCTTATCACAGGCCCAGAGGCCTAGGAAGGAAAAATGGTTTTGTGGGTCAGGCCCAGAGTCCCCATGCTGTGTGCAGCCTAGAAACTTGGTGCCGTGTCCCAGCTGCTCCAGCCATGGCTAAAAGGGGCCAACATAGAACTCGGGCCATGGATTCAGAGATAGCCAGCCCCAAGCCTTAGCAGCTTCCATGTGGTATTGAGCCTGCAAATGCACAGAAGTCAATAATTGGGATTTTGGAACCTCTGCCTAGATTTCAGAGGATGTATAGAAACACCAGAAGTTTGGTGCAGGGGTGGGGCCCTCATGAAGAGCCTCCACTAGGGCAGTGTGGAAGGGAAATGTATTGTCGGAACCCCCACACAGAGTCCCACTGGGGCACTGCCTAGTGGAGCTGTGAGAAGAGGGCCATTATCCTTCAGACCCCAGAATGGCAGATCCACTGACAACTTACACTGTGCACCTGAAAAAGTCACAGACACTCAATGCCAGCCTGTGAAAGCAGCCAGGAAAGAGGTCGTACCCTGCAAAGCCACGGGGGTGGAGCTGCCCAAGACCATGGGAACCCACCTCTTGCATCCAGTGTGACCTGGATGTGAGACATGGAGTCAAAGGAGATCTATTTGGAGCTCTAAAGATTTGACTGTCCCATTGGATTTTGGACTTGCATGGGGCCTGTAGCCCCTTTGTTTTGGCCAATTTCTCTCATTCGGAATGAGTATATTTACTCAATGCCTGTACCCCCAATGTATCTAGGAAGTAATTAACTCACTTTTGATTTTATAGGCTCATAGGCAGAAGGGACTTGCTTTGTCTCAGATGAGACTATGGACTTTTGAGTTAATGCTGAAATGAGTTAAGACTTTGGGGGACTGTTGGGAATGCATGCATGACTAGTTTTGAAATGTGAGGACATGAGATATGGAAGAGGCCAGGGAGATGTGGTTTGATTGTGTTCCCACCTAAATCTCATCTTGAATTCCCACATGTTGTGGGAGGGATCCAGTGAGAGGTAATTGAATCATGGGGCAGGTCTTTCTTGTGCTGTTCTCATCATGGCTAATATGTCTCATGAGATCTGATAGTTTTAAAAAGGGGAGTTTCTCTGCACAGTACCTCTTTTTGCCTGCTGCCATCCATGTAAGATGTGACTTGTTCCTCCTTGCCTTCTACCATGATTGTGAGGGTTCCCCAGCCACGTGGAACTGTAATTCCATTAAACCTCTTTCTTTTGTAAATCACACAGTCTCAGGTATGTCTTTATCAGCAGCATGAAAACAGACTAATACAGAGGTCCTATGGTACCATCTGTAGAAAGCAGCTCAAAAGCCTCACTTGCCAATGGCTTCTCTACAGTCAGAACTGGTCACTTTGAATGGATTGAGCACAGCTTTTCCCCAGTATATTTATTGGAATATCAGTCTTACAAAAATAAAAGGGAATGGTAGCAGAATGGGGAATTAGTGGTTGAAAATACTAAACAAAAACTGCGTATGTTATACTTATCTCTTTGAAGCACATTTTAAGACTTTTAAGGCATGAAATCATCTTAAACGTTCTGATTCAAAACATTTTTGCCTTTAATTTTCTCTTATTCATTTGACCACTAACACATTTTGGGGGTAGGTAGGTGATACGGTTTTGCTACGTCTCTGCCTAAATCTCATCTTGATTTGTAGTTCCCATAATCCCACGTGTGATGGGGGGGGAACAGGTGGAGATAATTGAATCATGGAGGTGGTTTCCCCCATCCTGTTCTCATGATAGTGAATTAGTTCTCACAAGATCTGATGGTTTTATAAGGGGTGTCCCCCTTTGCCGGGCACTCATTCTTCTACTTGCTGCTGCCATGTGAAGGAGGACGTGTTTGCTTCCCATTCTGCTATGATTGTAAGTTTCATGAGGCTTCCCCAGGCCTGTAGAAATGTGATTCAATTAAACTTCTTCTCTTTATAAATTACTCAGTCTCAGATATGTCTTTATTAGCAGCATGAGAACAGACTAATACAGTAGGTAAGATATTGATTGGATGAACATACATTGGGAAAAGCTGAATTGCAGTAACTCTAAACAGAGTATGCAGATATGCAGGAGCGTACCTCTAATCAAAGTATTGTGACCAACCAATGTGCCAAGAATCAGACTCCTAGTCCATTGGACTTTGCTTTAAGACTTCTTTCCTTAGGCTGCTGAATTGATCGGAGTTCTGTTGCAAGAAACAGAATCTTACTTTAGCTAGATTAAGTAGAAAGACTTTATTATGTGTTTTTTAGGATATGTGGATTGTTTTAAGGGCTGCAGATGCAAATGTAGGTTGAGCTTTCAGTGACAAATCCCAGAGGCACACTACAAAACTGGTCTGCATGGGAGCTGATGCCACCACTGCTGACTCAAGAGTCATTCTGCCTCTGCTACACACAGAAAAGCTGCCATTCAGAAAGCATTCACCTTGGCTGCTATCTATACTGAAGCTCAGGACTGCTCAGGCACCAGAAGCTTCACCACCGCTGCCATGAAAAAAACCCAAGCATTTCCACACCACATTTCCAGACAGCCATCAAGCTACCACGTTCACTTTTGCTCACTCAGCTTGGAGCTGATGCACCTGCTTGGCAAAAGCTAGATCAAAACAGGATACTCTAGCTGCAAGGGAGTCTAGGAAATGTAGATTTTAGCTTTCCAGCCTCTATAAATAATGAAAAACAAGAAACAGATTACAGTAGCATTTTATGATTCAATCCACAACATTTGAGGCAGGAACATATTCAAAGAAAAAATAATGTTCTTTTATTTAATAAAAAGGTTCTTTCTTAAGGCCTTTTTTCCCCTTAACTAAGTTTTCAAGTACAGGATCCATGAAAGAATGAAAGATAGAAAACATAGTAATAGGCAGGGTTCCCAGAGAAGTAGAAACAATAGGATGTGTGTGTATAGGAAGGGAGGGAGGAAGAGAGAAAGATTATAAGAAATTGGTTCTTGTGATTACAGAGACTGAGAAGTCTGAAAATCTGCAGTCAGAAAGCTGAAAATGTAGGAGACATGGTGATATAAATTCCAGCCTGAGTAAAAAAGCTCGAGTATCAGAAAAGCCAATGATGTTAAATTCCAGTGCCACAGCAGGAGAAGACCAATGTCCCAGAGCAATCAGTTAGGCAGGTGAAGTTTATTCTTATTCAGCTCTTCAATTGATTGGATGAGACCTATCTACACTAAGGGGGGCAGTCTGCTTTCCTCAGTCTACCCACTCAAATGCTAATCTGATCCAAAGACACCCTCACAGAATAATATTTCACCAAATATCTCCATGACCCAATTGAGTTGACACATAAAATTAATCATACATAGAATAAATTTATTTTTGATAAATATTTTCAAATAAAATACTTGCAAATGTTTTCAGATAAAAATGCTTATAAATTGGCAAACAGACAAAATGTTAATCTGAAAGAGGTATCAAGAATGCAGTATTTTCTTGTTTCCTGACTTTTGGAATGCTGTACAGTAAATTCAAAATTAGACCCATTGTTTTAAATTCAGGGGCATTTTACCTGAAAAGGTGCCTGGAGGCTAAAGGAAAATATATTGAGCATATAATTTGGAGATGTGGCTAATGTGTTCTTTAAAGATAAGTTTAAATTTTGTTTCCTAATGTAGCACCATGTAGGCTTTTTTCTTTTCTGAGCTCTCTCAAGGCCTTGCTAGATCTATGTTCTCTGCCCACCAATTTTCTTGTTTCTCTTTTTTCCCTGATTTGTCAAAACCCACTCCTGGTACAATAATCTGATAACTGCATTAATTTCCTTATTAGGCCAACTACAAGCATATATTGGCATTTCATTCAGTGCCTGGTCTCGTATCACATACTAGGTTCCAGAGAGGAGTCAGACCTTACCAGCCCTGGGAGTCTCTGCCTGAGAGGGACACAAACACTGCAGGAATGGAGAGGGGGTCTCAGGCAAGGCTCCTTCAAAGGCACGGAGAATGAGAAATGGAAAACAGTCGGTGCTCTGAGTAGACTTCAAACTTGAACAAAAAGATATAACTAGAATTTCTAGGGAATGCCAGCATAGGCAGCATACTGGAATCCTGCCTGCCACTGCCTGGAGCTGCATGTCCAGTGAGGTCAGGATGGGAGGAGGAAGAGAGTGAGGTTCAGGGCCCTTGATATTTCCAGAGATAGATTCAGAGTTCCTTAGCTCACTGAGAAATTCAAGACAGCTCTCCTATGGGAGACAGAACTTTCGTTGCTCTCCTGGGAGAAACTCAGTTCAGTTTCTTCCCTAATTACAGATCAATAAATTACAGATAAATTACAGATCAATCATATAATTTATCATCCAAACCAGAATACTTCTGAGAATCAAAAGAGGAACTCTTAGAAATTGTACCAGGACAACGTTCATAAACCAGATCTGCCCTGGGAAAATAGGACATATGGTCACTCTACCCTTGGGTAAGTCAGAATTTTTACGTCAGTGACCTCCCATCACCTAGTTGGAAAAGAGTCAGTGCATGAAAATAATGGATTCAATTTTTTCTCAAAGAAAGCATGCCCAGTTCACAGAGGAGCTACTAAAATGTAAATTCCAAGGACCAAGTACCAGAGATTCAGATTCAACATATCTGGGATAGCACCTAGAAATGTGCATTTTAACACACTTCCCACGTGGATCTAATGTGATGGTCTGAAGTCCACATTTTGAGAAACGGTGTGCTTTGGGTTTAGGGCTCAATGTGTTTCCCAGCTTTTTCATAACTGGCTGGGGTAACCTTGGGAACTTAACCTTCCTCGTTCCTAACTTTCTCTACTATAAAATTGACTTAATAATATCTACTTCATAGAGTATTTTTGGGGATTAGAATAAACATTCACAAAGTATGTAACACCAAGCCTGGTGCATTATAAGCACTCACTAAATGGTGTATATTATATTATGTTGAAATATACAAAAATTTGCCATTTTATTCATTGCAAACATTGAGTTGCAGTGATTTCATATAGTTCAACCTAATAATTAAGGAAATATTCAGAAGGCTTCGTGAAGTTTGTTTCATGGGGTATTTATCTTTCAGTATTCAAATAGATTATGTGCAGTATTCAAATAGACAGGTTCTTTGACAGAAGTGAAGGAAGCCATAAACCGTAAAGAAGAATGATGCTTCTTGCTAAAGATTTCAGGCTGCTGGACTGATCTATGGCAGCATTTTGCAGACTTCAGTGTGCACACAAATTACCTAATGCCTTTGTTAAAATATAGATTCAAACTCAGTGGATCGGGGTAGGGACTGAACCTCTGCAATTCTACCAAGTTCCCAGGTGATGCTGAGGCTGATGTTGCTGGTCCATGGACCCCCATTTTGAGAAGTAAGGATCTAGGAAGATTAAAGGGAGATCAATTTATAAAGCTGTTCCCAAGGGTCTTGACTCTCCAGTGAATAAAAATGAAGTGCTCATCTTCCTCAAATTAATGACATAAAAATAAATGAACATCTCTGGGGCATCACGATGCCCTTATGTTAATTACTCTTTTGAAAGCATTTTTTCTTTTAGCAAAATTACTGTTCATTTATCTTAACACAAATCCAGGAATTTGGATATGTCCATATTCTGATAGATAAAGAAACTTCCTATTGAAAAGGGTTTTCTCTTTCTTTTATTACTATGTGAGAAGCATATTTTAGAGCTTAAGTGCATTTATTCATTCATTAAACATTTGTTTTATTTTTCACAGAGTTTTGCTTCTTCGCCCAGGCTGGAGTGCAATGGTGCAATCTCGGCTCACTGAAACCTCTGCCTCCCGGGTTCAAGCAGTTCTCCTGCCTCAGCCTTCCAAGTAGCTGGGATTACAGATGTGTGCCGGCACACTCGGATAATTTTTGTATTTTTAGTAGAGACAGGGTTTCACCATGTTGGTTAAGCTGGTCTCGAACTCCTAACCTCAAGTGATCCACCTGCCTTGCTCTCCCAAAGTGCTGGGGTTACAGGCGTGAGCCACTGTGCCTGGACATCAAACATTTCTTTATTATCAACCACATGCTTCTCTGCACTCTGCTAGGGTGTGTGATTGAAAATAGTTAGGATGGAGTGGACACCAGGTCACAGGATTCCTGAACCACAGAGTTTCTTTCCTTCCCCCAGGTCGTGCTGCGAAGGTGGCAAAGTGATAGAACAATCACTCTAGATGGCATGGTTTGGAAATTAAAACTTTGCAAGCCAAATTCCATTCTTTCCATTCTTTTTCAATACATATATCAAAGAAATACTCTATCATAAAGAGAAATGGACAGAAGGTATAGAATTATCCTCTACAGCATCAGTTTTCTCATGTGTAAGATTAAAGATTGGGTTAGGTAATTTCTAAGGCCACTTTCAACGTACAAAATTCTATGATTCGAAGTAGAGGTGGGCATTTTGGTCTCAATCTACATTTTCTCTGTGAACCTTTGGGCCACTGTTTCAAGCTGGGACTTAATTCAGCTTGCCTTACTCTCCAGCATAACACCCTACTCCAGTAAAGAAAACATAAAGGTGTAAAGAATAACACATTCCAGTCTAGTGACTGTGTCGCTCTGAAGAGGTTTTAAGCTGAAGCCAGGAATCATGCTCCATATCTACTGAACTGTATCTAAATACAGATTTAAATTAATATATGTGCTCCTGGATTGATGTATTCCATAACTGAGAAGTCTGGCTTAATGGTCACTCCATATAGTATGGGAAGGGACCAGAGTGTAGCTGCTGATGGTGGATGCCCCAGGCCTGAGGATTTAGCATGGCATGTCTCTTTGAGTACAATATGGGGCTGCTGGCTTATTAGCCAAAGTGTGTCAGTCTGGGTGGCTGGAAGATCACTATAGTGCCATCTGTTCCACCCATTCATTCACTCCCATTTGAGACCAATTGCTCATTTGGCTAGTTGTCCTGCCACTAAAGCCAGCTAGTGTTCTTTGTCCTTTTGGTGGCCCAGGATAAGGTTTTCTTTATTGACACAGATCTGTGTTTTCTCACCATCATTTTTATCTTCTTGAACCCATGTTACCTTGTCAAAATATATGCAACTTTCCCTGAAACCTACATAGGTAGATGAATGAATATAATACAGTTGTGAGTTCTCAACTATGTACCAGTCCTAATGGGAATAATGGCCCTTACCAGGGCAGAAGACACAATCTGGCTTTGTGGTGCTGGGTTGTTCATCAGACCTGGATTTTAACTATGAAATAAACCTTCAAAACGATGCAATAGCTGATGTGTAAGGCCATGGAACTGTGATTCCCTGTAAGGGCTTCATTTACACCCAAGGGTGGCATGCCAAGGCTGTTATTGATTAGTTATCAAAGGGCAGAAAACATCTACCGTCCAGACTCAGAACACCCAGAGAAGCATAAATGCCTAGAGATTGACAAACATTTACTACATGTCCCCTAGTCCTATGAGAATCTAATAGTCCTAGCTTCAGAACATGCCTCACCGTCCATCCTAATTCAAGTTCTCCATGCCTCCATGTGGTGCTTGTCTTCCTGTCTCTGTCCTGCACTAGGCCAAGCTAACCTTCTCCTGGCAGTGCCCCCTTCTCTCTCCAACATGTCCAGTGCCCTAGCAGGCCCAGGAAGTGCACTCTAACAACCAGAGGCTGTTCTTTGACTACTCAGGTCCCCTGTGCTGACCTTTCCTGCTCTGCTCCTCCGAAGCTTTAGTTCTAGATCAACTTTAATTATGTTTATTTGATCCTCTCTGGTTTCAAACTCTTGTTCACATCCCCAATTTAAAAGTCCACTTCCGGGTCCTGCCACATTCAGTAAACCTTCTAACCCCACTCCTGCAGCCTGGACTTCACAATCTTTAGAAAGTTTTAAAAATTAAAAACATCTTAACTTTCAGCTTTGCTTGGTCCTCTGGCCTTTCTGGTTCTCATGAAGACTTCTTGCTCCAGCCACTGACCCGTAGGTTGCTACCTCTAACAGATTAGTCCCGGACACACTGAGCTGCAGAGATCAGATACCTTACTATATCAGACCCTAGAAATGTGTTGACAGCCCACATTTCAATGGCAGAAAATTCATTCTCCCTTAAAATAATCCAGCATCTTGAAAACATTTTCCTTTCTTGAATCCAAATTTGCCTCTATTTTACTTCTTTTCATGACCTGGCTTAGTTCCACATTTTCTGTCCACATATAATACTTCTAGTCCCCCACCTCCACCCCAAATATTCCTAGGCAGATGTGGCAAATTGTATTTTCCAAAATGGCTTCAATCACATTTCTGGTCCCATAAACCTTCTCAAAACCTTTTCTCCAAACCTTTCCCTCCCCTGTCAACAGGTGGAGTCTACATCCCCACCACACCCTTAAAACCGGGCAGGCTTTGGTGATTGACTTGACAAAAAGAATATGGAAGGCACACTATGTGGTTTGCTAGGGCAAATTGGAGAAGGCAGTACAGCTACTGCTGGACTCGATTGCTTGTGATACATACTTTCGAACACTGAGTGATTATGTAACTTCCAAGTAGTTGAGTTCAACAGCTTTTGAGATTATTCCAGTGATGTGGTCCTGGATATGCTATTCCCCAAATACGGCATTTTGGCATTTGAGAAAATAGCAGAAGCAGGAAGGTCATTCTCACTTTCTCCTTGTCCTTCTTCCCTGAAGCAGTTCATAAGACCCTCATTCCAGAGGTGCCATCCTATTACATGACGGAAAGAAACACCCTTATCACTGAAGACACAGGAACATAGAGAAGAATCTGAACAAACAGGCCTTGCTAAATTCCCCCCCAGTTTATTACCACTAGATGATGTATCCTTTGTCCAATCATACTTCTCCACAACTATTTCCTTCTTCTTCAAATGTAGCATAAAAAGATACAAGTTAATCTGTTTATTTGGGTCTTCATTTCCTCATGAAGGCTCCCATGTCATGTTAGACTTACTGTATTCTTTTCTCTTGTTAATCTGTCTTTTGTTACAGAGGTCTCACCATGAACCTGGTGATGGATGAGAAGATATTTCTTTACCCCATACTAGCTCTCATCACCATCTGACTGCAAAAACTTGAGGGACCAAGTGAGAATTGCCCAGCTAAACCCAGTTAGCTCCCAGAACTATGAGAGATAAAAATAAACGATGGTTACTGTTTTAAGCCATGTTTTTGAGTAGTTTTTTTATGTAATGATAACCAAAACAGCAGACACCATAAAACTCCTCTTTTTAAGCTAAAGTTAGTCTTTTAGCAAACATTTACTAAGCACCTACTGTGACATTCTAAGTTGCCTCTTCTATCTTTCTTCTAATTGGAAGATGTGCTTGTTCTCTCACTGCCTTGATCAGTAAGACTGTCTTCTGGACACAGACTAAGATTTTCTGATGCTCTCTTAAAGCACAGTAACCAGAGCTAAATCCTGTGCTTGGGATTTTTAGGGGGCCAGCCCAGACAATGTGAGAGCACGCATTGCATTCCTGAGCTGCTGCAGCACCAGAGAAGCTCCACTCGCATCTCCATTTTGATGCTCAGCAGCCGTGTGGCTTCAGCCGTCATTGAACCACTCTGAACTCAGGTTTCCCCAAGTAGGAAATGAAGTTTTTAACACCCACATGGAAAGAATTCTGTGGCTATTAAATGAGATAATGTATGTAAAATGCTTGGTGCAATGCCTCACCATAGTAAATTCTTAGTAAATTGTAGATGCAATTATTGCTTTTATTCCACTCTTCTCTTCTGGAGAAGTAATTGTTTTAAGGTACCCTAAAATAAAATTAACAGATCAAATTGCCTTCAGTGGCTATTTACATTCTTGATTCTTATGGAATTTACAATGAGAGAAAAATCTGTAAGTCAGTGCTTCCCAAACCAGTACAGGATGATGGCAAAATTCAAGGGGAGGAGTCCTGGCCATCCGTAGTTAACAAGTACCCCTAGGTGCACGTGGTCCACATTCTCATTTTGAATTTTCCTGGCTGACTGATCAAAAATGCTATTAAACTTCATCCTGCTAACACTGGTTCTTAGCTGTAGCATGTTGATATGTCTTTAGATTATAATTCTGCTGTCAAAGATATTATAAGATAGTCCTTTAGACCTTATGCCCCCTGTCAATTTGGCCAAAATATCTTGTATCTTCACCTGTCATTGATTTAAAAAACTACAACATGTTGAACAGGACTCCTTCAGTCTTCCACTAAAGAGCTGCCTCCAGCCTGATGCTGGCTCCTAATCTATTCCTCTTGGGGGTAGACATTCAATCGGTCATAAATCCACCTTGCCATGCTATCATCTGAGCCACAATTTTTGCCTTCTTTTTAAAGATCACAAAAGACTTTGACAAATGCTCTGCTGAATTCAGAGGCCTTAAATCTACAGGATCTAACATGCCTATCAAAAAAGCCATAATAAAAAAGGCAGAGTCCTTAGCAATCTGTCCTGAGAAGGACCCAGTGATCTCATCTCTTTCTGTTTTTAAAAGTGAATTTCCACAATCTCAGTAATATGTCTTAGAATATTACCTAGCAATGAGATTGGAATCACCAGTTATTTTGCTGAACCTACTTATTTTTTTGCAGGAAACTTGGATGACAGACTATCCTCTCTGAATATTTCTCTCTTTATCTTATTTTCCCTCTCTTCCTCTCCATCTCTCTCCTTTCCTCTATCCTTCTTTCCCTTTTTGGCATAACTATTTACAACCTTAAATTTGGAAAATTTCAAATACACAGAAAAGCAGAAAAACTAGCATAATAACCCCCCGCTCCCATCTCCAGAACTTACCTCTCTGGCTACCCTGTTTTATCACCCACTTCTTCCCAACCACCCCACATGATCATTTTTTAATAGCAAATATCCAGCTAGTAGTCAAATTTTTCTGGATTCTCTCTCTTTTTTTTTTTTTTTTTTTTTTACAATTTGTTCTTATCTTTGGGAGCATTTTGTCCTTTTTGAAGCAGAAACTATATTTTTCATGTATATATATTTATTTTCCATGTATATTTATATATCTCATGCACCTAGGTTTCTAAATGACTTCTGATCATACTTTAGGGCTTTACTTTCAGGTTGTCTCAGGTCCTTGAGTGGAATTTGTATCAGGACTTTAGATCTTATTTGAAGAATCCAGCTAGTGCTATAGATCCTTGCTACTCAAAAGGTGGTCTAGGGACCAGCAGCATTAGCATCTCTTAGAAGTTTGATAGAACTGCAGAATCTACAGCCTCATGCAGAACTTCTTAATCAGAATCTGCCTTGTAATAAGATCCCTACATAATTAATAGACACACTAATGTTTGAGAAACTCTGTACTAAAACCCTAGGCCCCTCCCTACACATACTAAACAAGAAACCTGAGTTTTGAGGCATCAAAAATTTCTAGTAGATGTTTTTGAGTGAGTGAGACTCGTGTTCTATTGCAGCATAACTTGATCATCTATGGACTGGAAAGTCTACCACTTACCTTTTAATTTTCTCTTCTCTTCCCTACCACTCTACCTAAGTAGTTTGTACTATACCACTCCCTCTTGGGCTTGAAATTCAGAGTGCAAGATGTCTCAAAATGTCAAATCCCTATGGAAAGAAAGATGCCCACAAAAAAACCTTTTCATATTATCAGTGTGCTATAGAGGAAAAAGCACCTGTGTCGGGAGATGTGGACTCTTCATTAATTGCATGATATTGAGAAAGTCACGTAAGTTTCCTAGGCTGAAATGTTCTCCTCTGTGGAAAGAAGAACTTGACCTAGGTAATCTCTAAAGCACCTCTATGTTAATAGAGATGATTTTAAGAAAGGCAGCAGCATAAGGAGATGTCAGAACACAGGTTCGAGGCTGCTGGCTCTACCACTTACCAACTTTGTGTCTTGGGTAAACTGGATGATATTCCATGCCTCAGCTTCATGGGGAAAATATGGATAAAGTTCATGCCTACCTCATAAGGCTACTAAGAGAATGAAATGGATTATTTGTTAAATGATCAGAACGACACCAACACAAAGAGCTATATAACAAATATATGAGATATATAATTTATATATATCTACAATACATACTTTAAAATTTATGTACTATAAAGTCTATAAAGTATACCTTAAAATATAATATATACTTTAAATATAGACTTTATAGATATACTTTAAAAATTAAAAAAATTTAAATTTTAAAAATTTTTAAAAATTAACATATATATTATATATGCAATATTTACATATTATATATATTTGTTAACTCTTTTAAACTAAGGGTTTCTATGACTATTTAGGGACATTCCTAGGAAGAAAGACCCATGCTTCCTATCTACTTAGCAGCAGATGCAGAAAGACAAGTCACAAGTATTCCTGAGTTGTCAGGCCATGTATTTACTCAACAAATATTTCCTGAGCTCCTCCTGTGTGCAAATCCTGGTGAGCAGGCCTTGCACAGTGTCTCTTCTCATGGTGCACACAACCAGCACAGGAGGTAGCTACTAAAGAATCTACCTTTCCTTGTCTTCTACCTTTTGTCTGTTTCCCATCCATGTGACCCCAACTTGCCCTCTGGAATATTCATTTGTATGTGGTGTTTACATATCATGTTTACGCCTCATATTTTACCTCTGAATATGATGTGGTTTACAGAGTATTCTTAGCTATCTTTCTCTTGCAGACTCCAATTTTAGCTCCAGAGCCATAGAAATTGAGCCCCTGATTACTCAACTAGCATATAACCTGGTCTCTCTTGGCTGTTGGTGTTGAAAAGGGATGGTTATCAGAACTTCCTCCCAATAACAGAATTGATACTGAGATGATATAACCGGTAGCTATTGTGCATTTAAAAACCATAAAACTGAGGGGCTTAGAACACCATTCATTTGTTTATCTCATGATTGGGGTCAACAATTTAGGTGGGACTTAGCTGGGCAGTTCTAGTCTTGGCTGGGCTGCTTCATGTACCTGTGATTAGCTGAAGGTGAAGTAGACAGGTTTGTTGATGCAGGTTGGGCGTTTCATATCTCTGGGGCTTTGAATGAGACAATTGGACTAACCAGGTCGAGTACAGATGGTCCTTCACCCTTTAGTCAGTCAGCTTGAGCTTATTCATATGGCAAAGGCAGGGACCAAGGAAATGAATGGAAGGGTGCATTGTTCTGGTGACCCATGCTCAGAACCAGCATAGTGTCAATTCTACCACATTCTATTGGTTGAAGCAAGACCTAAGATTCAAAGGCAAATGAAATAAACTTTGTTTCTTGTTGGGTGAAGCTGCAAGCCACAGTACAGAGAGTACACACATATAGGGAAGGTTAAAGGATTGTGGTCATTTTCGCAAACAATGTACCATAAATACTTCATGTGTAGTCTTATCTGAGGACAGGGAGTTGGAGGTAGATGCTTTTTGTGGTGTCCTACTGTCTTCTAAATAAATGACCTGTCAGCCAACAAGTGACTATCACTGAGAATAAGTAATTTGAGAGTAGAACATTCTGAAATTTAATATGTGCAAAACCAAGGTGAAGAGTTTCCCAAGATGAGGACTCAAAGCTCCAAATTCTCTCCAAGAGATTCCAGACAAGATTTAGGGGAGAGAGGTAAGGCACATTTCTTTGCATTGATCTTTGAATAATCTTAAGCAAGTCACAAAGACTCCCATATGATTGGTCCCCAGGCAGCCCATATCCCTTTGTGTGTTACTTCCTTCTAACGTAACATGCTTGTCAAAGCAGTGAGATATTACAGAGAAATGGGCTGTGGAAATGCATGTAAAATAACATTTTATGTTTTGATGCACTGCGAGTCAAAGTGATCATCATACAAACCATTTAATGTCGAAATCAACTCTTGTGAAGCTTGTTTCATTGCTGTTCAAAATTTAATTGCCCTCTCTTTGAAAGTGCCTTCTCCACCTAATGCTTTCTCCCTCACTTAGTATATGGGGGCCTTGTTTTGTGGAGGACATGCATTGCGACCTGAGGCAAAATCTCTCCCGGTTGTTGGGGAATTGATTCTGCCCAAGAGCCTCACTATTATAATATTTACTTTATGATAATCTATTTGATGCCTCCCAATTGAGTGCAATAGCCATTTTGTTATTGTTTCAATTTAGTGGGAAATTGTGCAAACTACTCCATCAGATGCTTTTGCTTTTCTTGCTCCCCACTTTTCCACCCCCCGCCCACTGAAATAAGCAGTCAGATTTCATTCTGAGAGTGACTTTCATTTTGCTTGTATAAGGAAATGTCATCACATGTTAATGCATTTGGGTTTTGCGGGTTTTCAAACATCTTTTTTTTTTTTATTTGTATAAATTTAAGGGTATAAGTGCAGTTTTTTGCCTGGGTATATTGCACAGTGGTGAAGTCCAGGCTTTTAGTGTAACCATCACTCAAATAATTTACATTGTACCCATTAAGTAATTTCTCAGTCCTCACCCCACTTCCACCTCCCTCTCCTCCCTCTCTCAGAATAGACATTCTGAGTCTCCAATGTCTATTATTCCACACTCCGCATCCCGTGTGCATATTATTTAGCTTCTACTTACAAGTGAGGACATGTGATATTTGACTGAGTTGTCTCACTTAAGATAATGCCCTCCAGCTACATCCACGTTGCTGCAAAAGATGTGATTTCATTTTTAATGGCCAAATAGTATTCCATTGTACATTTACACATTTTCTTTATCCATCCAACCATTGATTATCACTTAGTTTTATTTCAAATCTTTGAGGTTGTGGGTAGTGCTGCAATAAACCTACGATTACAAGTATCTTTCTAATATAATTATTTATTTTGGGAAAATACCATCATGGGATTGCTGGATTGGATGGTAGTTCTACATTTAGGTCTATTGTAGAAATCTCCATACTCTTTTCCAGAGGGGTTGTACTAATTTACATTCCCACCAACAGTGTATAAGCATTTCCTTTTCTGTACATCCTTCCCAACATCTGTTATTTTTTGACTTTTTAGTAATAGCCATTCTGACTGTTGTAAGATGATGTCTCACTGTAGTTTTAATTTGCATGAAATGCCTTTTATTAACCAAAGTTTTAGGTCTGTCTCTCTCTTTAGGATCCACTCTGCTATCTTGTGGGCCATTTCTGGGCATGAAAATATATATCACTTCCTTAGAGAAGCACCATAGTGTAATGGTTATCAGTTTGGCTTGGGTGGGTAACAGCCTGATTTAATATCCTAACATTGCTATTGACAAGCGGTGTGACCTTGGCAAGTTTTTTCATATCTCTATGCTACAGTTTCTTTATCTGAAAAGAGGAACAGTATCCACTCATTGGGCGACTGTGGTGATTAATGAGATAATGCATAGAAGATGCTTAGTATGGAGCCTGGTATATAACAGGGGCTCACTACGTGGTCATTGTTGTTTGATGTTATTTCTACTGTGGTATAGCAATGGTGGTGGAATTATTCTTTCTGTCTCTGAGTGAAGTTTCTGGCTAGAACAGAAGCTCAGCCAAGAGCCACCTAAAACAGTGTTTCTGGAGATATCCTAAATGTCAGATGATAAATTTAATTTACTTCAGTTGGTAAAATGTTATAAAATGCCCAAAGAGAGACAGAATACATTGCCTTCTTTTCCCCAATTATTTCTTCTTTCTGCCTTCTTTCCTCTTTCTCCCTCCCATTTTCTCTCCCTATATCTTTATTAAGGGACTACCATGCCATGCAATCCTAAGCCTTGGTGTATACAGACTAATGCAACATGGTCCGTGTGCTCCAGATGCTCCCAATTCCTAAGATGCAAAGAATCAGCCAATACAGTTCAGCACTGCAGCAAGGGCTCGGTGGAGGTCCATCTCCTTCAGTAAACGATGAATAGAATTTTGGACAGATAGCTGGAGTGAAAGATAGGCCTTATGAAGAAGAGAAGAGATGGGCAAGGGAGAAGAGCATTCCAGGAAGACAAAACATCATGGCTTGCTGGAGGCAATAGGACGAGGCCAGAAGAGCTTCTTCCATAAAGATATTGTCTTGCTTGTGCCTCAGTGTAGATCGGAGCTGCCCCCAAATCTGTGTCTTGGGGAAACAGACATTCTCCACTCAGAAAAAGCTCCTGCCCATTCCCACGCGCCTGTGTGACTAGGGAGGCAGGCTTAGCAGTGGTGGTGATGGGTCGTGAAACATGGAATACCAGAAGCAGATCTAGAGAATGGTTGAAGAAGCTAAGATGGTGAAGGGGAAGAGCTAAAGGTCAGAAGAGGAACAAGCAGCACCCAAATGAAGCAGCATCCAAGGGAACAGGCCGAGACTGAGTCCCAAGGAACAGAGACCTAAAGCGGGTCAGAAAAACTAGGCAAATCCATACAAAATGTTGCAAAGCATGCAAGCAGGAAGTGGCCCATAGTAACTCTGGGGAAAAATGTCACTCCCTGCACAGGCTTCCTTGGGAATTTAAGGCCTTTAAACAAGGGGCAAAGTGCAATGCATGGTCAAGGGCAAGTAGTTAAGAAAAAAGTGCTTTTAACGTGAAAACTCCTTGAGGCTTTGTTTTTTAACCTATCATGAAACATAGTAAGAATCCAACTAATATTGAGGAATAAAGGAAGGAACTAATTAATCAAATTACTAAAGATCTGAAAGGTTTCATTTTGTGTCTACATGAGATACCATGAAAGACAGTGAAGAGACTTTTTTGATCCATGTGCCAGCACATACCAGCAATGTAACATCAGGCAGATCATTTCACATCTTTGAGCCTCAGTTTCTTTATCTCTACAACAGGGATGATGGTGTGGGCCTTGCAGAGTTTTCTGGGAATTAAATGTGTTGTTTGTAAAGCGCCAAGCACTAGGCAGTTACTCCAAAAATGACAACTCTGGTTTTTTTATATTAACCATATAAAAAGTCAGAGCTGTCACTCTTAGAGTTGGCAACTTTTTTGTCTCAAATTGAAAGCCATTTAAAGAGTAGAACAACTTTTTAAAAAAATGACTTAAAAGGCACGGCCTATTTAAATACTTTTTTTTAAAAAAAAACTTTCTTTAAAGAACTCACATTGAGAGGACTAGCAATTTTTTAAGATTTCATTATTTTGCATTGCTTAGTCATTATATGAGAGCCCCATCAGGAGACAGAACAAGGAAAGACCAGTATAAAAAATTATTAACACAGGAATGGAGTAACAGGGAATTGTCTAAGAGGAGGGAAAAAAGAACTCATAAAGGCACCTTAGGGCTGAGAATGTGTACCCAAGGAAGAAACAAACTTGAGAGGGTGATGTTCTTTCTACAACTGGATGTCAGGGTGTGGTTTAAGTCCATTCAATGGTAAAGAAATTTACTGTGTTGTCGCTGTCCAAACACAGTAGGGTAAGGCTGGGGCTGGTAGGCAGAGAACTGTCTGCTAGGATGCCAAAGACATTCACCAGGAAGCTGCTGAGGAGGGTAGAAGGTGGAAGTCATTAACTTCCTGGAAAGCCAACAGGTAGATCTTCTAGAAAGTTTCCTGGAAGCTGCCTGTGTGTGTGGTGGGAGACTCTTGAGTCATCAGAAAATGACCAGGAAACTCATTAGCTGCCCTTGGGAGTACACTAAACTCCAGTGTGAGCAGGTGACTCTTCCTGCTTGCTGTGGGGCCATGGCCACAAAACGTCAGCCACTCTGTAGGAACTCAGCTAGGACCACAAGAGGAGCACACCAGAACCAGGAGGAGAAATCCCCTTCCTTTTCCCGTGTCCCTCCAGTGTCCTCTACTGAAAAGTTTACTGTGCTGGCTGTCAAAGGAGAAATATTTATGAGGCCTGCTCCCCTTATCACAGAGCAGGCCAAGGGGTGAATTTGGAGCTGAGAGGTATATCCATGACTGGCACAGTCACATGGGAAGATGGAAGGGGAAAGAGAGAACTCAGCACCATTTTTGTTTTTCTTCTTTGGAAAAGAATGGTTTTGTAGAAGATAATATGCCCATCTTCCCATATCTCCAAAGAAATACCTCAGAAACTGCTTATACAATTTCTATAACCTTAATAATTCTTTTGAAATGATAAAATTAAAAATACTAGTACAGAGCACAACTACAAATTGCTTGGGCAATATTGTATTATTTACACCATTTTCTCTCTAGCTTATGGATGTTAGAAAAACTATGCATTTCAGAAAATGATTGCAATTGAATTTTTTAGACTTTATAAACTGTAAAAAAAAAAAAATTATTTTCCAGGCCCCCAATATTCAAGTTTTTAAAAAGGTAATATAAAAACCGCAAAAGTGATTTTAATGGAACAACACACCTTCAAAAACTTACTTGGTTTAGTTCAGTTTCTTCAGTCCCACAAATATTAACTAATTGTCTTAAAATTGATTCCCCAGAAGTGTGCATGTGATTTATTAAGAAAATGCTCTCAGTGAAGACCAATAATGGAGTAAGGAAGCAGGACAGGGAGGGGAGGGAGCCAAGCAGAAGGGGATAATCTAAAGTGAAGTCCCACAGAGGGGAGCTGTAGCCTGATCCTGCAGGGAGCTGGGGCTTACAAGCCATGCCTCAGAGTTGTTGCTTCCTGAGGCAAGGCATCTGGGGCTTTTATATTCCTGTAGCCACTAGGGGAGGCTTTCTAAAAAAGGTTTTTTTTTTTTTTTTTAAGCATTTCCAGCTCTCTAATCAGGCTGAGCGGACTCCAGTGGGTTGAAAGGAGTCCTCAGAAACAAAACCATTGGAGACGAAAGCACATCAGTGTCAGAGTAGGGATGGAAATGTGCACATACGAAATAATCAACAAATAAGTGCTAAGAAGAGATTTGAAGGGATCCGGGCAGAACGGTGATGTTATCCTCTCCACTATTTTGTTCTTATTCTCCATTTCTTCCTAATTAGTCATAGTGTAAAATGATCTGTAGCAGGATGAGCCACAGACAAAACTCCTTAGACACCGAGTTACAGAAGGAAGGGGTTTATTTGGCTGGGGGCATCAGCAAGACTCCTGTCTCAAGAGCTGAGCTCCCCAAGTGAGCAATTCCTGTCCCTTTTAAGGGCTCACAACTCTAAGGGAATGCATGTGACAGGGTTGTGATCGATTGAGCAAGCAGGGGGTAAGTAACTGGGGGTTGCATGCACCGGTAATTAGATCAGAACAAAACAGGATAGGGATTTTCACAGTGCTTTTCTATACAATGTCTGTAATCTATAGATAACATAACCAATTAGGTCAGGGGTTGATCTTTAACTACTAGGCCCAGGGTGTGGCGCCAGGCTGTCTGCTTGTGGATTTCATTTCTGCCTTTTAGTTTTTACTTTTTCTTTCTTTGGAGGCAGAAATTGGGCTTAAGACAATATGAGGAGTATTCTCCTCCCTTAGATCCACATTGGGAGCTGAGGGGCTTGATAAAGACGATTTTAAAGAGATGGGTTCTTCCTCTGTTGCCCAGGCTGGAGTGCAGTAGTGTGATAATGTCTCACTGCAGCCTCTAACTTCTGGAATGAAGTGATTTTCCCACCTCAGACTCTCAGGTAGCTGGGACTACAGGCACACACCACCATGCAAGACTTTAAAATTCAATCCAATACAGGGAAATGTGTACAAACGTGGTAAACAACAGGTTAAAGGTTAAGAGATTGAGGTCTACTGTATGTCATGATTTCAAATCATTAACACATGGTAGAATTGATTTTTTTAATGGGTGAGGAAATTGGATATTTTTGAAGGTAACTTGAGGGTAGTTATAAAAATTTGGAGTAACCAATGTGAGGAATGAGAAAAGATGCTGACCAATAGTACAACTACATAGTACAACTTTAATTCATGTAATGACATGTGCAGCATGGTAGTCTGCTTGATCAGTCACGAGTAAATGGGTTGAAAGGCAACACAGACAAGTTGAAACAGAACATTAGAAGTATTTTTGAACAGGCACAGTGGGTCACGTCTGTAATCCTGGTACTTTGGGAGGCTGAGGTAGGTGCATTACTTGAGGCCAGATGTTCAAGACCACACTGGTCAACATGGTGAAACCCCGTCTCTGCTAAAAATATGTGGTGTGGTGGCACATGCCTGTAATCCCAGCTACTTGGGAGTCTGAGGCACAAGAATTGCTTGAACCCAGGAGGTGGAGGTTGCAGTGAGCTGAGATCATGCCATTGTATACCAGCCTGGGTGACAGAGTGAGACTCAAAAATAAAAACATAAAAAATAAATAAAAATTTAAAAAGTATATTTTGGGGGGCATGGTGGCTCACACCTATAATCCCAACATTTTGGGAGGCTGAGGCAAGAGAATTGCTTGAGCCCAGAAGTTCTAGACTAGCCTGGGTAACACAGAAATACCTCATCTGTCCAAAAAAAAAAAAAAAAAGCCAGGAGTTGGTGGGGCATGCCTATAGTCCTAGCTACTTTGGAGGCTGAGGTAAGAGGATCATTTGAGCCCAGGAGGTTGAGGCACCAACGAGCCATGATTATACCATTGCACTCTAGCCTGAAAAACAGGGCAAGTCCCTATCTCAAAAAAAAAAAAAAAAAGTTTTTAGTGGCACTAAGATCTATATTTGGAAACATTTACTCCAAAAGAGCTCAGGTGTAAAAATAGACTGGTTGGATTCATTGACTATAGAAAATGTTCAAGTATAGTACAGTAAAAAGACAAAGGAGCAAAACGTTTAGCATTTTAGAAGAACTGGATTATGGGGTCAAGCAGACTGATAAGAAAGTAGTGGAGGGACAGAGACAGAATGAGGAAAACGGCAGTTATGAGCAGGACTAACATGCAGCTCCCACTTGGATGGACAGAACAGCATGTGGAGACTTACATTGTGAACTTTTGCTACAAGAACCACTGTAGGAACATACTAGGAAAACCGAAATAATTCACAGACCCTTTGAAAGAAGTGGCTTGCTACTGCAGGGCCTTCAAGACAGCTGAAAAACTGAGCTCTCAAAGTGTGAGAAGGGGAAAATGTCTGCCTCCAAACATACATCCTCACTGAGGAACTTGAAAACCCAGATCATGGGGGAAAGATTTAACCTTACCTAGAATTGAAATGGATTTATGGAGCTAAGCAAAATATAAAAGTAGAAGAAGGTGTGGGAAGAGCCCTGTCAGCACTCCCAGTCCCCAGCTTGAATCCAGGAAAGCCATTCCTGGCCTTTTCTTACAGAGATTCTTGGGGAAGGGAAGGCAGCCACTGGAACTGGGGAGGGACCACAGGGTGAAGGAAGCTCCTAGCTATGTAATAATATTGACTGAACACAAATTTTCCTAAACATCATCTGGGGGAGTGAATGGGAAGTGCAGATACAAGCACAGAAGCTACAGCCAAAGGTGAGAGCAGGCAGGGAGGGGTAAGGTCCAAGAGCTCTGCTTGCTTTATCAGGGGGAAGCTTGTAGCCGGGGGCAAGATTTCAGCCCTGCTCACTGCCTGCCTGGATATAAACTAAATGCTGTTGTGGGGGCATGGTGGGAATAAGACTGGCCTTGCTGGCTGTGTGGGAGTTGGGTGAGGCCTGTCACTGCCAATTTCCCCCTACTTCCCTGGTAATCTGTATGATGCAACAGAGGCAGCAAGAATCCTCCTGGAAATATAGCCCCATTGGCCTCAGAACCATCCCCCCAACCCCCACAGTGACAGCAGCAAGCCCTGCTCAAGGGGAATCTGAGCTCAGACCTACCTAACCCTCCCCCGACATGATGGATTTTCTCTACCTACCCTGGTAGCCAAAGACAAAAGACATCAAATTTTGGGACATCTATGACACCACCCACTACCTTAATAACCCAAGTACTTCCTCTGGCCAACACAGGGCAAGATTATATCCCACATTCACTACTGCAGCTGGTGCTCTATTGAAAGCACCATTTCTTGGCTGGAGACCAACCAACTCAAGCCATTAGAGCAACTCATAACAGAACAACCCTGTTCCAAAGAAGGAGAAAACAATAGCTAATTCCACTGCCTGTAACATCCTGGCTAACCAGAGGTCCTGAGTTCTGTTCACATGACACCTTCATTGCTAGTATAACCAACATTTGAGAAAACCAGCACACTAAACAAAACTACAACCAAGGACCCTCAGAGTCTACTTCACTATTCTACCACCTCCACCAGAGCAGGTGCTGGTATCCATAGCTGGAAGACTTGAAGACAGATCACACCACAGGACTCTTTGCAGACATTCCCCAGCATCAACCCAGAGCCCGGTAGCCCTACTAGGTGGCTAGACCCAGAAGGACATTAACAGCCACTAGAGTTTGGTTCTCAGGAAGTCCCATCACTAAGGGAAGGGATAGAGTGCCACATCAAAGGGTCACCCCATGGCACAAAAGTATCTAAACAACAGCCCTTAAATTCTAGATCTTTCCAATGAAACAGTCTACCCAAATGAGAAGAAACCAGAAAAGTAATTCTGGTAATATAACAAAACAAGGTTTTATAATACCCCCAAAAGATCACACTAGCTCTGCAACAAGGGATCCAAACCAAGAAGAAATCTGCAAATTGCCAGAAAAAGAATTTAGAAGATTGATTATTAAGATACTCAAGGAGGCACCAGAAAAAGGTGAAGTCAACTTAAGGAAATGTAAAAAGCTGTACAGGATATAGATGAAAAAGTCTCCAGTGAAATAGATATCAAAGAATAGACAGTCACAACTTCTGAAAATGAAAGATACACTTAGAGAAATGCAAAATACACTGGAAAGTTTCAAAAATAGAATCAAACAAGTAGAAGAAAGAACTTCAGAGTTTGAAAATGAGGCTTTTGAATTAACCCAATTTGACAAAGACAAAGGAAAAAAAAGAATATAAAATGAAATCCAAGAAATCTGGGATTATGTTAAATGACCAAACATAAGAATAATTGGTGTTTCTCAGAAAGAAGAGAAATCTAAAAGCTTGGAAAACTTATTTGAGGGAATAATTGAGAAAAAAATCCCTGGTCTTGCTAGAGATCTAGACATCCAAATACAAGACATTCAAAGAAAGTCCAGAAAATTCACTGCAAAAAGATCATCACCTAGGCACATAGTCATCACTTACCTAAGTCAAAATGAATAGAATAATCTTAAGAGCTGTGAGACAAAAGCATCAGGTAATCTATAAAGAAAACCCATCTGATTAAGAGCAGATTACTCAGCAGAAACCCTACAAGACAGAAGGGATTGGGGTCCTATCTTTAGCCTCCTTATACAAAATAATTATCAGCCAAGAATTTTGTATCCAGTGAAAGTAAGCTTCATAAATGAAGGAGAGATAAAGTCTTTTTCAGACAAACAAATGCTGAGAGAATTCACCACTACCAAGCCACCACTACCAGAAATGCTAAAGGAAGTTCTAAATATTGAAACAAAACCTCGAAATATCCCAAGATAGAACCTCCTTAAAGCATAATTTTCACAGGGTCTATAAAACAGTAACACACACACACACACACAAAACCACGGTATTCAGGCAACAATTAGCATGATGAATGAAACAATACTTCACATCTCAATACTAATGTTGAATGTAAATGCTCCACTTAAAAGATACAGAATGGCAGAATGGATAAAAGTCCACCAACCAAGTATCTGCTGTCTTCAGGAGACTTGCCTACCTCATAAGGGCTCATATAAACTTAAGGTAAAGAGGTGGAAAAAGATATTCTATGCAAATGGAAACAAAAGTGAGCAGAAGTAGGTATTCTTGTATTAGACAAAACAGACTTTAAAGCAACAGTAGTTAAAAAAAGACAAAGAGGGACATTATATAATGATAAAAGGATCAGTCCAACAGGAAAATACCTCAGTCCTAAATATATATGCACCTAACACTGGAGCTCCCAAATGTACAAAACAATTACTACTAGACCTAAGAAATGAGATAGATGACAACACAATAATAGTGACGGACTTCAATACTCCACTGACAGCACTAGACAGGTCATCAAGAGAGAAAGACAACAAAGAAATAATGGACTTAAACTATTGCCTAGAATAAATGTACTTAGATATTTATAGAACATTCTACCCAACAACTGTAGAGTATGCATTCTTTTCATCAGCACATGGACTATTCTGCAAGACAGACCATCTGATAGGCCACAAAACAAGTCTCAATAAATTTAAGAGAATTGAAATTATATCAAGTACTCTCTCAGACCACAGTGGAATAAAATTGGAAATTAACTCCAAAAGGAATCCTCAAAACTATACAAGCACATGGAAGTTAAATAATCTGCTCCTAATGATATTTGAGTCAACAATGAAATCAAGATGGAAATTAAAAAATTATTTGAACTGAACAATAATAGTGACACAACCTATCAAACCTCTGGGATACAGCAAAAGTCATGTTACGAGGAAAGTTCAGACCATTAAATGCCTGTATCAAAAAGTCTGAAAGAGTACAAACAGACAATCTAAGGTCATACCTCAAGGAACTAGAGAAACAAGAACAAACCAAATTCAAACCCAGCAGAAGAAAAGAAATAACAAAGATCAGAGGAGAACTATTAATAAATGAAATTGAAAGAAATAAAGACAATACAAAAGATAAAGAAAACAAAAAGCTGGTTTTTTGAAAACAAACAAAATTGATGGACCATTAATTAGCAAGAGTAACCAATAAAAAATGAGAGAAGATCCAAATAAGCTCAATTAGAAATGAAATGGGAGATATTACAATACCACAGAAATACAAATGATCTTTCAGGCTTCTATGAACACCTTTATGTGCAAAAACTAGAAAACCTAGAGGAGATGGATAAATTGCTGGAAATAGACAGTCTTCCTAGAATAAGGAAGAACTAGAAACTCTGAACAGACCAAAAACATGCAGTGAGATTGAAACAGTAATAAAAAAATATTGTCAACCAAAAACATTCCAGGACCAGATGGATTCACAGCTGAATTCTATTAGATATTCAAGAAAGAATTGATACTAATACTACTGAAACTATTCCAAAAGATAGAGAACGAGGGAATCCTCCCTGAAATCTTATGATCATCTCAATAGATACAGAAAAAAAAAAAAAACATGTAATGGAATACAGCATCCCTTTATGATTAAAACCCTCAGCAAAATGGGAATAGAAAAGACATATTTTAAGGGAATAAAAACCATCTATTATAAACCCACAGCCAACATTATACTGAACAGGAAAAAGTTGAAAGCATTTCCCCTGAGAACAGGAACAAGACAAAGATGCTCACTTTCACCACTTCTATTTAACCTAGTACAGGATGTTCTAGCCAGAGCCATCAGACAAGAGAAAGAAATAAAGAGTGTACAAATCGGTATAGAGGAAGTCAAACTGTTGCTATTCACTGAAAATATGATTGTACATCTAGAAAACTCTAAAGACTCATCCGAAAAGCTCCTAAATTTGATAAATGAATTCAGTAAAGTTTCAGGATCTGAAATCAATGTGCACTAATCAGTAGCATTGCTAAACACCAACAGCAACCAAACCAAGAATCAAATCGAGAACTCACCCCTTTTTACAACAGCTGAAAAATCAAAAACAAAAACAAAAAACCTTAGTAATATACCTAACCAAAGAGGTGAAATTGAAAGAGTTTTCCCTGTAGATCTCTATAAGGAAAAATACAAAACACTGCTGAAAGATGTCATAGACAACGCAAACAAATGGAAACACATCCCATGCTCATGGACGGGCAGAACGAACATTGTAAAAATGACCATACTGCTAAAAGCATCTATAAATTCAATGAAATTCCAATCAAAATATCATTATCATTCTTCATTCTTCACAGCACTAGAAAAACCAATTCTAAAATTCATATGGAACCAAAAAAAAAAAAAATAATAACCCACATAGTCAAAGCATGACTAAGTAAAAAGAACAAATCTGGAGCCATCACATTGACTTTAAGCTATAGTAGAAGGATATAGTTACCAAAACAGCATGGTACTGGTATAAAAATAGACATGCAGACCAATGGAACAGAATAGAAAACCCAGAAATAAAGCCAAACACTTACAGCTAACTGATCTTCAATGAAACAAACAAAAACAAAGTGAGGGAAGGACACCTATTCAACAAATGGTGGTGATAATTGGTAAGCCACATGTAGAAAAAATGAAACTGGATCCTCATCTCTCACCTTATACAAAAATCAAGTCAGTATGGATTAAAGACTTACATCTAACACCTGAAACCATAAAAATTCTAGAATATAACATCAGACAAACTCTTCTAGACATTAGCTTAGGCAAAGACTTCATGACCAAGAACCAAAAAGCAAATGCAACAAAAACAAAGATAAATAGATGGGACTTAATTAAACTAAAAAGCTTCTGCCTAGTAAAAGAAATAATCAGCAGAGTAAACAGACAACCCACAGAATTGGGAGAAAACATTCACAAACTATGTGTCTGACAAAGGATTAATATCCAGAATCTACAAAGAACTCAAACAAATCAGCAAGAAAAAGCAAATAATGCCATCAAAAAGTGGGGTAAGGCTATTAGTAGACAATTCTCAAAAGAAGATATACAAATGGCCAGAAAACATATGAAAAAAGTGCTCAACATCACCAATTATCAGGGAAAGGAAAATCAAAACCACAATGTGATACCACCTTACTCCTGCAAGAATGGCCATAATTTAAAACAAAAACAAAAACAAAAAGATGTTGGCGTGGATGTGGTGAAAAGGGAGTACTTTGACACTGCTGGTGGGAATGTAAACTAGTACAACCACTATGGAAAATGGTATGGGGATTCCTTAAAGAACTAAAAGCAGGTCTACCATTTGATCCAGCAATCCCACTACTGAGTATCTACCCAGAGGAAAAGTCATATGAAAAAGACGCTTGCACATGCATGTTTATAGCAACACAATTCACAATTGCAAAACCGTGAAACCAATGTAAATGCCCAACAACGAACAAGTGGATTAAAAATATGAGGTATATATGTACCATGGAATACTACTCAGCCATAAAAAGGAATGAAATAATGGCATTCACAGCAACCTGGATGGAGTGGAGACCATTATTCTAAGTGAGGTAACTTAGGAATAACAAACCAAACATCTTACGTTCACATTTATAAGTGGGAGCTAAACTACGAAGACACAAAGGCGTAAGAATGATATAGTGGACTCTGGGGACTTGCGGGGAAGGGTGGGAGGGACCGAGGGATAAAAACTACACATTAAGTGCAGCGTACACTGCTTGGGTGATGGGTGCACCGAAATCTCAGAAATCACCACTAAAGAACTTATACATGTAACCAAACACCACCTGTTCCCCAAAACTACTGAAATAGCAACAACAACAATAGTAATAATAATAAAAAGAAAGTGGTGGAGGAATTTTGGGGAGTGTTTAAGTTAAATAACAAAGGTGTGAGAGCAAAAACTGAGGAAGATGGAAAAAGAGATTGTAGACAGAGATAGGAAAAAAAGGAGAGTTTAGACATGGTTCAGTCTGAAAAATGGTCCAAGAAGTGACCATGACATTGGGTTGACAGCAAATGAAAATGATGGTCAAAATGCAGAATAAGGATCTTGGAATTTTCAGGATCGGGAAATACGTGGCTTGCATGTTAGCATAATCCCCTCCTCACACATGACAGATATTTTCATCCCATCCATCACGGCTCTGATGGCTTTAAAATACAGCTTTATAATCCTTCTCAAACAGCAGTTCATTTAGCCACTACTAACTGGTGTCTAGTCATCCCAGAGCTTGGTTATTTCAGGCAAAAAGTAATAAACACTAATTATTAATCTATGTTGCTCTTTGTATGAAGTATAATATAATGGAAAGTGCCTGGACTAGGCATCTGAAGGTTTGGGTTCTTTCTGAGTCTATTCCCAGTTACGTGACTTTAAGTAGGTGACTTAATTGATCTGCACACTTGTAAATTGGAGATAATTATACCTGATTTCCAGCCTCACTGGGAAGTTTTAAACAGACTGCTCTGATTAGCAGGGTGTGGTGGCAGATGGTTGTAGTCCTCACTACTTGGTAGGCTAAGGCAGGAGGATCCCTTGAACCCAGGAGTTAGAAGTGCAGTGAGTAAGATCAGGCCACTGCACTCTAGCCTGGGTGACAGAGTGAGATCTTGTCTCTGAAAAGTAAAAATAAAAAATAAAACCCTGCTTTTAGAAAAAGTTGAAGACGCTATACAAAATTTATTATTAGCATCATTAGCCATGTAGAAAGCTACAAGTCATGGCGTAGAATGGACAAAATATGAAACTAATTGAAGAAGGCTATATAGACTAAAATTATAGGGTTAGATTTGTTTTTTAAACAGTCAATTCCTGGATATTTTTTAGTTTAAACTAGAGCATTCATTTCAAGTGATTTTAACAGCTACTAAAGGGAAAAAAAGGAAAGCTCAGTTATTTAAAGAACTGTTTAAAAGAAGGTTTAAGGTTAGAAGAATTATACAATATTGCCCCATCGTGCAGAACTGGATCACTCTGGTTTCTCTTGCTTCTTATTTTTCCTATGAGTTTCCTCTCTGCCAAAGACCCAGGAAGTCCCATCCCATTGCTCGTGTGCTCGTGATCAAGTGTGAATTAGACCTGTTGAATTTTATGGTTTTGCCATTCTCATGTCGACCTGCCCTCCCTCTATTCTATTTTTCCAAGGAGAAAATAAAATGTTGTTATTCATGTTGCTCCTGCCATAACTCACAAACAGGTGGAACATCTCTCCTGGAAGCTGTGAAAGCATTCAAACGCCATGCTGATGTTTCTCTCTGTGGTCAAAACAGAAACTTGTTTGTTTTCTCTCCAATGTATTTGGAAAGGATGTTGTAACAGCAACGCTGTTTGAATTATTATAGCTAACCTTTTCCAGTGTACATGTCCAGAGGCGTAATTGTATTCTCAAAACGAACTCCATCAACAACAGCTACAGAAAGATGCATCAGCTTGTTTATTCTTAAAATTAATGCTGCTTTCAATCTCTTTCCCTCTCTCAAAAATGTGCTAAGACTTCGTTGAATGGCACGTTTGTTATTTACAAAAAAACGATAACTAAAAAGTAGAGAGATAAGTAAACTGACCACAGCACCTGCTTCTCATTCCTCTTCTATTTTCATATGCATTATTTGGATAATGTCTTTAATGAGGTAGAAGGGGCCCCAATTTTTCACTGTACTAGCTATCTCTTATGACGTCCCAGATAACATTTAGTGGCATCAAGCTCTAGTACCCACTTTTGCTCCTGAGGGATCCTTATTCTTACAAATTGTACATTATTATACTTTTATGAGGGGCCGATTTTATGTTGTAAACAGTACAAGCCCAGCACCTGTGGCTCAGCAGGTCACAGAGAGGGTACAGCCAGCCTAGTGGACAAAAGGGTCAGGGGAAACCATTTCTTCACTGTGACATGCACACACCTGGCTGCTGCAGGACAGGTGCCTGTCATTTTGGGAGGCTGAGTATTGGGGTGGTAAAAGCACTGGTTTGCAAGCAAGGCAAGTGTAGTTTGTACCTCACCTCTGCTGCTAATAAGCATAAACACATTATCTTCTCTGTTTTTCAGCTTCTTGAGCTGTAAAAGAGGGATAAAATTCCAGCCTCATGGGAGTGTGGAGTGTTACAGCCACTTTGGAAGCCAAGCTGGCAGCATCTACTGAAACTAGAAATATGTGTATCCTGGTCAGGGGCAGTGGCTCACACCTGTAATCCTAGCACTTTGGGAAGCCAAGGTGGGCAGATCACTTGAGGTCAGGAATTCAAAACAAGCTTGGCCAACATGGTGAAACCCCGTCTCTACTAAAAACACAAAAAATTAGCTGGGCATGGCAGTGTGCGCTTGTAATCCCAGTTACTTGGGAGGCTGAGGTAGGACAATCGCTTGAACCCGGGAGGCGAAGGTTACAGTGAGCCAAGATTGTGGCACTGCACTCCAGCCTGGGTGACAGAGCAAGACTCCATCTCAAAAAAAAAAAAAAAAAAAAAAAAAGAAGAAGAAGAAGAAGAAAAGAAATACGTGTGTCCTTCAAACTAGAAATCTCACTTCTGAAATCTATCCCATGGTAATAAAAGCAGCAGTGCACAGTGCACAGAGGTGTGTGTACATGGATGTTCATGCAGCATCATTTCTAGTGCCTACAAAACTATCAGAGAAACAGATGAGTGGATTGGTGCATCTACACCATGGGACACTGAATATTGTTCAGTTCTCAGAACGAACGAGTTAGAATCCTTCATGGAGATATTTTATGAGGTATGGTTGAACATGAAAAATGAAATGCAGAAAGAAGTGAATAATGCGTGTCGCTTTTGTGCATGTAAAAAGTCCTTCTATATATAAATATAAATATGTATGTGTGCCTACAGATTTACATGCATGTATGTTTATGATCTATGAGTATGGAAAGATAACATGAAATATGCATGCCATGGATTACCCTGAGGGAGGAGAGAACTATGTGGTAATGAAAAACAGATAAGGGAATTAAGAAGAAAGGAGAAAGAAAGAAAAGACCACATTAAAAGTGCTTCTAATCTATTCTGGGCTGAACGGTGTCCTCCCAAAATCCAAATGTTGAAGTCTTAACCCCCCAAGGGCTTCAGAATGTTACTGTATTTGGAGATAGGACTGTTGGTGTGGGCCCTAATCCAATATGACTAGTGTCTTTGTAAAAAGAGAAAATTAATATACAGATATACACAGAAGAAAGACCATGTGAAGACACCACTGGGAGAAGACAGCCATCTGCAAGCCAAGGAGAGAGAACTCAGAAGAAATCAACCCTGCCAACATCTTAAACTTGGGCTCCCAGCCTCCAAAACTGTGAGGGAAGACATTTCTGTTGTTTAAACCACCCAGTCTGTGGTACTTCGCTATGGCAGTCCTAGCACACTGATATGTGATCACACCTATACATTTATATATAATGATGTTTATGTGCAGGTATGTATATAATTAAACATATGAAAATATTTCTGTTTCACATAGGAAGTAAAAAATAATACCAACTATTATTTTTGTTATGATTACTATCATTTTAATCATCACCTAGCACTGCTCAACTAGTGTTTATAATTATCATTATTTTATTCAGAAATTCTTAATTTTGATTATTGCAAGAGTTTATAGAGATTTTTCATTTTTGGGTTGAAATCTCTGCTTTAATTTTGTATTGTTATTTCTAGCTTTATTGAAATGTTATCAGATAATGCTGCTCTTATTTTTTCTGCTTTATGGAATTTATTGTGGTTTACTTGTAAACATCAGTTTTACTATATGTACTTGAGAAAGTGTATTTTCAATGATTAGAGTCTAAAACTTAATAAACATCTATATTTTCTCCATTAATGTTGTTTTTTAGGTTACCCTTACTTACGTTTTGCCCACTTAGTGCTGTGTGCATTTTGGTACACATTTTTGTGGGATGTTGACCCTAGGTAGCCTGTCTTCGCTTTAAAAATTTTTTTTTGGTATTTAGGAAAAAGTTTGTATTTTTTTTTCCAGTATTTGCCTGTATGTTAATGTCTTTCATAATGTTTTCATTTTCCCTTTTCCTTACTTAGGCTTCTATTATTTGATTTGTCATCTTTAAATGATATTCTTTGAGTCCCATTTATTACCTATATGACAATCAAACACTTATTCTACTTTCTTTTTTCTTTCACTCTTTTTTTTTTTTTTTTGTCTACCAGGCAGGTCCACCTGAAAATATATGTTGCACAAATCCTTCAAGAGCATCTGAGAAGTGCATCACATAGTCAGCCCAAGTATTGGTCCAGCTCTTTGAATGCACTAGATTTCCATTCCTGGATTGAACATAGTAGTCATGAGGAGACTTTTTCTCTGGTACCTGAAGATAAGTTCAGGGGTTTAGTGGGCTGGAGAAGGAAGACACATTTTCAGTATCTAAGAACATCCAAAATCACTGGGTCACTGAAACGCTGCAAAGGGGGCTCTTCTTTGAAAAGAATAAGGGAGAATTTTCCAAACTCTGCCATAGGCTGGGTCACCTACACGTGAGTATGTTCATTTCTGCTTTGTCCCAGCATTCACCTGCTTCAGCCAATATACTCTCCTACACTTTTGCTCTAATAGAAAGTTGGTCTCTTTTGTTTTTTAAAATTGTACTTTAATTTCTGGGATACATGTGCAGAACGTGCAGATTTGTTACATAGGTATACATGTGCCATGGTGGTTTGCTGCACCTACCAACCCGTCATTTAGATTTTAAGCACCACATGCATTAGGTATTTGTCCTCATGCTCTCCCTCCCCTTGCCTCCCACCTTCCAACAGGCCCTGGTGTGTGACATTCCCCTCCCTGTGTCCATGTGTTCTCCTTGTTCAATGCTCACTTATGAGTGAGAACATGTGGTGTTGGGTTTTCTGTTTCTGTGTTAGTTTGCTGAGAATGATGGCTTCCAGGTTCATCCACGTCCCTGCAAAGGACATGAACTCCTTCCTTTTTATGGCTGCAGAGTATTCTATGCCACATACGTGTCACATTTTCTTCATCCAGTCTATCACTGATGGGCATTTGGGTTGGTTCCAAGTCTTTGCTATTGTAAATAGTCCTGCAATAAACATATGTCTACATGTGTCTTTATAGTAGAATGATTTATAATCCTTTGGATATATACCCAGCAATGGTATATACCCATGGATTACTGGGTCAAATGGTATTTCTGGTTCTAGATCCTTGAGGAATCACCACACTGTCTTCCATGATGGTTGAACTAATTTACACTCCCACCAACAGTGTATAAGTATTCTTATTTCTCCGCAGCCTTGCCAGCATCTGTTGTTTCCTGACTTTTTAATAATCACCATTCTAACTGGTATCTCATTGTGGTTTTGATTTGCATTTTTCTAATGAGCAGTGATGAACTTTTTTTCATATGTTTGTTGGCTGCATAAATGTCTTTTTTCGAGAAGTGTCTGTTCATATCCTTCACCCACTTTTTGATGGGGTCATTTTTTTCTTGTAAATTTGTTTAAGTTCCTTGTAGATTCTGGATATTAGACCTTTGTCAGACGGGTAGCTTGAAAAAATTTTCTCCCATTTTGTAGGTTGCTGTTCACTCTGATGATAGCTTCTTTTGCTGTGCAGAAGCTCTTTAGTTTGATTAGATCCCATTTGTCAATTTTGGCTTTTGTTACAATTGCTTTTGGTGTTTTAGTCAGCAAGCCTTGCCCGTGCCTATGTCCTGAATGATCCTTTCTTTCACTTTTTAGTTGTATTGTTTCAACTCTATCAAAACATACAACATTTACAAGCTATTTTCCCCCCATTACCGCCACATTTTTTGTCTTAGATATATGTCTTCAATATATGAGTATGGAAAGATAACATGGAAATATGGGGTCTATTGAGTATATATACACTCAAAATTTTGACAGCATTTTCCCAATCATCTCTTGGTCATACTCTAGCCAATTTTTCAAGAACATATGAATACAATATTCCTTCAGTACGTAAATGTTTAAATTTATTCTTCAATAACTTTGATTCTAGAAGTTTGATTAAAAAAATCTTGGCTGACTTTATCTTTGAGCCTTGAGAAAATGTTGTTCCAATTTTTAAAATTATGCATGTTGCTATTGAGAAGTGTGATACACACCATTTTTTTCTGTCTTTTGCAAATGACTTTGCTATTTTACTGAAAGATCCGTGGTATTTCTTCTTTATTTTTATGATCTAATGATTTTCTAGGTTATAGCTTGGAATTGACAATTCTCAGCATACGGTGGGCCTTTTCAATATGTATTCTAGAAATTTTTTCCTCTGGAGTGTTTTCTTGGATGATGTTTTAAAATATTAGTTATATCACATTGTTTTTTCTTCTTCATGGATTCCAATTATATTTATTTCAAGAATATTTGTACTGGCTCTTGGATCCTTTGTTTCACTTTCTCATAACCGTTTTCATTCATGTCCTCAGAGTTCCTTGTTTTTAATCAACTCATTTTCCTTTGGGGAGTTTGAAATTTAGTCTGATATATATACTTCTTTTTTATTTTTGAGACAGAGTCTCACTCTGTCACCCAGGCTGGAGTGCAGTGGCACAATCTTGGCTCACCGCAGCCTCTGCCTCCTGGGCCCAAGTGATTCTTGTGCCTCAGCCTCCCGAGTAGCTGGGATTACAGGCATGCACCGCTGTGCAAAGCTATTTTTTTTTTTTTTTTTTTCCAGGAGAAATGGTGTTTCACCATGTTTGCCAGGCTGCAGGTCTCAAACTCCTGACCTATTAGACATGAGCCACTGTGCCCAGGCTAAATTCAAGTTATTTTCTGAGTTTGATGATTTCACATTCCTATTTTCTGCTTATCCTAGTCTATGTTTCTTATTGGAGGTGTTCTCATATTTGCAAATAGTTATTCATGGCATATTATGTTGCAGTGTTGTTTTACAGTTTCATTCTGCTGTTTCTTTTTTTAGATAATGGTCATCAGGTAAAAACAGTTCCCATTTTGTTCTTGTTATAATTGCTTTATATGGATGTCGCTTATCTTGTCTTTAAATGTCTGGATTTAACTGGATCATCAAATAAAAAAAAAAATAGCAAAGGGTTTGGATGACTCATAGGTTTCTTAGTTTAAGAGTGCCCTCAGCTGGGCACGGTGGCTTACGTCTGTAATCCCAGGACTTTGGGAGGCTAAGGCAGGTGTACAACTTGAGGTTAGGAGTTCAAGATCAGCCTGGCCAACATGGCAAAACCCCACCTCTACTAAAAATACAAAAATTAACTGGGCGTGGTGGCATGTGCCTATAGTCCTAGCTACATGAGAGGCTGAGGCAGAAGAATCCCTTGAACCCAGGAGGCGGAGGTTGTGGTGAGCCAAGATAGCACCACTGCACTCCAGACTGGGCAACAGAGCGAGACTCCATCTCAAAAACAAACCAAAAAAATGAGCGCCCTCTTCTGTCAGGACAATGAGGTGTGTTTTCTTTAATATGTGGCATTTTGTGGGGAGTAGAAGGGTTGAGGTATATTTAGATTCTGTTGTACTCATTTGCTCTATAAGTCTCAAATTCTGACAGTTGGGTATTTTTTTTCCACCCTTTCTAAGACACTTTTCTGTTCTCACTTGCCTACTTTTTCCCCAGAAAGGGTACTTTATCAAGACTTCTAAACCATGCATTTCAAGACTTTAGGTTCTTCCATAGCTAGAGTTCTGTGCCACCAGGTCAGAGGTGATCAGAGAGCGATCTCACTAGTTATTTGCAAGTATTAGAATATGCAGCACTCTCCAGATTAGGGGGCATTGACATCTCTATCATATAGATTATTTTTCATTATTGAATATGGTGTGTCTCTATATTAATGTAGGTCTTAGGTAGTTATCTCAATAAAGTTTTCTAGATTTTAGTGTAGAGCCCTTACACATTTTACAAGATTTATTCTATTCTGATGATTATGTCTTTTCAAAGCAGCAAATAGTAAGTTTTTATTTATACAGTCCAACAACACAAATCATTATATAGAATATTTAGCCTCTTATTGTAATTACTGGTATATTGGGATTTAAATCTATCATCTTTACTATTATGTTTTATCACAGCATTTTTCTTTATTAATAAAAAGTAAATAATTTTATTGTGTCATTACTTATTTTGAGACCAAATATTTGAAATTGATTCATTGAGGGTTTTGTTATTCACTGCAAATTATAATTATTTTGCAGTTAAAAATATAAATATAATCTTTAACATCAATAAATCTCAATAAAATAATAGATTTTTTGTTTGTTTTGTCATTATATTTGGAAACCTTTTTCATTCACTTTAAAATAGTAGCATAATCAACACAGGTTTTGAGGGAGCAAGTGAATGTCACAAACTATAGAAAAAATTTGCTACATGCTAGGCAATGTGTTCTCATCTCTTTGCATCCTCTTTGAGACTTTAGTCAAGACAACTGTTTTTAGATTTTGGAATTGAAATTTTGTTTCTTTTGTGTATAACTCTGATGAAATTGATCATGAGGTAGATCAATTTCTTTACATTTTGGGAGTTGCCAAGGGTTTGAGTGGCAGGGTTCAGCCAGAAAATAGAATCTATTCTGAGCAGTTTAATGAAAAGAATTTACTATGAACATCTGATAATCAGAGTGCTAGAAGAACTGTAAAAACAAAGGAAGAAGGTAAGACATCTCAGAATACCAACTTCAGGAAGATGCTTCCATTGTCTGGGGAGGTGAGACAAAGGCAGGGGGCAGTGCCACTGGACTTGACCACCTTGCAGAAGCTGCAGCCCCCTGGTAGGAGCTGTAACCATCATGGGATCTGTCTGACCAGACTTGAAACCAATCAGCTTCTGCTGAGGAGACAACTCAAGGCAAAGAAAGAGAAAGTGGAATGATCTTTATTTATTCTTTCAACCACATTGCAATCTCCTGCCAGGGTCCTCCATAGGCTGAAACTAAGTGAAATGGAACTCCAAATGCCATTAGCTAAGAGATAAGCCTTACTGGCTTTCTAGAACTTTGAGGTTCTGTAGGTGCCTATTTGTCTGTATTACTCTGTTTGGGGAAAAATGTAATCAATAGTTTAAAGATCTGGATCCTACTTTGTGTCTTTACTCTAATTAACTGTGTGACTTGATCACTTCACCTCCCCATTCCCCAGTTTCCCCTTCATTGGACTAGATGGGCTTTCTGCTGTGTGATCTTACCTATTGATTTGTAGAAGAATTTACAAAATGTACAACTTGATTTTTAAAAACAATTCTGAGTCTGGCTATATGTCACAATAATTAGATAAGTTGACTAAGTGTTAATTACCAAGCTTGTTTCTCAGTCATAATTTTCAGAAAAATTCTCTACCCTGCCTTTAGGTTTCCCTACCCTCGGCATATTTTCTGTCTTACCTTCGCACATTTATACTTGCCTGCCCTACATTTATGCCTCTTCATTTAATACTGTGACTGTTGTCCTTTTATGATTATTTTATAGGGTATAAGCTGTAGCTGACTATTCTGAAGCAGAGCCACTTGTTTATAAAATTAGATACCTCATTATTTGAAAACATTAATATGAGTATGTAGCTCCTTTTACCTAAAGAGTCCTGAGAAACATCACAGATGATAAAATAGAGAGACATTCAGCCAGATAGGTATACCCCTTGCCAGTTGGTTACCTGGATTAAGCTTAAGTACTTCTAAGATGTAGTCCCAGAAGGCTGGCAACTGCCCACATGAAATATTCCCATGACGAGAATACTGAGAGGGAGAAGCTTGTTTTATAATTTTCTCAACAGGACAGCAGATCATGCTGTACAGGGAGGTGTCCTGCATGGCTGAAGTAATCGACAGTCTGCCTGAGAAGTTGGTCTGTTTCTCTGCTCTAATCGATGTCTGACCCTCAACTCCCTCAACACCTCCATGGGCACACACACATCATTAAAACTGGAGACCACTGGCCTGTATAGGGCAGGCTAAACAGAAGGTTGGTTGCACCTCTAGAGAAGAGGAGTTTGGAAAGCAAGTAGCCTAGCCACTTTTCTGGATGGATACCATCCACAGTGAGTGTCTCCTTGCTGAAAGGCAAAAGGGGAAGGGCAAAAGGGCTCCCTCAAAACTCTTTTATAAGGACACTAATCCCATTCATGAGGACAGAGCTAAGGGTAGGTAGTACTCAGTCCCCAGAACAGGAACTTAATTTCCCCTACCATCCCCATCACTCAGATTCAACGTTATCTTTTTTTTTTTTTTTTTTTTTGGTTTATGTATTTCGTCCATCTACCTCCCATGTTTGTTTGTTTGTTCCTGTACTATTTTACAGCAAATAGCATAGTCATATAATTTACCTGTAAATATTCATGTATTGCTAGAAGATAAAAACTATTTCATTTTTTGAGACAAGGTCTTGCTCTTTTACCCAGGCTGAAGTGCAGTGGTAGGATCCTAGCTCATCTGCAATCTCAAACTTCTGAGCTCAGGGCATCCTTCCGCCTCAGCCTTCTCAGTAGCTAGGAGTACAAGTGCAAGCCACCATACCTGGCTAATTTTTAAAAAATTTTTTGTATCTAGTAGATCTCACTTTGTTGCCCAGCCTGATCTCAAATGCCTGGGCTCAAGCAATCCAACCACATTGGCCTCCCAAAATGCTAGGATTATAGGCATTGGTCACTGTTTCCAGAAAGAACCATTTTTAAATGGAACCGAAAGGCTCACTATCATACTTTAAAAATTCATAATATTTTGTTAATATTATCTAATGCCAAGTCTGTATTTAATTTTCCAGTATTGTCTGAAATTTCTTTTCAAAATCAGTTTAGTCAAATCAGGATCCAAATAGAATCCTCATATTACATTTAGTTGACATATCAAAAATTTTAACCAAAATCTTGAATTTCATCTCGGATTTTAGCTTGTTATTTAGAGCATAACACAGTTCCTTTGAACCTGAGTTTCCAATGTACTATCTTATTGTTTGCATGACTTAAACATTTATCATAGTGTGTCTTCATCCAAGTTATTGATTAAAAAAATTAAAGGTAAATGATTAAGTGTGGATACCAAAAAGACTGATTCTAATAAATTGTCCAGTCATAATACATCTACCCAACTGCATGATTACCTAGCCTTCATCTTGGCTACTAAGATAGTATGAGAGTTCTTGTCAAATTTATTACCAAAATCAAGTGGCCATTTGTCTCATATTTACAAATTTTATACCTGAACTTTTAGCAGAAAGAATTATAAACATGTCCTAAGAACTATGATGGGTTCCAGTGAGTCTCACTATTTTCTGGGGATGTGTTTAACCATCTGTTTAGATATGAACACATGGATCAATATAACACATTAGAAACTCAGAGAAATAGACCTATACTGGAAATTAACATGTTGTATAGTTTCCCTTTTCCAGTGGAATAAATGTATAACTAGCAAATAATGCTTTTTATTAAATGCCCCTGCTGCCTTTAAATAAAATATGCTTTTGGTTTGTCTCCTACAGTTCCCCCATCCCTCCCTAATATCTAGCCACATTGATGCATCCGAGTGATCTTTTTGTAACCTCTTTACAAGCTGCTTTCTCTGTGTACACTCTAGTTCTAGTTCCTTCACCATCTGACCCAGCAACCTCCCACCTTGCCAAATCCTTTTCATCCTTCAAGATGCTGTCTTCCTTTCAGCAGTCTTTCATGGGTAGCATAGTGGCTTATTTACATTTCTATCTCCCTAAGTAAATGGGAATTTCCCTAGACAGACATTCATTGTTACATCCCTGCTATTAAAATAAATGAATGAGAATTAATGACCAAACGACTCTCTCCTAAAATCAAGAAAGAATTGATAACAAACTTGGTAGTGTAAAATTTCTGAAATTGAAATGACTGTAGAATACATGACCTTTTGAATATCAGCTTTATAAATGGTCACCACGGATCTTTTGGAAATTCTCGTTCCACATATTTTTGTCACATATGTTTTCAAATAAAAATTCTACGGTCACATCTGCAATTGCTATCCCTATCCCATCTAGTTCTCTGAGCATTAAACCAACTTTTCAGCAAATACGGGTTCATTTTTTATTCAATCACATTTATTCCAACCTTTCCAGCTTAAATTTCTTTCTTTTTAATGGAGAAAATGGAAGCATGACAGAAAGGGAATAGTGCTGCTTTTCCTGACCATCTGCTAACATAACACTATCTGCTCCAAACTTTGGCCTATCACTTCTTCCTTGCTCAGAACATACATGAAGAATGACAAAACACCACAAAAAGATTGTCTGATAATAAACAACACTGTTTATTGTCTTGATACATTTTTCAAACCTCAATTTATTTTTAAAATTTTTATTCTCACAGATGTCTCCCGTTTATTCTTGATAATGATATTCTATCATTTGTATCTATCTTTTAAAATTCAAACTTATCAGATGGTTCCCTGTAGAAAAACACTGGTTTTCTTATAAAGTTTGATACTTTATAATTATTTAAAATTTGGTTTTGCATAATCAAAATTTTATTTTACGATCTTTAAAAAATATCCATCTTTAGAAATTTGTACCTTGGGATTTATATCTCGTAACAGATTATTGCTTTGACTTCCAATTTGTTCGTGCCTCCCTATGCCCCACACACAGGATTGGCCATGTGACTTGCTTTGGCCAATGGAACAATAGCAAATTTGACTAGAGCACATGCTTGAAATACGCTTTCACATTGGAGATTGACTTTCTGCAACTTTGTGACCACTATGAGAAGGAGTTCAGTCTAGTCTACTGAAAGATGAAAAACTATATGGAGAGTGACAACAATCATTCCAGCCATCTATGCTGAGGTCATCATAAACCCAGCCAGTTTCAGGCAACTCCAGCTAACGTACTGACAGACACATGAGTGAGACCAGCCGAGACTGGCAGAACTTATCTGCTGAGGCCAACCTAAATTGCCAACTCACAGAACTATGAGCTAAATAATTTTTTTTATTGCGTTGAACCACAAAATTGTGGGTGGTTTATTATACAACACAAGATAGCTGATACATGTCTCCATCTCTCTAAAAATTTGAAAGGCTCTGTCTTCAAATCACGGGTACATTTAACTTAGTTCAGTGTTGCCAAACTTTTATATTATGAATGATAAGGCAGCATAGTTACCATTTCCTAAAGTTCCACTCGCAAGAGAATCTTTTTTATTGGTTAGAACTTCTGAAACGAAGGAGTATGTTTTGATCTTCAGGATGAAGTTTAGGAAAGCACAGCATTTAGCTGTAACAAATTAGAGAATAATTAAAATACCACTCTACCTGCTTTTTTGTTGTTGTTATATTTAGTTATGATTTTCTGAGAGTGAAGAGCCATCAAGAATTTGACAGAAAAATGAATCACCTATAATTTAAAAGGGGGAAATATTTATTATAAAATGAGGTTCCCCCCTCCTTGAGTTCCCTAAAGCACAAAGACTCTGGGCTATCCCTCCTTTTGGCTTGAGTCTGAACCCTAAAACCTGGCAAATACATCTATGTAGATAACTTGACATGTCTTCAAGTGCAAATAGACTGTTTCAAGTCATAATTTCTGATGCCAATGAAAGACAGTATATTAGCATGTTTAACTGTGTGGGCTCTGGAATCAGGTGAACCAGGTTGGAACTTGGGCTCTATCACTATCTACATGTGGACGTTGAACAAGTTTCATACCTTTGCTAAGTTTCAGTGACTTCACAAGTCTAAAAAAATGTAGTATTACCTCATGGTATTGTTTGAAGATTACATGAATTAGCACATCAAAATGTTTAAAATATTGAGAGACACACAGAAATGCTCAATAAATGATAATGCATATGTTTTCATTGGGTATTATCCATTACACCTAAACATATCGCTATGTGCTACTTCTATGCATAAAGTCTACCAGGGCATTGGTCCTCTAAGGATATGTGCTCACCACATTTAACAAAACCTATGAGAGTCATACTTTGAAAATAGAATAGAATCGTCATTGTGAAAAATATTGTAGTGTGAGTGAATCAGATGATATTGAAGCAGGATATTTCCCTGACCCCTTTTTGGGATCATGACGGGGTGCCTCCTTTACTCAGCCCACTGCTGTCAACTCCTCGGGGGAGAGTGTGTGTGAGCGAACAAGGCAGGAGCTGCAGCTCACAAGGGCTGGAACCGGCCAACCACTTCAGCATTGGTGGGATGAGACTCAACTCACTCAGACCTGCTATGTTCTACCTCTTATGGGAGGGAGCATACAGGTGAGTGGGTGCAGCAGCTGGAGCCAGTGTTTTTGGGTGCTGGCAGGAGTGAACTTCATGTAAGCCTATGCCAGGATCCAGGCAGGGTGCCTGTGACTCCCGAAGCCCCAAAGGGCATGTTACAGTGCTCTTTTAGCTCTGCCATCAGCAGATAGCTTAAGTGTTAACAGCTCAGTGGACCCACGGCTGTCCTCTGCCTGCAAGAGTAAAGGGCCAGTGTGACAGCCTTTTGTATCCATACTCGTGGCTCCCAAGCTATTGTCCAGTGGCCAGGAAAAATGAGGTCACACGAGCAAATTGAAAAATGGTAAATGCGGATTTTGTTGTCAGTGAAAGTGGCTCTCAGTGGGAAGGGGAACTGATAAGGGGATGGGGTAAGTAGGTAATTTCCCCCCAAAGTCTGGCTGTCTCTGGCTGGATTCTTCTCCAAAGTTATGCCATCAAGCTGTTCCTCTGAAATCAAGCTGCTTCTCTCTAATGTTCAGCTGTAGTCTCCAATGTCCAGCTGCTTCTCCTTTCTGCCAGCTGAGTCTAGGGTGTTTATAGGCACAGGGTGGGGTGGGGTGCAGCCATGGGTGGTTTAGGAAAAGGCAACATTCGAGTGGGAAAACAGGGATATGAGTTCTCACTTTGGGCTATGGTTTCAGGTTTTTTGGCTGGAGGGCGGAGCTTCACCAGGGACCTGCTTCTGTCTGCCTAGAATTTCTACGCTTCCTGTTGTTATCAGTATCATCAAAACAAGTTTTTTTACTATGTCTCCAGAAAATATGGCCTAGTATTCCAGAAAAACAAAGAAATGAAGTTACCAGATCCTTTGACATCCGAAGGAAGCCTCTCAGATTACATGGAGCTTTCTGATTTGTTTCTCATGGCTTCTCTCTGGTGGAATTCTACTCAAACCAATCATTGCTCTAACAATCCTGGTGTGTGTGTCTAATGTGCCCATTGATGGTTCTGAACATCATTTATCCCACAAACCCTTTGTTTACCATTGCCTTTACTCCCAATGTGGGTAAACACTGATTATTTAATCTCTCTTCAAGAGCAGTATGTCTTATTATCTTGGTTGATTCTTCTATACAGATGCTCTTTGACTCAAAATGGGGTTACATCCCAATAAACTCATTATAAGTTGAAAATATTGGGTCAAAAATGCATTGAATACACTGAAACTACTAAACACGATAGCTTAGTCCAGCCTAACTTAAAAGTGCTGAGAACACTTGCGTTAGTCTACAATCGGGCAGAATCATCTGGCAACACAGTAAACTGTAGAGTATCAGTTGTTTACTTTGGTGATCGTGTGGTTGACTGGGAGCCACAGCCCAGCAACGTGTGAGAGTATCGTATCACTTTCACACCATCGTAAAGTTGAAAAATCATGTGTCGATTTAGCATAAATTGAGAACTGTCTGTATAGAGTAAGATAGAAGCCAAATTTTAAAATAAACTCTGAATATATAAAATGTAAATTAGGCATTGCTTTTTATCCAGAGAAAATGTCAGGCTCACTCAAGTGTGTGAAGTCTACTTCTTTTGTAAAAGACTCTGAGGTCACCCTGTGGATGTTGATAGCCCAAAGCTTCAGGATGAGGTCTGAAAGCGAGAGCAAAATTGGGCCCAGGGAGGAATATGCATGATCAGTGCTGTGCATTGAGCAAGCTGATGAACAGCAGGAGAAGAGAAAGGGACAAACCAGGAATAGAGAAAATGCAGCAAGGAGTTAGTGTCCAGATTATGAATAAGACAGGTGTGCTCAGAATTTATGCTTACTTTAAGCATACTAGAAACAAGTGCTTAGGTTTCAGACAGACTTGGGTGATTTTATATCTAAAAACCTCAGTTTCCTTCTCTGTAAAATGGGGGTAATTGTAGTTTCTACCTTGCAGGATTGTTAGGATTTGAAATACAGTATTTGCCTAGTTTGAGCAGCTGGTCAGGAATTATTAGTTATTTTTCCCCTACATACAGAAAGCCTATTCCTCAAATGGACAGGCTAAGGATAAGAGTCTAATGTCAGCAAAGGCAGTTAGTGGAAAAACCCAGAAAGGAGCTTTAGGAACGTTGAGTAAGGAAAAGTCAGATTCTAAACACTGAGAAGCTTCCGATGTAGTGGATTCTGATATTGCATTGAGTATGGCACAGGTCCAATAGATGGCAAAAGCCTTATACTGCCTCTTCTAAAGATAGAACAATGCGGGCAAGTCAATATGCACCCTTTTTCATCTTAGACTCAGTGTTTTCCTATCCCTACTCCATCACACCCTGAAATGGAGAATGTTATGTGTTACCTTTATTATCAAGCCCCCACCCTCACTCTATCAGGTAGCAATGGGTTTTGCTGAACTCTTAGTGGCATGAACAATAAAGGTATGCAATCCTATCACTCAAAGAAGAGTAATCCAAAATAGGTGGTTTCAGATTTCATGCAAGGCCCTGAAACACCACTGAGGATATATATACATCGACAGAGAGAGAGCGAGAGAGAGAGAGATCCTGACTCTCTGTACATGACAGGATTTTTGTAATATTTTTTCATTTTGGTCACCTCATGGTCACAAAGTGGCAGTTGTATCTCCAGGCATCATGAACTCACACCAATATCCATGGGAGAACAAATGTCTTTTTCTATCATGAAGCTCTGTCTTTATCTTCAAAAACAGAAGTCCCCAGCTGAGTTCATTTTACATTTATTGGAACCCCTAGAATTTAGGGCCTAGATCAATCATTAGTAACAAAGATTGAGACCACCAAGAATTGCTTAGACCAATCGTGGTTCATCCCATGGGACTGAGGCCTCCTCTCCCTGAGATGAAAGTAATCTCCATTTACAGCCTGTATCAGTTGAGAACCTGATAACAACCAGATGGTCCATTCAAATGAGGACAATTCCAGGAGGGTGAATTTATAAAGGGGCTCATTACGAAGATGTGACCAGGGTTTGGGGAAACTATCAGGTATGGTATAAAAACACAAGCTGCTACCATCCGTGGGCCAATGTAATGAGGTCAAAGAGAGCTTATGAGAATCAAAAAGAGAAAGATTCTCGTAGAGTCATTCACTTTTAGAGGAGCAGCGACCTTCTATCAAGGAAGAGAGCCAGGTTAAGGTGGCCTGTATAAGAAAACCTGGAGAATAAACACCCCCCCTCAGTCCTTCCATTCTCCTGCCCAGACTCCTCACTGATGAAGCAACTGAAAGCCAAAGGGCTTGGGACATATTGATGTAATCCAAACAGGGCAGTCTCTGGGGGCAGAGCAGGGTGGAGAAAGATGGGGGAGAGGGGACCTCAAGGAGAAAGCGGGGGAAACACAGCACACCACCCGAACACAGAATCAGATTCTGACAGCAGGGAAGAAAGTGACATGTGTACAAGGCAGAAAAAGGCTGCTACATTAGGCAACCTCCCCCCCAACTCCAGTCAGAAGAAGAATGGAGCAGGTCCTGTTAGTTATTCTCAGTGATACGTAACAAAGGAGAACAGTATATACTAGGCTTCATATCAAGGCCTCTTTTACTACCATATTTCCTCAGTGCTAAGATGCCATGGATTATAAAATACGCTGGCAGTTTAAAAAGAGCCTCTCAGGTGAAGGAAAGTTGGAAGGGAAAGGAAGGGAGGGGAGAAAGAGGCAAGGAAAGTGGAGAGAGAGGAAGGGAAAGGAGACAGCACATTACATTAATTGTAGCCATCAATGGTATTTGAATATCCCCATTTCTGAGACATTAAAATGTGAAAAAGATATGGGTCAGGTGGAACACCAGATATTTGGGGGTCAGGGACGAATACATAACATACATTTGTGATGAATACATAACATAAATTTTTCAAAGTCTATAGCATGTGTAACAAAAAGAGTAGATCCTAATGTAAACTATGGACTTTAGTTAATAATGTGTCAGTCTTGGCTTATCAATTGTAATAAACATACCTCATCAAATGCAAGATTTTCTTTTTCTTTTTTTTTTTTTTTTTTTTTTTTAAGACAGAGTCTTGTTCAGGCCAGAGTGCAGTGGCATGATTATAGCTCACTGCAACCTCAAACTCCTGGGCTCAAGTGATTCTCTTATCTCAAGTTTCTGAGTAGCTGGGATTGCAGGTTTGAGCCACTTCTGAGTAACTGGGACTACAGGCAATGAGCCATTGCATTCTGTTCATTTTTTTCCTTTTTGTAGAGACAGGGTCTTGCCATGTTGCCTAGGTTGGTCTTGAACTTCTGGTCTCGAGTGAGCCTCTTGCCTCAGCCTCCCAAAATGCTAGGATTACAGTATTAATGCTACCACATCGAGTGTTCAAGATACTTACAATAGGGGAAACTGAGGGGAGGGGTATGGAGAGGGGATATATGGACACTGTTCAAAATACTTTCTGCTTTTCTATAAACCTGAAATTGCCCTTAAAATATGAGTCAATTAATTAGAAAAAAAAGCCTCAGACTAAAGGAAACATAGTCATTACACTAATCTTAAAATGTTTTTCACCCTGTCAGGATGTGGTAGGCGTGATGGGAATAATTCTAACCCAGCCAAATGGCATTTAACCAGATCATACTGTTGTGATATGCGTGGATTTCATTACATTTGTATAGCTTCATTAATGCAGTTACAAAATACACAACCTCCTGATTACATAAGGCAAAATATAAAAACAGAGGCAGAATTTTTTTTCTCCTTCAAGACCTTAAATTTGCTTTACAGACACTAACAATAGAAGAAACAATATCAATGGACTACACATTGAATACCTAGTTTTCCTGAACATCAGAGTCTCAGCAGGATCATAATTAGCTGCAGTGCAGGCAAACAAAAGCATGTCTGTGGGTTGGGTCCTTCAACCTGGAAAGTTTCTAATTCAGTTTGTTCTTTAGTCCACTTAGCAGTTCTCAATGTCTTTCTGTGTATAGAATTCAATTCATGTCTTTCTGTGTATAGAATTCTGTGTCTTTCTGTGTATAGAATTCAATTAATAGGATGGAAAAATAATTTGACTGCAAGATGTAACAATTCAACAGCCAATTAAGAAGGCAGCTTTACACAGTGGGGGCAGTGGCACTCTAGTTTATCTGCTCTTGTGGCAGCTAGTCTCCAAAGAGAGTCCCTGCAATGAAGCAGGCCTCCCGTGTCCATGTCTTGGTGTCATCACTTCCCAGTGAATCTGGGCTGACCTTGTGATTCACTTCTGGCTGTAGATGTGGTGCAAGCCGCAGCTTCCACCTGGGTCTCTTGAAATGCTCACTCTGAGGGAAGCCAGCCAACATCTAAGACCTGTGTCAAGTGCTCCTTGTAGATGCACATGACTGCAAGATAATGTGTTTACAAAATGTTGGATGGAGAGGACTGTTTTTGTTATGTTGTGGTTATCTACTGATGGATAATGAGCCACTTCAAAACTTTGTGGTTTAAAACAATGTGTTTTTTTTTGATGGGTCCATTTGTTGACTTGCCTTAGCTGGGCAGATCTTGCTTGGAGACGCTTATGTGGTCATGGTCAAATGGAAGCTGAGGCTAGAGTCATCTGAAAACTCCACTGCACAAGATATCCAAGAGGGCTTCTTTGCTCGCATGCCTGGCACCTCAGCCAGGATGACTGAAAGGACTAGAGACTGACCAGGCATCTCTCTCTCTCCATGCTGCCTTCAGGTAGCTAGTTAGGGCTTCTTCACAGTATGGCCCTTTCAGGGGAGTCTAGGCAAGACTGAGTGTTCCCAGAGTCCCCATGGAAGCTGCAGGACTCCTTTTGACCTAGTCTCAGAAATTATGTGGTGTTAAGTTTGCCTCATTCAAAAAACATTATTTTGAATAGTGGGTACATACTAGGTATATATATTTATGGAGTACCTGTAATGATTTGATACAATGTATAATGGATCAAATCAGAGTAATTGGTGTCTCCATCACCTAAGCATTTATCATTTCTTTGTGTTGGGAACATTCTAATTCTACCCTTTTCGTTATTTTAAAACATAATAGATTATTGTTAATTATAGTCACCCTATTGTGCTACCAAATACTAGATTTTATTCATTTTATCTGACTATTTTTGTACCCATTAACGAACTCCACTTTATCCTCCTATTCCTCCTACTCTCCCCAGCCTCCGGTAACCATCATTCTATTCTACCTGCGTGAGTTCAATTTGCTTAATTTTCAGCTCCCACATATAATATGCAAAATTTGTCTGTTTCGGCCTTAGTTCACTTAACATTTTTCTGCCGCATCTACAGTCAAAAGTGAATCACAAGGCCAGCCCAGAGTCACTGGGAGGTGATGACAGGAAGACATGGATATGGGAGGCCTGCTTCACTGGGGGCTGTGTTTGGAGACAAGCTGTGTAAATTAGAGTGTCACTGTTCTGCATTATCTTATTATTTTGTTTCCAGCAGTCCCCCCAGGTTCCCTTTAAGTAGCGAGGTCATAATAAGGTGAAGCTTTCCTGAGGACTTCCAGTGTGCCAGGCACCGCTCTAAGGATTTTCTCTCTCACAAGTATTTTATACATCACAATAACCAATAAATATGAGTTTCTCCATATTTATCCCCATTTCTCAGATGAGGAATCAGCCTCAGAAAATATCTTTCCTAAGGACATGTAGGTAGTCTGTGGCAGGCCTATGTGTAGTACACAGCATAATCACTTTCCAGCTGCTTACATTCAGAGCACCTAGATAAACAAGTTCAATTCTAGCCTGCTTTAATGCTTTTGTATAAAACATATGAGAAGCCAAGGCAGCCTGGAGGCAAATGCCATAAAGCAAACCACCATTGGAGCAAGAAAGGAGATTGTTGGAAACCCTCACTAAAAACAAACAAAAAATCAAGACAAAACAGATGATTCTCCTTGAGCATCCCTTAGGAAGGCACACAACTCTGAGATGAGCTATGCTTCTACCCCTCCCTTGGCTTGTCTCTTGTCTCCACATTTGCCCTTCGTTCTGCTTTAGGCCAGCAATTCTCAAACCTGGCTGCACATTCAAATCGCCTGGGGCAGGGCATGGTAGTTCACGCCTGTGTTCTCGGCACTTTGGGAAGCCGAGGTGGGAGGATCACTTGAGGCCAGTAGTTTGAGACCATCCTGGACAACAAAATGAGACCTTGTCTTTATGAAAAAAAAAAAATAATAATTGGGCAAGGTAGCATGTGTCCGTGGTCCCAGCTACTCAGGAGGTTGAGGCAGGAGGATTGCTTGAGAGCCCGGGAGGTCAAGGCTGCAGCGAGCTGTGTTCACATCACCACACTCTAGCCTCAGCAACAGAGTGAGACCCTATCTCAGAAAACAACAACAAAGAATCACCTGCAAATTTTTTAAAAAAAAAAATCCCAATTTTTAAAAAACTCACCCCAGACCAATTAAATCAGAATATCTGAGGTAGAACTGAGTCATCTGTATTTAATCAGTCTCCCTAGTCCCAGGGGAATCAAATGTGTAGTTAAATGGAATAACCAGAGCTCTAGTCATCAAGAAAAATTCATAGTTCACCAAAAACTCCAAGATATCTAGAATTACTGTCTTTTGCATTTGCTTAGCAAATTTCACCTCATCTTTCAAAGCACAGAGTATCACTTCCTACAAGAAACCACCTTAACTTTATATCACCCTTCTTCAAGGACACACAGCACCTCCCATTGCTTGTCATGCCTCCGTTGTAGCAGCATTCAAGACAGAATATTTCTCTAGCTTACTTAACTGGTCATTTCCTACCATCACCCGTCATCACCATGAATTGTAATCCCCTTGAGAGCAGGGAATGTATTTTACTTAATTCCTATCACAGTGCCTGGGGGACCTAGTACAGTCTCAACAACTGTTTGTTGCCTGATAAATGAATGAATGAATAGATGGCTGGAAGAATGAATACATGAATAGATTTTAAAAGCTACCACTTGCAGTGGTATTTCTAGAGCTGGGATTAGGGGCATACTCTTGCTCTGTGAGACTATGAAGAATGTTAGAACTGCTCATATGTGTATATGGGTACTCCTTATCCTTAAAGAAAAAAACAATCCTGGTCCATTTCTTCACTCCTATTTAGGTAAATTGTCAGGTGTGGTAGGTTGGATAATAACCCCCACAGATGTTCATGTCGGAATCCGTGGAACTTGTGAATGCTTCCTTATTTGGCAAAAGGGACTTTGCAGATGTGATCACGCTAAAATCTTAAAATGGGAAAGTCATCCTATATCATCTGGACGTGCCCTCAACGTAATCACGTGACCTTGTAAGAAGGTGGCAGTGGCAGATGTGACTGCAGAGACAGATGAAGGCAATCTGAGGACTGAAGCAAGGTGCTCAGCTGCTAGCTTTGAAGATGGAGCGAGGGGCTTGGAGCCAAGGAACTCAGAGATGCAGCTTTAGAAGTTGGAAATAGATTCTCCTGTAGCGTCTCTGGAGGAAGCACAGCCCTGCTGATAACTTGATTTTGACCCAGTGAAACTCATTTTACATTTCTGACCTCCAGAAGCTGTGAGAGAATAAATGTGTATCAAGTCGCCAAGTTTGTGGCAATTTTTACAGCAGTTATAGGAAACTACTACAGAAGCTGCCATGGAAAGTTTGTGCCATAAGAAGTCTAGCATGTGGCCACTGGAAACCTCCTCAAACCTTTGGTGAGTTTTCTAATGTCGCTGATCCAAGCCATTATACTAGAGCAGGGCAAAGAGAGGTATCTTTGGGCAGCTAGTCACCTGCCCTAGGATTTCCTGAAGCAAAGCATTACCATAAAATGAAAGTTGCTCATGTAATGGGGTGGAAGTTCCTTCTGTTTTAAGAACAAACATCACTGTCAGTTAGCACTTACTAAAGGCTTACTATATCTGAGACCATGTTCTATGCTCTTCACGGGTATTGCCTTGCTAAAGATTCACAGTAAGCCCAGAGGTACTTTTTCAAGCTTTTAAGCATGAAGATATTGAGATATAAAGAGGTCACATTAGTTTTAACTTCTAGTGGAGCATTTCAGAAAGAAATGTCTGTGTTTAAGACAGATGCTTCATAGAATTGTTTAAGTGTAGAAGATGAGACTCCAAGATATATGGCATGGAAGATTGTAGCAGGACAAACAGATGGTTACTCTGTCTAAGAAGTAGAAGGAATTTGAGACTAAAGAGGTGATTCCAGGAGTGAGGAAAGAGGTAGCTTATCAACAAAGGTGGCCAGTCAGAAATGCCCCCTGCCTTGGTGTGAAAGAAATTTCTTTCATCTTTTACTTTCAGTAAAAGCTGCAACTTTTAAATACGTTGCATAAGAGACTGGCAGGAAAATCAAGAGTTAGGAGACACTGACCACCCTTGGGTCAGTGTGAAACCCAAGGGAGAGAAGAGTTATAGAAGGCGAGAAGAGAGAGAGAAAGAAGTGACCAGAGGAAGAGAGGCATATGACTTCCTTCTTAGTGGAGATGTGATGTTGGAGAGAATTTTATGTACATCTCAAAGGACAAGTGGCCTTGACTGACATCTATGGTACACAGAATCCCTTTTCTACCTGGGAAAAGGGTTAAATCATGTTCACATGTGGGACATGCCATGGGGTATGGCTCAAATAGGGTAGCTAAATGGTATGTGCCAAGCATAAGCTAACCCTCCGTTTCACTCTCATTCAGTAAAGCCCATGGGTTGTAAGTGAGGGAGAGAGACACAGAACAGTTCTAATTTACTATTACATTTCAAAAAGATGTTAATAACATTATATTTAACCCAGTATATTCAAAAGAGCATAAACGTATATATAATTCAATATGTAATCAATATTTACATTATCAATGATATATTTTGCATATTTTTCATAGATACCCTGAAATCCAGTGTGCATTCTACACTTTCAGCACATCTCAATTTGGACCAGCCACATTTTAACTGCTCAGTAGGGACACGTGGCCTAGGGCCACCATAGTGGGCTATACAACTCTACCATTTCACTAACGAATGACATTGTCTCCTCCTATATAGACTTTCCCTTCACTTTCAATTACGTAGAATTTTTGCTTATATTTGAAAACCCAAATATGTGAGCTCCATGGTTGGGGGCATAGGGGAGGACCTGGAGCACTCCCTTAGCCCAAGGCAGTATGGGAAGCACATGCCTGGAGGCATTTTTCTTATTCCTTGGTAAGACAGACAAAAGTTCATGTGGAGCAATGTTATTCCTTTTCAAAATTTCACCTTTGATAACATTAAATATTTTGATTAACACATTACTCAATGTACTAATACAATTGAGTAAGCATTGCTTAACATAGAATAGGATCAAACCCAAGAATTTACTAATAAGGACATGGCACAGATTTTGAAGGCCCTGTTCATAAAACACAAGCAGGGTATAAGTGGTAAAGGATATTACATGGTAGATAAGTTTATCCATCCGAGGTCTGGCAGGAGACCCATGCCTACGTTGAAAGCATTGAGAGTTTAATAAGAGGATTGTTCTCAAAGGTGCCAGTGGGCTTCAGGAAAACCACTGAAGATGGTGTGGTCTCCTTGGTCTGGCAACATGGCATCCTTTGCCATCCCTGGACCTGCCTGAAGGAGAAAACGGTGGAGAGCAATGACTGGAACTGAGAGAACACAGCTGATTGGAGAGGGCTGCCTGGCAGGGGCCCTGGGTCTTCGGTAAGGAGACACAGCAAGGCTGCCGCAGGCCAGCAGAGCAATAAACACACAACCTCACATTTTCTCCTCCCTCTCACCAAGCCTGTCATTGGCTGAATCTAGCTGAACACCCAAGGGCTGGGAAGCCAGTGAGAGCCCACACAAGCTAGCCTCTGGGGACCCCAAGCAGGTGGAAGGACACAGAGTGGATCTGGGAAGACTGGTGGGAAATACCCAGTGTAGTAAGATGCTGCAATCCTGGTGACAAATAGAGTGCCACTCCACTGGGGTCTCACACAACTGCTGCCATATGATGGTTCCTACTCAGTATTTTCAGGAGCACAATCTTGTCTTGAACTTTTTATTTATTAATACTTCCTTTTAAACACATGCCAAATTATTTGAGGATTTTACTCAAAACCACAGGAGAAGAGAGAGAAGAAAAGAAAGGAAAAATCCCAAAGCTGCAAACTTACCCTACAAAGTTTAACAAAGTCAGTGTTTTGAGTCTACAAAGCATTACAGCTGAGGGGAAGAAAAGTCAGGGGACAAGGCTGTAATGCTTTATAGACTCAAAACACTTGGTTTACCTCAGATTTTCAATTCCTTGGGGTCAGCTCTTTTTAGCAGGAAGGTGCTAAAGACCCTCAAACTCCTCTGCTTTTTGGAAACGTCTGTATCTGCTTTGGTATCTACTTTTAAAAATTGGCGAGACTTAGCAAGGGGCACAAATGCAAATGCATGTAAACTATGTGCCTGCTAGGAATTTCAATCAATTTCAATTGGGCTGGGTGGAGACTCTGGCACTTATTAAATGCTGGGCATTAAGTGTTTTACCTACATCAACTTCCTTGTTTATCACAAAAACTCTACGAAAGAGGCATAACTACTATCCCCGTTTTTCAGATGAAGAAACTGAGGCACAGAGAGGATAACACAGAAAATACATTTCCTATATAAAGGGAGCAGCTGCTACTTGGCTCCAGCTCATTCCAATCATGAGAGAATATAGGTCACGACACCATATTTTTTAAGGGCTTGAAATCTGAATTTAATGTGAATTCTCTCAATTAAGAGAAAAACCCTGGCAACCATTTAGATATTTTTAAAACATTATGCAGGCCAAAAAGAAAACCTGTGTAGGCCAACTATGGCTTCAGACAGCCCATTTGCAACCTCGGGTTAATGGATCTAAAAGCCTTGTAAGCAGCAAAGCTCTACTTTTTTTAATCAAAAGTACAGATAACCCCGATAAATTACTACGAATCTGCTTTGGGTTAGAGAACAGAAGTTAACCCTGTTGGCCACTGCTTTTCATCAGCAAGAGGACCCAGGATACCTACACATCACCTGCAAACAGCCGTACTCAACTGAAAGCCAGTACTCACAGCACTTCAAGCATTGGGGAAAAAGATAAAAAATAAAAAGCCAATAAGGCTCATTTGCATTGCACACAGGAGGCCAGACACCTGTCTTCTCCTTTTCAATTACCCTTCTTTACATACAGTTGCCAGGAGGAATCTAATTTCACCTCTAGTCATTCCTTCCATTATTTTTATTTATGTAAATAACCATCGCTTGTGCTGAATACTCAAGTTAAAATTTTAGAACAGTTACCCCACTGGAAGAAAACGTTTGGTTTGCTGAGCTCATTTACATTTTAAGTTTTCTTGTTCTTGTGTTTTGTAATGTTAAGTTTGAAACCAGCACACATAGTAATGGCTGTGCTATAAATACACCAGAAAAATGCCCGATGTCTCTGAAAGTTAGTTCCTACATGTACACGTATCTCTTTTCAAATTGCTTTTCCCCCCAAAGAAAACACCAGTAGCAATTAAGGCTGACACATGACTAATTTGGGTGAAAATACTTTCATAGTCAAAGGTTTTTAAAACCAAAAGTTGTTTTAAAAATGTTCATAATTAGGCCGGGCGTGGTGGCTCACGCCTGTAATCCCAGCACTTTGGGAGGCGAGGTGGGCGATCACGAGGTCAGGAGATCGAGATCATCCTGGCTAAAAAGGTGAAACCCCGTCTCTACTGAAAATACAAAAAATTAGCTGGGCGCAGTGGCGGGCGCCTGTAGTCCCAGCTACTTGGGAGGCTGAGGCAGGAGAATGGTGTGATCCTGGGAGGTGGAGCTTGCAGTGAGCTGAGATTGCGCCACTGCACTCCAGCCTGGGCGACAGAGCAAGACTCTGTCTCAAAAAAAAAAAAAAAAAAAAAAAAAAAAATCATAATTAGTTATAGTTGTTCTCACCATCCAGTGTCCTGAGGGCCTTGAGAGGCGTCAGGGCCATCTTGACTTTCCTGCAAGTAGGCAAAGCTGAGAGCAGAGGCACAGTTAGCCCAATGGGCACAATCCTGCAGAACAATGATTCTGGAAGTGTGATTATGGGGGGTGGGGAGGGCTGGGGAAAATGGACTTGTTTAAAACACACATTTTAGAGCCCCATCTCAGACCAATTTCATGAGGTTCTCTAGAATTTCAGCAGTGAAATTTGGAGTTTTAATTTATTTCCCCAAGTAATCCGTGCTCATACTATAAACTGAGAATCATTATGACAGAAAATGTGAAAGAAAAGCAATGTGTCCAACATTTCTGGTGTATTTACTATGTGCCAGACACTGCTGTAAGTACTTTCCATACACTCATTCATTTACTCCTCACCAATACCCACCCCTTTGAGGTAGGTCCCATCATGCCCATTTTTCAAAAGAGGAAACTGGGGCACAGAAATATTTAGTAAATTTCCCGATATCATATATTTGGTTATTGGCAGAGATGAAAGTTGAACCCAGGCAACTGGGCTTTAGAGGGGGCATAATTACTCTGTATCACATGGTGGCTTTCTGGGGTGCTAGTTTAAAATGCGGGTCCTGGGGCCCTCCTCCCAGTGATTCTGATTTGGTGGCTCCTGGGAGGGGCCCCATGAGTCTGCTGGGGGTTCTCAAGTTCCTAGGGGGAGGACCTTCCTTCTCCCCAAGGCCAAACCTTAAGAAATACTAGGATTTTCATGGGACATTTCCTCAAGTCAGTTTCCCTCCCATTACTCCTAAAAGCAGGACTTGTGGTCTTCCCCTCATTCCCAAAGTCCTCACTTGGAACATGCCCTGGAACCCTCTGTCTCTAGAAATTTTCAGCCTTTCTCTTTTCACTGGGCCTTTCCCTCTCGTTACAAATAAGCTGAAGACATCCCCCAGCAATTAAGGCTGACAAATGGGGATGAAATACCACAATTGTAGCCTGCTTCCAGCTTCTAGGCTGTTGGGTTAGCTTTAACATCAAGTTTATGAATTAGTAGTCCACCTTACTGTCAGAGGCATTTGAACCAGAGTGACTCCATCTTGAATAGGGGCTGGGTAAAATGAGGCTGAGACCTACTGGACTGCATTCCCAGGAGGTCAGGCATTCTGTCACAAGATGAGATAGGAAATAGGCCCAAGACGTGTTACAAAGACCTTGCTGATAAAAATAGGATGTGGTTAGGAAGCCAGCATCCTAAAGCCCACCAAAACCAAGATGGCAATGAAAGTGACCTCTGGTTGTCCTCAGTGCTCATTATACACTAATAATAATGGATTAGCATGCTAAAGACTCTCCCACCAGTGCCATGACAGCTTACAGATGCCATGGCAATATCAGAAATTTACCTTTTGTAGTCTAAAAAGGGGATGAACCCTCAGTTCTGGGAACTGTCCACCCCCTTCCCAGAAAACTCATGAATAATCCATTCCTAGTTTAGCATACGATCAAGAAATGACAATAAAAATAGCCAACCAGTAGCCTTCAGGGCTACTCTGCCTATGGAGTAGGCAGAATACATTTGCTTTCATTTTACTCTATGAACTCACCCTGAATTATTTCTTGTGCGAGGTCCAAGAACCCTCTCTTGGTGTATCAGGACCCCTTTCCGGTAGCATTACCATCTGTACTTCCACAAACCCTGAGTGCATGCCTCAGCCCACTACATTCTAGCTGCTGGCCATTCCCCTTCCTTTGATGTGGCTCTAGCTAAGGTCTCTAGTGGCCTCCTAATTGCAAAATCCTATGGATATTTTTCTGCACATCCCCAGGCAGACACGAGGACTGACTGCTTCTTGAAACCTCCCCTCACTGGTTTCTATCACTCTGGTCTTCATGTTCCCAATTCTCTGACTCTCCTTTCTTTCCCGTATTGTAGTATCCTCTCTCGTGTTTGTCCCTTTAATTGAAGGTTCCCTAAGATTCTGTTCTGGATCTTCCTTTTCTTTCTAGAAATTTCAGCCACTCATGTGGCTTCATGAATCACTGATATCTCTAGTATCTTTCTTACTCTTGTAACTCTGGTATCCTATTTTTCAGCATCTTTTGGATAAGTCTGTTTGAAGATCCCAGTTGTTTCAAACTTGTCCTAAACAACTCACTCTCTACCATATCTCCTCAAACATGCTCTTTGCTCTTTATTTTTGTCATTTCTGTTGAGTTTAATCAACCACCTAGTCTCCCCAAGTCAGAGAGCACCCTCCTCTCTCCCACCTCCTCGTTTAATGCAAGTCTTGAAATTTCTAGAGAATGTCTCACTGCTGTCACTGCCTTAGTTCAGGTTTGCAAACAGCTTCAGAGCTGGACTGTCTGCCTCCAGTTTTTCTTGCCCAGTCTGTAATATGCCATCGGATTTCATCTCCAAAGAAACAAAGTTGATAAGATCACATAATTTTTGAATTTTCATGCAACCAACAAGCTCAAGTAACCTTGATGTGAGGACATGACCTGACCTGAGCTCAGCCCTTTCTCAGGTCCCTACCACTCTGTTTACTCACACTCTCTTCTTGCCATACTAAACTGCTGCTTGTTTCAGTCAGCCTCCAGTCTTCTTTATTTACACAAGCTGATTCCTTTGGCTACAATGCTTTATTTTTTTCTTTATCTAATAAACCCACCTAATCTTCAGAGCCCAGCTGAGATGGCATCTCTTCCAGGAAGCCCCAAGTTGTCTGAACAGAGATTATGTTACTCATGCTTTAGCTGCTTCAGGGTTTGGATCATCCTCTGAAATAGTGTTCACCCATCTGGATTATCTTTTTACACAGCTGAATTCATCCCGCTGTGAGAGCATCGTAGGGTGAGGAGCACTGATTCGTCTCATCTGTCTTTGGAACCTCAAAGCCCGCACATAGTAAATGCCCATTAAGTGTTTTCCTTGGCACTCAGAGGGCAATCAAGGTCACTGTTACTCATTTTCCTAAGGTCCGTTTAGTTTGAGTGTTCACTTAACAGATTGGTTAAACATTCTCTAGCAATCAAATTTGGGAGACCCCTTGAATCTTACAAGACCCAAGAATTAGTGATGGGAGAAGATCCTGCACACCAGCTAGTGAGGGACATTGCTGCCAAGACCAAGACAGACAAGTCTCATGGCTCAACTTCCAATTAAAACAGTAAGATCAGGCTCAGGCAATCTTTATCCACTCCTGTAGAGGGGACCATATTGCTAGTCCCATCTGAAGCAGACCCACCTCCAAGACCCAGGACCTAAATTACCTAGCAACTGCAAGCACTTGAGCCTTTGACCTGCCCTGTCCCAGATTTGGACAGTCCCTGGGTCTACCATGTTGTATCCTCAAAGTCTAAATCCTCTGTCACCTCTATTTCTCCAGATGTCTAGATGAAATGCTCTGTTGACTTTGTCCAGGAATTGCCAACTCACATGGCTACATGGATCAGGAAGTGAGCTGTCAGGAGACAGCAAAAGAGGGCTGAGGATGGCGGCTGCTTTTCTGCTTCAGTGGTTGACATTGTGAGATAAGGTAGGCCCAGTATTCCCAAAAGGCTCTGATCTTTCAAGAGAAGCTGGCAATCAAGATTTCTATGAGAAGTAGTTTTGTAATTAATTTTTAAGAAGTCAATATGAGAGGCAAATAAAACCTGTCTGTAGACTAAATTTAACCTGTGTGGTTAGGCAGTGTGTGACCTCTTACCTAGAGCTTTCTCTCATACAAATATTTTGAGGGTTTACCTCTAGGTTCTTTCCCCACCTTCTCCTCCAGCAAATTTTTATCTGTCCTGGGAAAGAAAAAAAAAATAGCTACTTACTCTCACTAGAGAATGAATAACCTAGTGCTGGCTGCTTCTTCCTTTCTAATGATACGGGAAAGTTAAAGACTTCATGATGGGTTACAGACATAAAACCATAAAAAGCAAAGTCTAGTTAATTTCGTCAAAGTCATCTTGTAATGTTGACTGTGGCAGGGGAATGATAGATAGTCCAAGGTTGTACCTCTTCTTCTAAGGACCACTTCTGTATTTTACTTCCATGTGTTTTAAGCTATTTATAGAGAAGGGCTATTTTAAAAACTCTGTAGGAATTAAGAGAAAATATAATAATGAATTACTAGAAAATGGAATTAAAAGACTCAAATGATACAATTTTATTTTCATATTATTTGATTCATAGGCATAAAATTACTCTATTAAATTGTTATAAAGCCGTGGTTCTCACCTGGGACATTTTGTCTTATGGGGACATTTGCCAATGTCTAGAGACATTTTTGGTGTCAAAACTGGGAGGAGGCTGCTACTAGCATCTAGTGGGAAGACACCAGAGATGCTGGTAAACATCCTTCAACGCATAGGACAGCTCCCACCACAATTATCATGTTCCGGAGGTCAACAGTACTGAGGATGTTTCTATTGTAGTGTCTAAATGACTCACCTCATTTTGCTCTTACTTTTCATGGGCCAGTTACAAGCACGTCCCAGATCAGCACTGGTCTGCAGAACACACTCTGAGAAGTAACATTCTAGAAGAAGTTTTCCCACTGCCTTTCTCATTAGCCCAAGGATGAGATCCCAATGTGGAGGAATTTCAGCAGAATGTATATATTACCCAAGGGTAATAAAAACAGATGGAAATCATGTAACTTATAATATAGACATTTATTTTCTTAAAATGATATAACTAACCCTACTATAAGTGCTCTAGAATATGAATAGGAGTGCTCATAAACATCTCTAAACAGCACTGAAGAATGAATGCACAATCCCAGATTGAATCATGACACCTCTTTGACATACCCAGCACTCTTGTCCTTTTTGACCACTAATATTTTAGTCAGTTTAGCAGGATTTACCTAATGAATCATTAGTTTCTTACCACTAATCAATAGTTCTTTTTAAAAATAGAGATTTCAAGATTCATCAAAAGATGGAGGAACTAGGCTGGGGGATAGCTGGGAATCTGTATATTTAGTAAGTACCCTGGGTGAGTCCAATAATTAGAGAGGTCTGAAAATACTGAGAGAAAATACACCCCCATCAGGTATTCTCCCACCATTTCTGAATCCATTCACAAGTCTTATTGATGTATCTATTCAACAACCCCTTATGCATTGCCTCATGCCACTCTGGGTTTGGGGCTTCAGCAGCAGTAAAGGCAGGAAGTCCTGGTGCATTCACAGCTCTGGCACGCCCCTTGTATGCTACCTCCTGTGGACTCTTCCTCAGTTTTTACTGTCCCTACCTTGCTGGCAGCACTTGCCACCTCTCACCTGGATTATTACATAGAATAGTCCCCACCCCTGCGCTCTGGGCATGTTCCATAATGATACTATCTCTCTCCATCTGTCTCAGATGAAAACTCTTCCCTGGGTCTCCATTGCCTAAAGGAGAAAATCTAAGCTTCTATATATGGCCTACAAGTCCTTCAGGACCTGGGACCTGTTCCCTTCTCCACCCTCATCTCTGAACACCCTTTTCTCCCAACTTTAACCCCTCCAGAAAGTACTGGCTCAATTATTAGTGCTGGGTCAGAGGTCAATACTTGGCCTATACTTGCCCCTCTGCCTGGAAAACCAGTACTCTACCTTATTAACACCATCTACATGGAAAACTTGTATTCATTTTTCAAAATTCAGCTAAAATAATAGCTTTTTATGCTGATTATTAACATTCAAGAATGTACTATGTATGATAGGCACTGCGCTAAATGTTTGTTTCATTTATTCTCTACAAGAACCCCGTGAGGTAGGTACCACTTTATTATTAATAGTACATTAACTATTGAGGAAATGGAAATGGCACTTAGCTAATTTAGGTAACTTTCCAAGGGTTATACAATAGTAAGTGGTAGAAACTGGATTCAAACCCAGGACGAATCCAGATCCCACCTTCTACCGGACAACTTCACATTTCTTCTCTCTGGGAAAGCCTTTCTTGTTGCTCCCCTCTCCCAGAGGGCTCATGTGGTGGACTATATTCTTGTTTAAAAACACGTGCTGCCCCTCCCTGGGAGAAGATCAACATTATTATTTCCCGTCCTATTGGTGTCAGTTTTGGCCACGTGACTTGCTTTATCCCATGAACTATAGGCAGAAATATGGGTATTCTTCCTGGATAGACAGTGTGGGAGCCAGGACATGGTTTGCTTATTCTTATCTCTCTTCAGTGAGCCTGTCCAGAGAGAGGTGACTTCAGCATCCTGGGTCCTGGTGGCCAGGGTGGGGCGGGGGGCAGCACAGCAGAGGGGGTAGAAATGAAGTACAGAAGATGCGTAGTGGACATTTAGCAGGTGTGGGAAATAAATCTTAGTTGTTTTAGAGACTTACTTGTTAAAGGGGTCCAAGTAGCTGCCTGCTCAGTACTGCTTCTGTACATTTTTCTGTGCATACTTCTATTGTTGCACTTAACACAACATATTGTGATTTAACTGTCCACGTATCAATCTCCCCTGCCAATTCTCTAAGGAACCATGACTTATTCATGTGTCACATTTAGCTCAGTGCCTTTCACATCAAAGTTCAATAAGAATTATTTGAATGAGTGCGTGATCATTGGAAAAATAACTATCAAGTGTCCACATTGTCTACTAGCTAAAAGAACAATGCTCCGTGTCAAATGGCCTTGAGTATTACCTTGTCATCCCCTCAAATTCCTTGACTTAGACAAAGTGAAGCAGATTTTTAAAAATATGTTAAATCCAGATAAAATAAAACATGGAAGTAGGGTCAGATATTGCAAAACAGAAGATCTCTTGAAATCCATGAACCTAAGTTTGAGTCCCAGATCTGTTGCTTACTAGCGATGAGTCCTTAGATAAATGCGCAATTTTTAATTTATAAAATGGTAGTTACAATTATTGCTTCCCAGGATCATGGTGAATATTACATGCCTAGCGCTCAACACAGCTTGGCTCATTAAGACACTGTGATTGATATTTGTCCCTCTTTTTTTGTTTATTTGGCTGTCCTGCATCTAACCCTCTTTCTTGCAAGTATAAGAGTCCCTCTTGGAGGATGATAATGGTGGGGCCAATTTACTACCCATGGAAGCCAAAGGAAGAAGATTCATCCTATCTCAATCCTTGGATCCAGGCATGACGTGGGTAATCAGGCACATACACCTGATTGATTTGATCAAGTGATACAAAGATAAGAAACTGGATTCACCCTTCCTCCAGGCAAACCACCATGGCACATGTTTACCTATGTAACAAACCTGCACATTCTGCACATGTATCCCCAAACTTAAATTTAAAAAATAAAATTAAAAAATAAACTGGATTATCTCTGAGTACTTGAGATAGGATCTGATGGTAGCAACGGGGCTTTCTTGCAGCAGTGGGACAAGGCGGGTATCCTTGACCAGACTCATCCCTGTAAAAAATTACTTGTTGTGCTTCCTGCCTTTTGAACTTCCAGAGTTTGGTTCTTGCTTAACTGCCGAGTCTGATTTTCCATCTTTACAACCTTCAGTCAAGTCTGTGTGGCCTTGATATCCTCCCAATTGATTGCTATAAAACCAGTCTTAAGAAAGGCAGATGTGATTTAGGTTGTTTGCAAGCAATACATATTAGATCCCTTTCTCATTTTTTCTCTTCCACCTTCCCACTTTTGTTTCTATGAATTGCTGAGCTCTTTCTTTCTCTTGGCCTGTAGTTCTTCTGTGAAGTAACTGAACTGGGTTCCTATTCAGGCTTTTAGCACCAAAGTCTGCAAAAGATTGTAACCTAACTGATGTTTCCTGGCAGTTTTGAGCTTAGCTTGAAACTGTTAAAATTAATGAGTGTTCTGCCTCTTTCATGAGAAGTAACTATCTGATCAAAACTCTTTCTCACACTCAGCCTCAACAGACACACACACACACACATTCTTAGACTAGTTTTATTATCATTTGTCAGGAATCTGTTTGATTTTCTAACATACCAATATTTTTTTTTTGAGTATTTACTTTGTGACACTGGGTCAAATCTGTAACTACAGTGGATATTGCTGGCTGCCTACCCAATCTCCATTCTCTTTTTCCTTGATAGCAGAACCCCTAAAGTGCCCATATTCACAGACACAGACACAGACACACATACTTCCTAGCCTCTCTTGAGAAGTGTCTATTGAATTTTAAATAGCTGTTGTTGAACAAAGCCACTGGGAAAGTTATTTAAAGGGTCTGAATCATCTGCCAGATGCCACTTTCTCCCCTTTCCCCTTTCCTTTTCTTTCCTGTTTGGAAGACTAACGGGAGTCCTCCGGAGTTCTGGCAGCCATTACAAGACTATGAGAAAGTTCTGAGGCTGGAAGCCTGCATTAAAGATGCTACAGAAGAAAATTAAAACATGCTTGATTAAAATATAGAACTGTAATAATCTAGACTATGTCTACCTCCACACTTTGTGCTAAATGATGAGAAAAACCACCTAATGTAGTTAAATCATTGCTAATTTAGATCTCTGCCATTAGCAACTGAAAGCACTGCTTTACCAATACAGAGACATCACACAAAAGTTCCTTAAAGTTTATACTATTAATCCCACTTTACACAGATGTGAAGTCTTAGGTTAGTTTTATCACTTGCTCTAGTTACTCATTCATTGGATAGTATTGGACTGACCTCGTATTGATTACCACTGATCGGACTGGTCAGCATCTGAATGTAGTGTTTATTTGACACCAAAGACTGGATTGTTAATCACTGCATTTCGCTGCCTCTCTGTTGAGTGCACTTCCAGATTTTCAGACCCACACAATCTGGGGGGCCTCTTGGATAGATGTGACTAGTAGAGATTTTCTCATCTGAATAGAAACTTGGGATCTTCTTTGTTCTCTTTCACTTCCTATTCGACAAAAGGCACATTTCTCAACTTTAAATAAAATGGCCTACTGGCCAACTCTGCATGGAGTAATGCTTCTTTCTCTCTTTTCATGTACATATCTAATTCCTTGGAGCATTCCTATGGAAATCTGTTGTTGGGATGACATCAGCTTCCATAAAAAGTATGTGCAATGTAGTAGGTGCCCAGCAAATGTTGAACAAATTTATAAATAAATAAATGCATTTCCACGGCAGTCCTGCCTGGGATATTGATTTTCAGGTGTTTTTGTTTTGTTTTGTTTGTTTTTTTGGAGACAGAGTCTTGCTCTGTCACCAGGCTGGGGTGGAGTGGCGTGATCTCAGCTCATTGCAACCTCCACCTCCCAGGTTCAAGCAAGTCTCCTGCCTCAGTCACCTGAACTGGGTGTGCGCACCACCACACCCAGCTCATTTTTGTATTTTTAGTAGAGATGGCATCTCATCATGTTGGCCAGGATAGTCTCGATCTCTCGACCTCATGATCCACCAGCCTTGACCTTCCAAAGTCCTGGATTACAGGCATGAGCCACCACGCCTAGCCTTCCAAGTTCTTTTTAGAGAGCCATTTGTGTGTTCTATCTTGTCATGACAAGTAGAGATTCCTCAGTGAGGGAAATGTGACTGCCTAGGCACAGTCCAGTTTCCTGTAACACCAAGTGACACATCTTCATACTCACAAAAGACTTTCTGAAAGGTTTATGTGAAAAGTTTTACACTACAAGGATTTTACAAAGTATCTTTGCTAATCAATGCAGTCCACTGTAGAGGTAGGAAACAGGCTTTATAATAAGCGACAACTGCATTCTGATTATGATTCTAAAACTCTTCACCTGTGGGTTCTTAGGCAAGTTACTTAACCTGAACCTCAGTTTGTCCGTTTGCAAAATGGGACAATAATTCCTATTTTTACAAAGGTTATGAAAGGGAATGTATAAACAGCATTTGGCGGAGTACCTAGTTCATAGTACATGACAGAAACTGTCATTAGTGAATTTTTCCAAGTATTTCGAAATGGTCTTTTCCGGTTGGAGATGCTTTTTAATCCCCCTATTAGAATTAACCATCCCCTCAGCAGTGGCTCCTCGATGCTTTTTATCTTTCACAGAAAATAAAACATCTAAGAAAGGTTAACTGGTTTGATGCATCTCTCCCTCAATTATACGAAACTCTTCTGAGGGCAGGATTTTTCTTTAAATCCTTAGTATCGGGCACAGGGAAAGTGTCTAGTAATTGAAGAATGTAATGCAATATGTTTGTACAGGAATAAATGTAGTCGTTGAAGTAAGGCATTAAGAGGTGCGCTATAGGGCAGTTTCTGGTTTTCAATCTAAGAAATTTTGAAAGGCATGTTCCCTGCTTGGGGGTCTTTGTCCAGGTCTGTAAAATGACTGTGGCCCCTGCAGGCCCTGGTTTGTCACACAGAGAAATACGAAATTTAGCAGCAGCTGCCACGGGTCACTATCCTGAACTGGAATGGAGAGGATTTTCTTATTAAAATGCTAAGAAAAAAGTGAAAAACTGGCTGGAGTGTATATGGTCATGTGCTGCATAATAATGTTTTAGTCAACTATGGGCCACATATATGATGGTGGTTCCATAAGAATATAATGTAGCTGAAAAGTTTCTATCACGTAGTGACTTTGTAGTCATTGTGATGTTGTAGTGCAGTGCATTACTCCTGTGTTTGTGGTGATGCTGGCGTAAACAAACCTACTGTGCTGTCAGTCCTATAAAAGTATAACACAGGCAATTATGTAGAATACATAACACTTGATAATGACAATAAACAACTATGTTACTGGTTTATGTATTTACCATACTATACTAACTATATCCTTAGTTATTTTATAGTGTACTCCTCATACATGTGTATATTAAAAGTTAACAGTAAAGCAGCCTCAGGCAGGACCTTCAGGCGGTGTTCCAGAAGAAGACGTCATTATCAGAGGAGATGGCAGCTCTGTGTATTACTGGCCCTGAAGAGCTTCCAGCGAGACAAGATGTTGAGGTGGAAGACAGTGATATTGATGATCTGGACCGTGTATAAGTCTAGGTGAATATGTATGTTTGTGTCTTAGTTTTTAACCAAAAAGCTTATAAAATAAAAATAAACAAAGCTTATAGAATAAGGTTACAAAAAATAGTTTTGTACAGCTGGACAATGTATTTTAAGCTGCGTTATGACAAAGTCAAAGAGTTTACCAAATTAAAAAACTTATAGAAACTTCGTTTGTTTTAGACAGAATCTCGCCGTTGCCCTGGCTGGAGTGCAGTGGCATGATCTCGGCTCACTGCAACCTCCGCCTCCTGGGTTCAAGAGATTCTCCTGCCTCAACCTCCCGAGTAGCTGGGACTACAGGCACATGCCACCACACTCGGCTGATTTTTTGTATTTTTAATAGAGATGGGGTTTCACCGTGTTAGCCAGGATAGTCTCGATATCCTAACCTCGTGATCTGCCTGCCTCAACCTCCCAAAGTGCTGGGATTACAGGCGTGAGCCACCACACCTGGCCTATAGAAATGTTTTATAAGTTTTTGGTTTGTTACAATAAGCTAGGATTAATTTATTAAATACAGGAAAATATTTTTAATACATTTAGTATGGCTTAAAGGTACAGTGTTTATAAAGTCTACAGTAGTATACAGTAATTTTCTAGGGCTTTCATTCTCACTTAACACTCACTGCCTTACTCAGAGCAACTTCCAATCCTATAAGCTCCAATCATGGTAAGTACCCTATGCAGATGTAACATGTTATTTTACCTTTATCTTTTATGCCATATTTTTGCTGTATCTTTTCTATGTTTAGATACATAGTTACTTACCATTGTCTTACGGTTGCCTACACTATTCAGTACAGTGATGTGCTGTACAGGCTTGTAGTCTGGGAGCAATAGACTATACCATGTAGCTTAAGTGTGTTGCAGAATGTGCCATCTAGCTTTGTGTAAATACACTCTAGGATGTTTGCATGATGGATGGCCTAGAGATGCATTCTCAGAACATATCCCCATCAACACAGGACTGCACTTCTTTTAGTATATTTTAATAGAGTTACAGAAGATTAACTCCTAAGTTATGTATGTTTTCATCACTAGATCTCAGTGATATTTCTGTTGAGACTGGATACAAGAGTATGGGGGGATCTCAGAAGCTTACACAGTCTTTATGAAATTTATCTTCAGCGTCCTGACTTTAGTAACTCTGGTTGTTGGTATATTAGAAATAATCTATCCTTATTTGGAAGAAAGGTCTACACTGTCTTCACTGATGTGAACTACAATTATGCTTACCAGAGGAAAAAAAAATTCACCTGCTAAAAAGTGACACTAGGCATTTGCAAATGTAAAGTGAGATTTTTTTTCATCCATTGAGAGATCTGGATTACAAATGCAGCTCCGTAAATGCAGTTGTCATAAATGTGCTTTGAAATGGCATTAACTGATTGTTTCTATCACATCGACAGCCTCAGTAAAAAGGTCCTAAGGGAATTTAACTTTAAACATAAAGCCTGTTGGAGGAATGACAAAAAAAGCTGCACTCACTAATCAAATTTAAATTTACAATAGGAACATGACTGAAACTAAAATTCCAAGGGCTTACTGGAGCAAATAGAGTGAGAAAATTTTACTCTAAAGACCAAATATAGAGCCTTTTACAATATTTCACTTTTTACCACCTCATTTTGCACATTACCATAAGGTAACAACATGCCTACCACCCCCTACCATTTCCCTTTTCCAAACTTAAAATTTTGCAGAGGTACACACACACAGAAAGTTGAAAGTGGACTGGGAAAAGGGATTCACTTATAGAACTCCTAAATGTCAGGGCAGAGCTGAATGAATGGGTAGTAGATCCTGTTCACCACAGCTACCCTAAAATAGGTTCCTTCAGTTGATGACCTGGCACAGGCATCATATTTAGCCTGGGGCTCCTCCGGGTGGATGAGGCTCTGTGAAGTGGTTACTTCAAAGAACGGGACGCTTAAAGGTCATCAGGCCAAGAGCCACTTATCTGCCTTGCCTAGCCTGTATCCTAGGAGGGCTGGTAGGGTGCTCCCCGCCTTTTCTTACCCAAATTACCCACGTTCCTACACACTTTCCCACCCCTTCCCCGCAAAGGCGGAGAGACCCTGGCCCTGGGTCAAGCCTGTGGCAACGCAGCCAGCAGCGCTCCAAATATTGAGAGCCGCGGACTGCGAAAAGTCTGGCACTGGAGCCTCGGATAGCAAAACGAAAGGAGCACGGAGCGCGCGTCCTCGTCCCTCCCTTTGCACTGCGCTCCGCGGCTGCCTGGTGCACCTGCGGGTCCCTAGGGGGGCGCTGCCTCAGCAACCACCGTCGCCGCCCAGACTGCGGGAGCCGCGCCCGGGGCAGCCTGGAGTGGGGGAACAGAGATGAGCAGCGACTCGGACCACCAGTGCCCTGTGGACGGTAACGACTCAGCGCTGCTGCGGTTTTTGTCCTTAAGCTCCCCTGTCTGGATTTTAATCTCCTTACTTTTTGACCTGGGGACTAGAAGTTTGGTGATTTCCTTGTAAAGCGGCTGGGGTGGTAGAAAGTCCCTATCTTCATGGATTTTTTGCACCATTTTCCGTACCTAAAATGTTGTTGTTATTATTTAGAATCAAATGAGTTCACTTTTACAAAGCGCGAAGAACCGCGCCTAAGACATAATGGGGTTTTGTTAAATAAATACGTATTGAGATTTTACTTCTTGGCGAACTGCTGCACGTTTCCCTAGTTAGACTGGAAATACATGCCCTGTAAAAAAGATGATTTTGCTTCTTTTTTGGGGGACAAGGACAGCATCATCCCAGTCCTGTCACCTGCAGCCAGTTATTCTATAAACAAGGGTTAAAAGAGGCTACCCTCATCTCAGAGTGCGTGATGCCCTTAATGTTCTTTGGATCAGAGCTGCGGGTTGAGAACGGGGACCTTAGTCCTTTAAAGATCTTGGGCAGCAGGATTCCCCAAACTGTCTTTATAACTCGGGGGTCACTTAGTTCCACTTCGGTAAAATCATAGTTACTCCTTCTTTGGAAGGTTATCATTGTCCTTCAGGTATTCTCACTAACTAGTTGTTGACCTTTTAGGAGTGATCCTCCAGGAATAACTCCTCTTTGTATCAATAACCTTTTTGAACTGTGCTGAACACAGCTTAATGAAGTCTCAAAGCTGAATCTCTCTGGGGGCTTCTGCTCAACAGGTAGGTCAGGTAACTCAGCTAGGGTTCCCTGCAGATCGGTCATTTTCAGGGCTGGGAATTTTGCACAGTAGTTGGTGAAGCAGAAGCCATTTTTCTGAAAGAAACACTTCACCTTTTATTGTCCCAAGGAGAGTTTCCAGCATAACTGTCCTGACGCTCTTTTAAAAAACAAACTTTAAAAGTTGTGTTATTATTATTATTTTTACATATGGCATAAAACCTGGCACTTAGAAGCAGAAAGTTAGACTAGTGGTTACCAGAGGCTGGGGAGGGGGGAGAGAGGGCTGTAGAAATGTAGGTCAATGGGTATAAAGCTGCAGTTAGACAGGAAGAATAAATTCCAGTGTTGTATTGCACAGTGGGGTGAATACATTTAATGATAATGTATTGTGTATTTCAAAAAAGCTACAAGAGAGGATTTCCATGTTCTCACCACGAAAGAGATGACAGGTATATGGTAATTACCCTGATTTGGTCATTAAACAATGTATATGTGTGTTGAAACATCACATTGTATCCCATAAATAGGTACAATTATGCTTCAATTAAAAACAAAATAAAACTTAAAAAGAAGAAAAACAACTGACGCTTTAAACTGCTAAGGCTCTTTGTCAGACTCTTGTGTTCCTAGGGTCAGCACATACTTATTTAAGTATTTGGCTAGGCTGGGCATGATGGCTCACGCCAGCACTTTGGGAGGCCAGGGTGGGCAGATCACTTGAGGTCAGGAGTTTGAGACCAGCCTGGACAACATGGTGAAACCCCATCGCTACTAAAAATACAAAAAATTAGCCGGGCATGGTGGTGGGTGCCTGTAATACAGTACTCGGGAGGCTGAGGCAGGAGAATTGCTTGAACTTGGGAGGTGGAGGCTGCAGTGAGCTGAGATTTGTGTCACTGCACTCCAGCCTAGGTGACAGAGCAAGACTCCGTCTCTAAATATATATATATATTTGGCTATTTGAGAACAGATTGAAAAGTATAAATTAGATTATTTAAGAATCCTAATACAGGAGACTTCTTTATGTGAATGAAGGATGGTCAGAATAATTTTTTCTGACCTTAACCCTGCTCTGTTTTGTTTTTAACCTTAATTCTTGTTTTAAAGCCATATAGCATAGTCTTCAGAAATCTGATAGAAACGTTGTTTAAATAAAATAACAAGGTATCAAGGTATCTACTTTTCCTAAATTAAGCATGTGCCTTGTAACAAAGCATGTCTGTAGCTTCTGGTGACTTTGGTAGCTGAATATATGATTTATAAATAGTAAAGTTCAAAGTTTGCCTTAAATCTGAATTTCTGAAAATATCAGAATTCTTGGGTTGCTCTCTGGTTATCCTTGAGCAGGTGACAAGGCAGCAACACACCTAATTATGCCAAATGCTTGCTATGGCATCTTAAAAGAGTACAAGATACTATCTGTCAGACTTAGTAATCCTCCAAGTATGTATGATGAGATCCTGAAGGTAACATTGGATTAGTATGTTAAATGATATCTTGTCTTAAATTCTCTTGTTGAATATCTGTTACAGACCTATACATTATGGAAGAATACCATAGGGAATCCTTTTGCAGATAAAGAATTCTTATTCTTCTCTTTATGCTTTGATATCGTTTATGATCTTGTTGTAGTACATGCAAGAGAGGTTTAAGCAATTAGTTATATCAGATTCAAATCTTCATTACATTAAAAATGAATGATTCTTCAGACTCAAATAATGTTTTTTTCTCTATCACTTGAAATAACAGCACAACCTTCCATTCTTCCTGAATAGCTTTGATTCTTGTTAAAACATGTTTAAAGAGAAGTAGAATTCTAATTTTCATGATGGGTCAAAATTTTGTTTTTGAAATGCTGGCTTTTATATACCGTTGTAAGACTGGCATATTGTAATAAAATTGAAATTATGACATTTGGGACCAAAACATCTGTATTTTTTTGCCCCCTCTAGATTTTTTCTCTTTTTCTCTGTGACTTTTTCACTTTTTATTACTTCTTATCATTTAAATGAAACCCCCAACAGGCAAAATTCATCGCTGGGTGCCTGGTCCCTACTATTGCTGTGCTGAACTACAAATACTATCTTATCTAACCTTCAGTAACGAGTCAGTGGGGATACTATTATGGTCTGCTTTTTATTTTTTTATCTTAAGGAAACCAAGGCTTGGAGAGGGTAAAGATCAGCTCTGGGCATTAAACCCAGGGCTCTCACTCCAGAGTCCCACACCCCTACACTCCTAACACCTAATCCCGGGCCCTGGGGCTCTCACTCCAGAGTCCCACACCCCTACACTCCTAACACCTAATCTCGGCTAACACCTAATCCCGGGCCCTGGCCTATGTTACAGAATACGGGCCAGTGACCCGGAGCAGCCTCCTTTTGCCTGCCTGTCCTGGGACCACAGGAAGAATGCTCGAGAAGACCCTGAGATGTGTGTGGCTTTAAGTTCCTTTGAAATGACAGTAGCATTCTTTCCTCTTTGAGTGGGAAGGATGGGGAGAAAAACTGTCAGTTCTGGAAGGTTCGCACTCATGGTAGGACTGGATGTGGCGATCCTGATAAGGCAGAGCTCACTGCTCCTCTCAGAGGCATATATATATATGTGCTCTGCTGTTTGGTTGCTAAGAATCAAAGCAGCTTGGCTCTGAGGGAAAAGGGCAGCACCCCATGGGATGAATTCTGTAGCAGCCCTTTCTCTTGGGGTAGGTTTACTGATTCTTCCTCTCAGATCACGACAGATGAATACATTTTATAAGGCAGTACCCTGGGAACAGGCAGACTCACCATAGCTGTTCTCTGTCACTTGAAATAGAGAAGGAAGGAAGAAATAGGAAGGAAGGAAGGAGAAGAATGCAAAGTAAATACTCTAGCCAACAGCCTGTTCACAGACTGTGTCTCTGGACACATGATTTAACCTCTGTGAGCCTCAGTTTGTTAATTTGTAACATAGGGATAAAAATATCTACTGTTTAGGATTATTATGAAGATTAGGAAAAATATGCAGAATACATGGCAGGTAGTAGGTTATAAATAGACTTATGATGTTCAGAAAATTGTATGTGAAAGTTAATGAGGTTATTGAAATGTGTTAGCACCACGTGATTTTACAGAACGAGCCCATGGTGATGTTCACGCAACTCCACAGTGCTACCAAGCACAATCTCATACTCACCTATTGATGAAGAATGTCTACCAGCTGCATGATTACCCCACACTCTATACATTTGGTCTGCTGCTGAGTCTTTGTAATTTGAGCTTTCAGTTTTAGGAAAGAATGAGTAGTTAATTTACATATTACAACAGGAGAATGAATTAAGAATCCAGGTGATTGATAGGGAGGTGATTTTCAGAAAGCAATTTGGTCACTGGTGTAATGAAATTGCTACCACAGATGTTTCAAGATTTTTATCTCTGTTCACTGGTTTTTTCTACTGTATTTGGTAAAGGTTGTATTGCCCATATCATCATTCTTTTCTAAATGTTTGTAATTCGATATATCTATTTCCTGCCTGATGTCTATGAGAGTATGGAATGCATCTGTCTATTTACTGCATCCCCAGCATCTAGCAAAGTGCCTGGCACATAGTAGGTATATATATTTAACATGTTTGTTCAATAAACTCATACATGACTGATTTAGAGAGTGACAAGAATCATGACAGTGCATGATTCCTGAAATCTTAAGTCCTTTTCATCTTTGCATTTAAATCTTAAGTTCGTATTCACTTTTGCCTCCTTGAAGCTGTTTATAATAGTAAAAATTAGTAACCATTTACACATCAAAAAAGGGGCATTGTTTGGAACATCTAAATATCTAATAGCTGGATGGCTAAAGTAAATTATGATAGAGTATAGAATACTATGTGAATGCATTCCATGTTTGAACAATGACTATACATTACAGGAGGTTCTAGGTGGTTAGAAAGCAAAGAACAGAGGTTGTCTCTAGGTAGATGGGATTGTGGATATTCCTTAAATTCTTTGACTGTATTTGAGTCTTATGTAAAGAATTTGCATTGGTTTTACAAGGAGGAAATGCAGTATAAGAAATATAAACTATGTATGTTAAGGTTGTCTTCTCAATTCATTTTCTAAATTTGCCCTCCTCTAACCCTTTTTGAACATTTCAGTAGTTTCCAACTTCTCAGCATTCCAAAATTGCATAATTGAGTTAAAAGAGATGTGTGATTTAAAAAGAAACTCAAAGTAGGAAAAAAAATGTTAACTGGAATCCAGTGACTAAGAATATTAATTTTTCAGCATGTTGCCAGGTTAAATATGTTGCTTTGCTGCAAGTCATAGTTAACTTTTGGTCTCATTTCTGCTTTTGGCTTTTCCTTTGTTTTGTATACATTTTCTGACAGTTCATTAATACCTCCTTTGTAAGTGTTCCCTAATTGTTTCGCATGTGTGCCTGAGGTGTTTGCATGGTGGCCACTGTTGAGTATCATTTCTTTGTCTGCAACGGCAGTTCCAGGAACGAGAAACTTTGTAAAGTAAGACGGCTTCTGATATGGTTTGGCTGTGTCCCTACCCAAATCTCATCTCGATTTGTAGTTCCCATAATCCAAACATGTCATGGGAGGGACCTGGTGATTTTATAAAGAGCAGTTCCACTGCACATGCCGTCTTGCCTCCCACCATGTAAAACATGCCTTTGCTCTTCCTTTGCCTCCCACCATGATTGTAAGGCCTCCCCAGCCATGTGGAACTGTGAGTCCATTAATCCTCTTTTTCTTTATAGATTACCCAGTCTTGGGTATTTCTTCATAGCAGTACGAAAATGGACTAATACAGCTTTTCTCTTTTTTTAAATTAACATTTGGGAATAGAGGTATGAATGAGCAAACTTTTAATATTATACATTTATATATATTGCAGAAATTTTACTGTTGGTTCTACACCATTTCTGGGAGCATATGACATTGTTTTCGTTCTAACATCTGGTTGCTTCTTTGGTTTTCTGACGGAAGTGGTATTCAGTGTCCCTTTTGCCAGGATCCACCAGCTACATCACTTTTCCTTTCATGTAGGAAACTCTTTTTCAGTCTTAAAGGAAAGCCCTACTTCATTTTTAATATTTTCCCTCATAGGCACTCTGATAAACTTGCATGTCTCCTTGTTGTTATGCAGCCCTAATACACTCCTTCTCTTGAAAAAGGGAGTAAGAAGTCCTAATCTCTTGATTTGAAGGTGATACCCCTATTGCATCCTACTTGGGGAAAATAGGTATGGAATGGGAAAAATCCTGAAAAAAAACCTCAAAAATAGAATCTGTCCCCGCTAAACCTACTGCTGGTGCTCAGAGGGTTTGGAACATCCCTCTTCTCTCTCCTTCCCACTTGGTTTTCACTATGAGCTTCTGAGGATTCCTGAGAGTCTCTACAACTCCATAAAGGTGGTTCTGTTTTCTGTTTGTTAAACTTTTTTGAATTATGAGGGGTGCACACATAGAACACCCAAATATTTTGTACACTTGTAACCACCACCCAGAAGAGGAAATATAATTTTGCCATCATCTTAGAAGGCTCTTTTATGTGCCTTATTCCCAGAGCTCTTTTCTCCCCTATAAGTAACCAGGATCCTGATTTTGATAGCACAGTTGGCCCTTCATAGCTGCAGTTTCTGCATCTGCATATTTAACAAACTGCAGAAGGAAAATATTCTTTTTAAAAAATCAGTAAAAACACAATAAAAAAGAACACAAAAATACAGTACAACAACTACTTACATAGCATTTACATCGTATTAGGTATTATGAATAATCTTGAGATGATTTACAATATACAGGAGGATGTGCGTAGGTTACATGCAAATATTATACCTTTTCACATAAGGGACTTGAGCAGCCTCAGGTTTTGGTATCCATAGGGGACCTGAAACCAATCCTTTGTGAACACCAAGCATTGACTGTCATTACTTTCTGGCATTTTAAAAATAGTTTTACCATTCATATATGCATTCCCAGTTATAACAATTTAGTTTTACCATTTAAAAACTACGAGATGTCTTTTTAATGTACAGATTCTCTCTCATTCTTTTCTATTCTTAAAACTTACCTGTTGAAGAACCTGGGCCATTCAGCTTATAAAACTGACTATCTGGATTTCACTACTTTTGTGCCACGGTTCAACATTTTTCCTGAAGACTGCCTCTTAGTCTCTTTTCTGTTGCTTATAACAAAATTCCCTAAATTGGATAACTCACAAAACATAGGAATTTCTTGCAGTTCTGGAGGCTGGGAAGTCCAAGGTCGAGTGGGTGCATCTAGAGAGAAACTTCTTGCTTGTGGGGATTCTTTTCGATATCCCAAGGTGGTGCAGGGCATTACATGGCAAAGGGGCTGAGAGTGCTAATGCACCAGCTTAGGTCTCTTTTATTCTTCTTATAAAGCCACCAGTTCCCTTCCCATGATAACCCATTAATTCGTTAACTCAATCTATAAATGCTTTCCCAAAGATCCAGAGGCCTCACAATCCAATCACCTCTTAAAGGCCCCACCTCTTAGTACTGCCACATTGGGAATTCATTCTCAACATGAGTTTTGGAGGGGACATTCAAACCATAGCACCTTCTTTTTAACTCCAGTTTGTACCACCCCAGAGTGTGCTCCTTCTCAGTCCTTGACTGCATATGCTAAGTACTCTATTAACTAACAGGTATAACAAGGTGAGGTGACACACCATGTTGGAGTCCAGGCTCTACCAGTTACTGAAGTCTAGGCACTGTGGGCACTGAACTATGTCTTTGAGTATGCTGCCCAAATTCTGAGGTCCAGCTTCCTTATCTGTAACTAGTAACAGAGCCTGCCTCACAGAGTAGTGGTGAAGATGACATGAGATGTTATCTGTAAACACTTAGCACTGGCTCATTCTGTATGTGCTCTCTCTATATTAGCTGCTGTTATGATTATCATTAAGTAGAAAGAAGTGGCAGACAACATTTGTACTGAAGCTCCAATGTACCCTATCAACTCCATGTCCCTGGTTTTGTCCACTGTCTATCTTATGCTGCCTGCCAGGAGCTCTAGGCTGTGACCTTGCACACAACAATATAAATTGGGACCTAGAAGCTCCATTCAGGCTGGATGCTGCAAAGCAATCAGAGTTGTGTAGTCCTTTCTGTATAACGCAGTTGCGGTGAGCAAAGAACTACAACATGAATTATTAGCATAAAGCTAACCCCCACGCTGAGAAGTTTGCGTTCTACTCAACAGGCTCCAACAGCACTGTTTAGGTCAGAGTCCCCTCCTTCAGTGAAGCCCCTTTGTCAGACATTGCTATCCCACTCCACTACCCATCCCTTGCCCTTGCCCTGTCATCTTCTCACCAGCCCAAGTTTGCTCTTGTTGTGCCCATAGTTTGTTCTTTATAATGCAAAACTGCACAGTTACTCCTGGGGGAGGGTCTTGCTTACTTCTGCAGAAACTATGGATAGTGTAAAAATTAGTGGTGAGAAATCAACACCTTGTCTTTTGGTGTGCATAAATGTCTACATGTTGCTTCTTCTGTTGGACATACCCAGTCCTCTTGACTACAGTACATTCCTTAATCTAATCCTTAAATTCCAGAAAAAAGCATGAAGTTATTTTATCATCTATTGGGCTTCTTATGAGGCAATCGAGTGCTTTATTGAGCTCTTCATATTCAACTCTTCAGTTCTCGTGTTAGCTTCATTAACCATTATAATGATTGGTAAATGAGAACATCAATTTTTACCAATTAGTTCAAATATTGGTAATTTTCATTGTGATGCATTATGGGACAGTTTTACAGACTTTTATATATTAAGTCTTTTGTTGATGTATATTTAGAATTTTTCAAGTTTATTGCTAGTCTGTTTTTGATCTCTTTATTAATTTTCTGGCAATTATTTTTCTCTGCCAATAATGGTAAAATATTTGTATTTGTTAAATGCTTAGAAATAAATATTAATTTAAAAGCATAGGCTGGGCACGGTGGCTCATGCCGACAGGCACAGTACTTCAGGAGGACAAAGTAGGAGGATCACTTGAGATCAGGAGTCCAAAACCAGCCTGGGCAGCATGGTGAGATCTCATCTCTATTAAAATATATAAAATGTAATTTTATAAAAAGTGTATAAAATTATAAAAATTAAAATTTAAATGTAAATGCTGACTTAAATTATAGTAGATTGAAAAGGTTTATATAGAAGTCTGTTTTGTTGAAAAATAATCATCCATTTGTACATATGAAACTGGAATTGAAAATATTTACATGTAGGAATTAAAAGTAGTTGTGTGTGATTGGGTGGACAATGGAATTTTTCTTAGATTCATCTGCTTGTCTATATTTTCCATAACGAGTTTGTATTGTTTTTGTTAAAAAGAAAAAAAAAACTTGGTAGGGATGGAGCTTTCATTTTGCTTAAATGCTTTTCTCACTTTAGGCCAGGCTTTTTAGCGTTATCCATCTGGTTTGGTTTTCATCATCATCTTATACAGGCATGAATGTCATTCTATTGTTTAAAAAATTCTTACATTGGAATCTAAAATGTTTACTAATTAATCCCCTCTTGCTGGATACTTAAGCTATTGTAACAGCTTTAAATCATAGATAAGACAGAAGAAAAAAATAATTGAATGGAAATTAATTAAAAATATAGAAGCAAAAAGTGGAGGAACACTGCAATTCTGGAAAAAGATTAATAATGTTTTAAGGCATAATGAGGAGTTAGAAATTTGCTAAGGAACATGCCAGAATTACTAATTTCTGGAAATTAGTGACTGGAAATACTTATTTTTACAAATGATCATCTTGACCAATTTGTATTTGGTTAAGTTGGTATTGAACAAATACTAGATACTTGTCAGGGCAGCAAAGGGGAAAAACAAAGTTTGAGCATTATTCTGATACGGACTGAGGTGTGGGTTCTGACTCTAATAGCAATGAACCATCAGTTCACTCCCCCATACAATAAAGGTAATAAGAAACAACACTAATTACCTCCTAGGGTTTTCTGAGGGTTGATAGAGAATATATGTTAAGTACCCGGCACATTAATAAGTATTTCCTGCCTTCCTCCCTCAATAAATATTTATCACATTGAATTCTATGTATACATATGCACGAAAATCTCTGGGGAGTATGATTTTTAATAAGGATTCATTTAAATATGTCCTCCAAACCAAATAACAAATGCAATGTATAATGAGGAAGGGACACCTTTGACTTTTAGCACTTGTAATAGAGTAACTGAAAAAGAGCGGTATCAAAGATTCTTTCTGCTCAGAATGGAAACAGCACAAATAGAAAATATAATAGAAAAATCAGTGTGGGAGATAAATGGATTAGGTTTTTTTGGCTACTAATGAAATTATGGTGGTTGAAGTTGGTATCTTCCTGAACCTGTGCTCAGATTCGATCTCTTGTGGATTTAGGGAACTGAATTTGGTTCTGCTTCTATTGCCACCACCACTTTAAGGACTGTCCCTTCAACAGGTGCTGCAGACTTGCACAGGAAGGGAATCACAGAGATCACCAATATGAGTTTTTGCCTGATGCTCATTTTTGAAGAGTATATCACGAAGTTCTCCTGCAATGGGATTGTCTCAGGGAAGGCATTTTCCTTCCCCAACTGGGCTACATCTCAGGTCCCCAGATGCAGTTCAAACACTCTGCTTAATGTTGTCTGATCTGTGACTACTGTGGCTGTGGCTCTTCAAGTTGGAGATGGGCCACAGAAAGTGCTGTCCTCAGACCCACCGAGATAATATGGAATGCATCCCTACTATTCCCTTCCTGTTCCTTATTGGCAGTGGAATAGCAAAATTTTGCAGACTAAGACGTCCAAGCATTTGGAGTTGGATGAGCAAATAGGATATTTAGAGTTGAAGGACTTAGACAAGTGGGATACCAGTTGTCTTTCCACAGCTCTCTCACTGCTAATCTCTTAAAAAGCCAATTAAAATTTTTATTTGCAAACTTAAAATGTTTACAATAGTATAAAAAATAGTAACAAATCCAATGAAGGAGATTAAAGACATATACACCAAAAACTACAAAATATTGCTAAAAGAAATTAAAGACACAAATAAATGAAGAGACGCATTGTGTTCATGGATTAAGAAAATTGTATTAAGATACCCATGCTACCCAGAGCAATGTACAGATTTAGCACAATCTTTATCAAAACCCAAATGGCATTATTTTTGCAGAAATATAAAAATTTACCCTTAAATTCACATGGCATTTCAAGGAATCTGAAAGTCCAAAATGATTTTTAAAAGAAAAAGAAATTTAGAGGACTCACACATTCTGATCTGAAAACACTACAAAGCTATAGGAATCAAGAGTGTGGTACTAGCATAAAGACAGATGTATAGATAAATGGAATAGGATAGAGAAACCAGAAATAAACCCTCACATATACAGTCAAATGATCTTTGATAAAGGCTAGAAGACCACTCTATGAAGAAAGAACAGGCTTTTCAATAAATGGTGCGGGGAAAACTGAATATCCACATGCCAAAGAATAAGGTTGGATCTTTTTATTATACTGTATATAGAAATCAACTCAAAATGGATTAAAGATGTAGTGCAATACCCCAAAATATAAAATTTTTATAAGGAAACAAGAAGGGAAAACCTTATGACATTGGATTTGTCAATATTTCTTGGATGACACCATACCACAGGCAACAAAAGCAAAAACAGACAAATGAGACCACATCAAACGTAAAACCTTTCATGCACCAAAAGACAACAGTGAAAAGGCAATCTATGGGAAGAGAGAAAATATTTTCAAATAATACATCTGATAATATTGTGAATATACAAAGAACTCCTACAACTCAAAACAAAATAATTATATCACTCAACTTAAAAATGGGCAGAGTACTTGAAAAGACATTTCTTCAAAGATGATACAAAAATAACCAACAAATGTATGCAAAGATGCTCCCTATCACTAACGTTAGAGAAATACACTGAAACCATACTATCACCTGATACCTATTAAGATGACTACTATATATAAAAAAAAAACCACCTGAAAGTAACAAGTGCTGGAGAGTACATGGACAAACTGGAGCACTTGTGCACTGTTAGTGACATTGTACAATGGTGTAACTGCTATGTAAAATAGCATTACAAATGAAAAATCAAAAAGATAGAAATAGAACTACCATATCCAGCAATTCTACTTCCGAGTATCTACCTGAAAAACTGAAAACAGGGTGAAGAGATAATTGGCACACCAATGTTCATAGAAGCACTATTCATGATAATAAAGAGGTAGAATCTACCCAAATGTCCATCAATGGAAGAATGGATAAACAAAATGTAGTATATACATACAATGGATTATTATTAAAAAGGGAGGAAATCCAAATAATATGGATAAACCTTCATGACATTATGCAGAGTGAAGTCAGTCACAAAAAGGCAAATACTATGTAACTCCATTTATGTGAGATATTTAAAGTAGTAAAATTCATAGAAACAGAAAACAGGATGGTGATTTTCGGTAGATTGTGAGGGGGGAAGTGGAATTATTCAATGACTCTACAGTTTCAGTTTTGGAAGACGAAAACGTTTTGAACATCTGTTTCACAATGTGAAACATTGTTATATATGTCCAAATAAACAATGTGAATAGACTTATAACACTACTGAGCTGAACGCTTAAAAATGGTTAAGATGGTAATTTTTATTATTTATGTTTTACAATAAAAATACCTAATAATAAATATTTTAAGGATAGAAAAGTGTGTAAAACTATTTAGAACTTTCCTTGTCAAACTGTATTAGTCTATTTTGTGCTGCTATAACAGAATACCACGGAATGGGTAATTTATAACAATTGTATTGGCTTACTGTTCTGGAGCTGAGAAGTCCAAGATTGAGGGGTCAGCATCTGGTGAGCCTTCTTGCTGTGTCATTTGATGATGGAATGTAGAGAGGCAAGAGAGCAACAGAGGGGCACACTCTTGCCTTTGTAGCAACTTCAACCTCCACCCATGAGGCTGGAGCCCTCACGACCTAGTTATTTTTTGTAGTATTTCAAGGTCCCACCTTTTAATGTTGTTACAATAGCAATTAAATTTCAACATGAGTTTTTGGAGGAGACAAGTATGCAAACCAAAGCAGTCCCTGATCAAATTTATCATTTTTTGTTGTATTTTGACATTGCTAGACAGCACTGGTCATAATGTAATATTTCTAAAGAGTAGAGATGTGTCCAGTTGTTTATTTGTCCCTTCACTGAACAATCTCAGATAGCTGTTCTTGAGTTCTCACATCCTTTTTTATACTGTTGCCATCTCCCTCATCGGGGTCTCATGAAGGTCAGTGATATTTTCTTCCTTCTCTTGAATTCCAGTAGCATCCTTAACCACCATTTGATGCTTTTGTGTATTGCATTTAACAAGCTTGGTCATCATTTTATCTCCTAGTTTTTTAGCCCACAAAAGGTTGGAATTACATATAGCATAATTGAGGTTGCCTCTGAAAATGTTAAGAGGATCTACTATAAGAGTTTCAGTATCTGTTACTTTCACATTGTTCTAATTTTTGGCATTCTTCATTCTTGCATATGTTCTAGTTATATGATTTTATCAGATAAGAAGCTTGCACACAAAGTGTATGTAAATGAAAATATTTTTATGTAAATGTATACATGCATAATTACAATTTATGCCCATGATTTGAAAAAGCTGATAATATTTTATTGCTCAAGAGATACACATATAGACAGAATTGCCAGATAAGTCCCAGTTGAAAGGAATATTATATAGCTTTCTACTCACTTACCTGCACTGGGAATGTGATTATCTCTAACCCTTAGCTAGGGAAAGGACAACGCCTAAGCTTTCTTTCCTTACTTTCTCCATTTTCACTGCTCTCATAAGCAACACTACTAAGAGTTCATAGTACAGCTTAAAGGGGGTGGCCGATTATCTTTCACTCTTTTTTATACTGCGTGTAATTTTTTAAGAGCTTTCTTGAGGTCTAATTATATTCCACAAAATTCACCAATTTGAGAGTACAATTCCATTTTTAAGAAATTTACAGTCATTTAATCCTCATGTTCATAAAATTTCAGAGTACAGTCATCCCTCAGAATCTGCAGGGAATTGGTTCCAAGACTTCTTGTAGATACCAAAATCCACAAGATGCTCAATTCCCTTATATAAAATGGCATAGTATTTGCATATGTATTAGTCCATTCTCAAACTGCTATCAGGACATACCTGAGACTGGGTCACTTATAGAAGAAAGAGGTTTAATGGACTCACAGTTCCACATGGCTGGGGAGGCCTCACAATCATGGCAGAGGCAAAGAAGGAGCAAAGGCACATCTTACATGGTGGCAGGCAAGAGAGCATGGGCAGGGGAACTGTCCTTTATAAAACCATCAGATCTCATGAGACTTAGTCACTATCATGAGAACAGCATGGGAAAAACCCACCCCCATGATTCAATTAATTCCCACCAGTTCCCTCCCATGACACATGCGATTATGGGAACTACAGTTCAAGGTAAGATTTGGGTGGGGACACAGACAAACCATATCAGCATATAACCTGTGCACATCCTCCTGTATACATAAATCATCTCTAGATTACTTATAATACTTAATGCAATGCAAATGATATGTAAATAGTTATATTTTATCTTAAAAATTGTATTTTTATTGTACTGTCATTGTTGGTTTTTAAAAATGTTTAATATTTTAAAGTATTTATTGAATCTATAGATGTAGCACTCAGAGGCAGAGGAATGTGTTTCATGCATGTATTTAAAAAATTACTGTGCTTTTCTTCTGCTGCCTTTATGAATACCTCTTCCTTTATGCCAGCAGTGTCTGGCTGTGAAAGATTCTGATCTTTGTAAGTAGAATGCAAAGAGAAAGGCAGTTACTGTTTAGATTCAGGCAGTCAGAATAGGAGTTTCAAAGCAAAGCAATAGTTTTATCATTCCAGCTATTGCCTTGGGCTTTCTACATTCTTTTATTTTCCCTTTAACTTAACCAATTTTGCCTAGAGAACCAAATTATGGAGTTTTTTTCCTGGTGCAAAAAAGATATTTTTATGTACCTTCAATGGCTATCCATGAGGCTAGCATCAAGAAAAATTAATATTTAATGCAGGCAAAGTCACTGAAAAATCTCCATTTCTGGCAAGAAGTGACAATGAGAGGAGGAAGAAGGATTATGCAAGAGAGGCAAGTGCAGAAATGCACATTCTTGATTTCTTATTATTTGGGATGGAAGCAGGGGTGGAGTAGTATTTTACTGCTTTAAATACATCACATAAATGGAGTTACATAGTATTTGTCTTTTTGTGACTGACTTCACTATGTATAATGTCATCAAGGTTTATCCATATTATAGCACTGACAGAATTTCCTCCCTTTTTAATAATATTCCATTGTATATATACATTGCATTTTGTTTATCCATTCTTCCATTGATGGACACTTGGGTAGCTTCTACCTGTTTACCATTACCATTAGTAAAACAAATGGTAGTTTTATGGAAATATGGTAAGTAACAACATAGGCCTTTATCAGTTTCTCTTGGAGGAGATCACCTTGCAGACTTATCAAAGCCAAAGTGATGGCTCACTAAAGTAGGATGGAGAGGGAGAGCCTGTATTGATCTCTTCAAGGGGTGGAGATAATTCAGAAAAGCCCTTTTCATCCTCAGAGGAAGGTAGATTAATTGAGTACCCTTGGTCCTCCCAATGGGCTTTCTCTGATGAGGATGAAGGCAAAAACTATGGGATGCATTTGCTTTACTGGGGAGCCAAGGAAGGATGGGGCATAAGCCCAGTAATGTCTATTCCATCACCAAAAGCTAAAGCGAGACCACCTTATCCAGAGAGAACCCTAGTCCATGACTAACAGAGATAAGAGCCCATGAGTATGCATCTCTCATGACTGCCAGGTGTGAATGGAGTCAAGATGTAGACAAGCGAGATTGCCCAGGGACAAAGGTACCAGTCAGTGCACACTGCAGTGATCCAAGAACTCCACCACTCTTCCTCCACTCTGAGGTTGAGTGAGACATTCTTTTCTCCCCATGTACCTACAAGTCATCAAGAAAACTATTAGAAGTGGAAATCTGAGATAACATGTTCAAACAGTTAAACAGAACATTGCCTAAACGAATTGTTTAACTTATTATATATCATGTTTTAATCAGATTGGACTAAATAAATTTTATTACCTTTTTTCCAGCAATGTGGGCTCATGTGGAAGACAAGATTAATTAAATAACATAATAAGGATACTATATTTTCTCTATATACCCTAGTGTCCTAAAAATAATAGTACCACAACAGGCTCGAAACAAATGGAATTGACTGCTTCAGCCAGTACCACTGCCACTGGCACTGTCTTGGGAGAAGTGCAGTTGCCAAAGGTAAATATGTGCAAAGCTGGGTCTCAGGCCTCTGAGTGGAATGTCCTATGGTAAGTCTCAGTAGATAAGTTATGTATTTTGTAAAGAGGGGAAAGAGATGGGTGTCAAATGTCCATTAGTCTTCTTATAATTTAAAGTATTCAATGTATTCATCCACCCTACAAACTCTTTGTTTAAGGAAAATAATTTACAGAGATACTTGAGATAAAATTGCATTTCTATACCTAAAGTAGGCCTCATGGGCCTAAAAGACTACCTGCTCATGTTCTCCATCACTTCCTTCTCCGAGCTACTTCCATGAAGGTCCTGGACGATTTTAGAAATTTATGGTTCTGAAGAGCACTAATAAGGACCACTTTTAGAAATGGTAGCATGTGATCTTTGTTAGTTACATAAATAAGAACTTAACTTTAAAAAATAGGCTTTAGCTATAGAATCACTGTTAGAGTGACAAGGTGTTTTGTAGAGCATTATTTAACTGAGAGTATATTTAACCAGAAAGGTTAAAGTACTTGAAGCCACAGAGCTACTTAGGGGGCCAGAGTCAGGGCTAAAACTCTCTTACCCCAAACTCCAGAGGGTTCCTTTTGTGCATATCACCAGGCCAGGTAATTAAAATTAAGAAACAAAACCTGTAAGATACTGATCAAATCATACTGGGAATTCATGTGTGTTTCTACCAGCATCTGAAATTTTTTGGTGTAGTGTTTAATAATTTCAGCATTCAGAACTTTCTTCATGTTAAATATTGTAGAGCAACTATCTAAATTATTTGATGACAGCAAGCCACTGTTAAATATTAAAATATGTTATGGTTAAATATTAAAATCTATATGGTTAATACTACATCATTAACCACCTTAAATTTCCACACTTCAGTTTTTGCCCCTTTAACAGACAAAAGTCAAATCAAAGTCCTTCCTTTGCTGATGTTAGCTGGTAAGCCTATTCTCATCTCAGCACTCTGTATGCTGTGTTGTTTGATCTTCTAATACTTTGTATTGACTTACAAAATCAATAGAGACATAGTTGGCATTTTATGACATATCTGATTTTTCAGATGCTATGTGGGCTGAAAAATATACCCAAGCAACAATTTTCCTTCATATGCCTTTTCATCATGGTAAATTCTGTCATGACACTCAGTTTTATTTCAGTACCTAATTTGTATGATGCAGTGATAGAGGAGAAAGAAAATTTATAAAAGATTGGATTTCCTAATATTAGTCAGTGGCCTTATTTTTTCAAATTGATGGCATAAAAAGAGAATTTCAGAAAGTAATTGTAGAACCTAAGTTTAATGACAGTTTTACCCAAAATTGTTCAATACATCATCTTAGCATTTAGTTGTTCTTTTATTGTTTCATGTGTGTTAGTCCAGTCTTTCTGGTAAGAGAGGTTGCATAGTTTAGTGGAAAGAGAAGAGATGTTACAATTGATCATAATTTGAATATCAGCTTTGCTATTTACTATATCAGCTATGTGACCTCCATAGAGTTAACTGACCTCTCTGATCCTCATTTCCACATTTGTAGAACTGGGTATACTTGCCTTATAGGGTGCTATGAATATTTGTCCAAAAACATGAAATAAGTGCCTCGTACAGTGTCTTTCTGGTCCATTGGGATTCAAAATATAATAGGTATTTGTTAGGTTTTTCAGAATCAGACTCTGAATCAAGAATTAGAGTGGGGGTAGTTACTTTGTAAGGTGATTTCAGGGAAACAGCCAAATAGAGGATGCATAATAAAGTAAGGTATCTATCACTGTGGGTAACTGAAGCTTAATCCTGCTGGGTAACTCTGGGTGTTAATGAAGAAGACAGACATTAGTGTTATCGCATGTGAAGAACAAGAAAGTTGGCTATTAATACATCAGTTTCTATCACTTACTGGTTGAAGGATGCTGAGCTATGGGTATTTATTTTTCAGAGCTTCACACTTGGCACTTAAGTGGGCATTAAGGAGAAATTAGAGAGCCTGTGCGTGGAAGAGACACCTGAAGAAACACTACTCCATTTCTGTTATTTTTTCAATTGATGAACTTTTGTTTTCTTGGCTCCCCGTGAAAAGGCATGTTGAAACCACCTCATACTTGTTCATCACAAATGTTAAATATTCAGAAATGTTGTGAGCCAGTTTTAAAATTGGCCCTGAAGTTAGCCATGATCGGGGTCTTTACACCATAGAAATAGGCAAATGCTACCAATCAGTCTTTTCTTCAGAAACCAATTTATCAGTACACATTACTATCCTTATCCCATCTCTTTCCATAAATAGAGAATAGGGGTTACAATCATAGGCTTGAGAATCATATAAACCTATTCGACTTTGATCTCTGATACCTTTTAACTGTGTAGACTTGGGCAAATTACTTAACTTCTGAGTTTTAATATCCTCATCTATAAAATGGGGATGTTAGTATGTAACTTGCATGGCTGTTGTGAAGATTAAATACAGTAACATATTATATGTGCAGAATATTATAGAATATGGAATGTATTATGGGAATTAGACCTTACACAATTGTAATAGGAACTGAAGAAGAAAATATTCATAAGGGAGAATTGGAAATCAGAGAAAAGTCACGGATCAGCCTTCCTGAAGAACTGGCAAGAATGGCCAAGTTGGAGCTTGTAGTAAAATCTAGAAATCCAGGCATGTCCAATTGCCCAAGTGCAATAGTGAAATGGGCTGGAGAAACTTTTTCCTCTGTGTGAATGATATCTCTGGGATCAATAATGAAGCATCTAGATGAGAAGAGTGAGGATAAACTGCAATATGCTGGCATGTTTGTATCTATCCATCATGGCATTTGACCTCAGAGAGGCTGGGCCACTGCTTCACTTCTGACAGAGTGTGGAGCTAAGGGCCACAGAGAATATTGGATTAGGAAACCACCCCAGAGGGCAGAATCAGATCCTACTTAATATGTGAAGTATGTGCTCAGTGGGATTTCAGAACTGCTATAAGCCAGTGATTACCCTCTGCCTCCCATTCTTTCCTGAGAGTGTCTGCAGAAATTATCCTGGCCTGTATCACTATTGTCTGTTGCGTGTGATGTCTGATAACTTGTGTTTTTAGTTTAGGGGTCTCGGGACCAAGAACATAACTGAACAGTCTTGTAGACAAGACACACAGACCATGGCATTCTAGACTTCAAGCCTAATTCTATAATAAGATTTTGGGAGGTCCTCATACAGGAATGAGGATATTTTGTGGATGAGAGGAATATGAATAATTTTGGTCAGAGACTGGACTATGATCGATTGCAAAATTGGTTTCAGAATCCTTTCTGCCTAGTATGCTTACTACTTTGCAATGTGACACTGCCCTCTGTCATCAAGAGGTGAGGTTTTTTTTTCCTTCTCTATATCCTTGAGTCTGGCTGCTTTTGTGATTTGCTTTGACCACTAGACAGCAGATGTGATATTTGTGACAAATCATCTGAGATCTCAAGAGGTGCTGTAGCTTCTGCCTTCACTGTCTTCAAAGCTGGTATTACTTTGTGAGGAAGACAAGTCTTATCTTTGATAATAAAAGCCTACATAGAAAGACTCAGCCATCTCAATCTTCCTGGCTGAGCTGAGCTCTGAGTCAAGGCACAGGTTGGATGCAGTTGTGTGAGTGAGCCCAGGCAAGACTAGCAGAATTACCCCGAAGCAATTATGTATGTTGGTGTTGCTTTAAGCTACTAAATTTTGGGTTCATTTTTTGGTAAAACTATAGATAGCTGATATACCCTTTAAGTAGGCTTTTTTCTGATTTACTTAACCAGAGTGAATGTAGTTGTATTTTCAAAGAGTTGTTTTGTATAAATATGCTGCTGTTTACAAAGGACCTACAAAAATATGGCATACAGTAAGCACTAAGTAAATGCTAGCTATGATTATATGAGATAGGTTCTAGATGCTTACGAGAGGTGGAATGTAGATAACACTTAGTGGATCTGGTGAATCTTTAGAAGGGGTTACACGGGCTTCAAACAATCTCTGTGTCATCAAACCTTGGTTCTCTCAAATTCAAAATGAGGACATTTGCTAACTGATCTGTAAATGTTTGTAAAGCTCTAAGATCCCAAAATCTTACACATACTTGGCCAAAAACATCCTTGGCTCATATCCTAGATGGTTTCAAACCCATATCTCAGTGAATTTCAATTGAGGAATAACCCAGACCAGCGTTACTATGATCTGTTAGGCAGTGTTCTGCGAGTACTTCATTTCTCAACATGACAGTAGCAGTGAGATGTGTGAGCATTCCCCAGGGCACCTGCATTTGCCACTCCAGTGGTACAATCTATAATGTAGTTTATGTTACTGTGGTGACTCCCAGGAAGCTACAATTTTCAGGACACTTGCTCCAATTCTATACAGAGGTAGAGGTGAAGCTGAATCTGTGTGGCATAAAAGGATGAGTTTCAGCCTCACCCTCTTCACTACTTCACTAAGCAATTCAGCTCTGGCCCCATATTTGCAAAGCCTACTCAGCAATGCATTTTTCTTGCAGGTAACAGTGTCTTCCCTCCCTAGAAGGCAGTTTGGACCATCTGTTTTAATTTAAGTGTAGCCCTTGGAAAGGTTTTATTGCCATTCCAATGAGCATCTCAATATCTATTTTCCAATCACATTTAGTAACTCTGTAAAGGAATTTGGTGAGTACAGTTTTCTGTATCTGAAGGTGGCCATATGTGAATGTCACAACATGTGTATTGAGAAGCAAGAGAGCTGAGAGTAATTGCCCCCTGTTCACCTAGAAAATGATTCACCAAAGCCCTAAGCAGGAGGCAGAACCCTGGGCAAAGATAATCCCCATATCAGAGTTAATCAACAGATGATGCAAATGAGGCACCCATTTCTAGCATTTATTTAAATTTTCATTTAAGATAATTGCTTATTGCTTTAGGAGTACAAAAATGTGTCCAAATAGTTTAGTGTGGTTGATAAGACACAGAAAGCAATATCTTCTTGCTTGCCTTTTTTGGAAAAAAAAGTAGAATATGGTAATTCTTAACCTGGGATCTGGAATCAGGCTGCCTGGCTTTGAATTCTGGCTCCACCACTTACTAGCTATATGAGACTTGGGCAATTCTCTTTCTCTAGCTTCAGTTTTCTTATCTATAAAATAGAGTTAAAAAAGATACCTTCATCATAAGGCTGTTATGAGGATTAAATGAAATACTCTATATAAAACATATAGTCCAATACCTGGTCCATTGTAAGTATCCATTAAATGTTAACCATTATTATTCTATAAGTGCAGTTATATTTTTGTTTCGTTTATGCCACACTACAACTAGAAAAGCTACTAGAGAAGATAGAATTACTCGGGTGGCTTGTGTCAGTGACTTGCATTATATTTCTTTTTGGCAGCACTGTCCTGGACTCTTTTTGCTATGACTGCACTATACCCACTGACCTCAAGCATCCAGAATTATACGTGGGAAGAATGTTAGAGAAAAAACAGCATATTTATTGTCTGACAGGTACTGGTTGACCTCCAAGTTTTGGAAAACAGTGTAAATAGATGACAGACTCTGAAGGTCAAGAGAGTATATACTTAGTAAGGTGTGTCTAGTTGGTTTTAATTTTCATCAGTTGGAAACGGCTATACAATCCAAGCTTCTCAGAGTATTCATTATGGCTCTCTAGTTTCACAGAGTGCAGAATGACTCTTGCTCACCAAAAGGGGGAGTTTATTGAGAGTATCTTAGAAAGCTCACAGAATTAGAGAAAGATAAATAATTAAGTCTTAAATAAGACGGCAACCAAGGTGACTCTGGAGATCTGGAAAACTTAGAACTTGGAGATACCCGCAAAAGGGTCTTTATTTAACTGACAGTATTACCAAGACCATGTCCTAGGGGAACTGTGGTTCTAGTTGAGATGCTAGTTAGGCCAAAAATGCCCTCAAGTAAACAAGCAAACCAAAAACAGGTCTTCTCTTTACTCCGCCCTGATCTCAGAAAACACAGAAGTTACCATTAAAGCAATGAGTGAAACTTGGTGTTTTACAAAAGGTATATAGACAAGAAAAGGATGAAGAATAAGAAAGGACCAACAGCCAAGACATCAGAGGAGGAAAATGCCAAATGCCAACAGAAACTGTGACTATGGGAGTGACAGTGGTTAATGAAGAGAAGAAGGAAGATATAGTTAGTACAGTTGCTGAGGAAAATACTGCTCTGTGGTGCAGTAGCTACTGCCGAGCCACATTAAAGCATATGGTCAAGTAAAGTTCTCCAACCTGGGACTGAAAGACAGGGATAAAATTCACTGAATGGGTATGCTACGTCAGTTGTTTTTTTCATGGAGCCCAATTTCACAAGTTTTTTCAAGCTGAATTTGGACCCATTAAAAAGTTCAAAAGGCTTAGAAATGGGTTAGTGGGTGGAGGTGGTTTAGAGAGCTACCTTAATATGACAATGTAAGATATACAATTGCAGCACGTCATGCCCCTTATTAAGTAATGTTTACTCAAGCAATAGGACTGTAAATGTCTCTGAAAAATCTACTCTCCTGAAAAGATTAGGTTATCTAATTCCTGGCCTTCTGCCCAGTGAAAGAAAAACATTATTGAAATTAAAATAAGCAGGATTAATGGTGTACTGTGTATTTATTGGCTCTTGGTAGGGCACTGCCAGCTATTTTTCTGGCTGTTTCAGAGACTCCCTTCTGAGGAGCATGTTCTCTCAAAAGCTGGCTGGTGTTTATGGATCTGGCTCTTTGGTTTGTGGGGGTTCCTTGGTGTTTCAGTAGAATCAGAATTATCTGACTGGTATCAGATTCTAACATAACACTCTCATAATATGAAACTCTGGGTGATGGGAACATGTTCGCTCCCAAAAATATTACATGTTCATCTGTGTTTTGCAAGAAAGGAGCTGATGCACAAAGTGATTTTCTCCCATCTTCTGTCACTTTTTATCTAATGATCATTTTTAGAACATAGACTTACTGGAGGAGAGAAAAGCTGTCTATCCACGGACAGTTGTAGAACTCTTTACAAAGATACAGGATACCTGGCTCGAATTCAGTAACAGTATTGTAGGAGAGAGTATAAAATAAATGTAAACCTACCATTCTCTCTACTATTTTATTTCATTTCCTCCCTCTCCCTGACCTGGATTATTGGCGTCATTTCTTCCTTCAGTTCTTGGTTTCCCACCTAAACTTTACACCAGTCCCACTTCATCTTTCTAAGGCAGTCTTCCTATCCCATTGACAATGTTCAGTGGCCTCCTATTTCCCACTCAGTGAGTAACAACTGAACTCTCACTTTCTACTGAAGTCCCTGCAAGGTTGCTCTCTTTGCCTCCTTCTCAAAAGCTGCTTCCCTTATTTACAGACCCTGCCCCTTGGACAAACAGAAGTACTTGAGGTTCCTGGACAGACACACACACACACACTTTTCTGCCTTAGTTCATGTTGCTTTTTCTGTCATGAAAGTCCATGGTGTGAATCTTGTTTCTATGTCATGAGCAATCCCTATGAATTTGTCAAAATGCTGATCTTCCTATGCGCCAGCCACACACTTGTCTAACTTGCTTTTCCCCAGCATTCCCCAGATCAGTACAGGGGGTTCCACATCTATCTCATTGCTCGGGTCTCAAACCTAAGAATTACTTTAAATTCTTTTGCTTTCTTGACCCCTACACATCCAATCTATCAGCAAGTTCTTTAAGCTTTATCACCTAAATATCTCCCAAGTTGCAGCACTTTGCTCCATCTCCTCTGCCACCATTCAGACCAAAGTTCCCATTATCTACTGCCTGGACTTCTACAGTAGTGACCTAAGCTTTCTCCCTATTTCCACATCTGTCTTTTGACAGTTGATTCTCTACACGGCATCCACTGTAATATTCCATAAATGTAAGCCGGTACACGTTACTCTGTTTAAAACCCTTAAGTGGCTTCCTGTTGATTTTAGACCTGATCTGCTCCCGGTCCCTATTTCCAAATCTAATTTCACCCTTCCCTTCCCTTGCCCTCACACTTGGGCCACACTCATCTCTTTCCACTTCTTAATGAGGCCCACTTATTGATTGTTTGCATTTTCTGTTCCTTCTGCCTGGATCATTCTCTTTCCATATCTTTTTGTGTCTGGCTCCTTCTCTTTTACAACTCAATTCAGATATCTTCTGCTCAGAAACATTTTTTCCTAATCACATCTACAATAGCTCGTTGTCCTTATTCTATGAAGTCATTCAGGTATTTCCTTTAGAACATTTGTTAGAGCCTGCATTATTTTAATAATTTATCTGTTTATCTTAAATGCATATATTATCCACCCTAACTAAACGTAAATTTTTCTTGTTCATTGCTCAACCTCGAATGCCTTACACAGAGTTCTGTACATAATAGGCACTAAATGTAAGTCTTTGCTGAATGGCTGAATGGAGGTCTGTCTCAAATGCCACCTCATCCAGAAGGACTTTCTGCTTCTCACATTCAGAAGCAATACCCTTCTCTCTGTAATTTCAGTATGCATTTTGTCTGACTTCATATATCATAATTTATGCCTTTTGGATAGAATTTTAAGTACTCATAAACGTGTCTCCTTTCCCTTATTGGGTTTTGGGGTCACCAGCTATGTGTCTATTTGGTCTTGAAGTTTTCTACGGTGCCTGCCCTAATGTCTTGAACATAGTAACAATTCAATATTTTATGAGTATTTCATGAAAGTATAAATAAGAGAAGTATCTCCTCACTGTGGATTTCAGCTAAGGAGAATTTGAGCCCAAGAGGAGACTAAAGAAATGATTAAAACTATCTTGTCTTGCTCTTCCTTTTCAAAAAAAAAAAAAAAAAAAAGATACCCATCTCTTGTTGACAAAGTTGTAAACATAGTTTTCTGTTTACTCCTTTGAATTCATGTTTGTGGATTGGATATGGAAATGGTTCAATCCCTAAGCATTCTTTATGATTCTATTAAATCACAGGGCTAGATCCGGGGACTAAGTTGCCACATTTGTCGCCATTACCCAAAGCTTCAGAGCTTCTGTTTTCACTGCTTTGTATTGTTGTTATTTCTTAATATTTATTTCCCATAGTCGTCTTCTTTGTAGGTTGTTCACAGTTAACCTTTGTCATTGGCATGTCATTTTTAGGAAAACTAAAATGGCTTTAAAACCAGTGTGAAATTCAGAAGTGTGGCAAACAATCTATGAGGCTGATGTACCAGGTACATCAAGTAAATTAGGCATCCATTGTCTTGAGCTTAGAAGAAACACATGACTTAGAAAACTCCAGAACAGAAAATATATCTTCAGTTTTTTAAATCTCAGGTTTGCTTTGCCCTGGTTTCCTAAATATTCTCTTTCTAGACTTTTAAAAACTTGAGAACAGAGACTGTTGTTTACTTCTGTATCCACAGGTACCAGGCTGGGTGCTTGATACTTAGTAGGCTCTTATTAATTAATACTATCCCAGCTCTTAAACTTTGCTTCTCAGACTCTCTTGGACTGGCCTACTGGATTCTCTAAGTCCTGACCCTCCTGCCTCACTCAGTTTCCAGTGTCTTTGCACTAATTTTCTGAAGAGCTCCTTGGCCTCCCCAACCAGATGTCTGGATTCACTTTTGATTCATTGTTTCTCATTTCTGTCCTTTGAAAGTAAATATTATTTTTCTGTTTCTAATTTGCTCTTAACAATTAAAGAGACTTGGATGGGAAACCTGGCTTTTACTGGCAGACTTTCTGACGAAACCCTAAGACTGCTAATTATGACTTCTACCTGAGCCAACAGTGTAATGTGAGTGCCAAAAGAGAGTTCATATAGACTGAGCCTCATTAATAGTTATCATTTATTGAATTCTTTACACTGTCCCTGGCACTTTGTTTAGTACCTTGCACACATTACCACATTTGACCCTTCCAATGACTCATAGCTGTTTTCCCCATTTGCCAGATAAGAAATATGGATCACACAGAGGTTAAATAACATGGGCAAGGTCACAGCAGCGGAGTTAGAATTTGGGCCAGGATTTAAAGCTCAGGCTTTGGAATCCACTATGGTGTCAATAAAAGTTTTATTAATGAAATCATGGTGCCCAGAGGATGGGAAATATGAGTTCTCTATGTTGAGAGTTGGTGAGATCACACCCGGAATTTTGTGAGATGCCTCATTTTATAAGATAAAAGCAAATTGGTCCGGACTACGGACCACGGACTATCAGAAACCACTGGAAAAAGTGAGAGCAGTTTTAACTGACAAAAGAGAGTTGACACAAAGTCTTCACATATTTGGATCATAGTGCTGTGGAAGAAACATTCCATGCACTTAACTCATTTACTATAAAAGCCTATAGGCATGACACAAATGCATATTTGGATTCACTCTCAGGAAAAGCTGTGTGACCATTGTGAAAGTGACAAGATGGGAAGTCAGAGCAGCTGTCAATGAAGTTGTTACTTCAGAAGTGATGAGGTTTTAAAAGTATTATTATTATTTATTAGTGCATAGGTTCAAAGAGAAGGCAGATCTTCCAGTTTCAGAAATCTTTCCTGACACCTCAACTTCTCCTATAACCACAACCCTTAATTTCAAATGTCTACATTGTTTACATTCAGAGTATTTTATTGGTGTCTTCCATGTGGCACTACTTGACACCTATTATCTTCTGTTGCACCTATTATCTTCTATTCAGTGCTTTGAGCCCCCCAATTACCCAAGTACAGTAATTTGTCTTGCTGTCATTATTAACTCCCTAATGATGACTTGCTAATGGTTGACACCCGTAAAGCAGAATCTCATTGATCCTTCATAGAACTTCAGTAAATATTTAGTACTCAAGTAAAAATTTACCTTCAGCTTCACTACTCACTAGTTCTGTGACTTTGGGCAAGGAAATTTAACCCAATTAAACCCTCTCTGTGCCTCCGTTTTCTGAACTGAAAAACTGAGTAACTGAAGTTTATGTTACAATTACATTTGTTAAATCTGTAAAACTTTTAGAACAGGGCCTGGCACATAGTAAGTACTCTCTCTCATATATATATATGTGTGTGTGGTATTGTAATTTTTCAGTTCTTAACTTCTCGGAGATTGATGCATATTTGTTAAGATAAACACATAATTATTAAAGGATTAGAAAGAGGGACTAGACAACTGAAGATATGAAGTTTTGGAAGGACTTTAGAGGTCACCCAGAATAGCCATTTCCACACCCACTGCATATTAGTGTATTTCAGTATTATTAATATAAATGGGAATACTTGCTAAAATTTTAGATTCTAGGCTCCATGTAGAATCCTTTTGGGTAGGAATCCAGGATTCTGAATCTTCATTAATTTTCCCAGGAATTTTTTGGAAACTAGCAGATCACTTTCCTCAGATGGACTCCAATTTTTATAGATGAGGAAACGGAGGCACAGAGAGGTTGTATTATTTCAGTATCAGAGAACTTGGGAGTGATCAAGTGGGACTAGAAGTCAGCTCTCCTCATGTCTTGGCCACAGGTTGTGGAGGGAATAATTGGATTGTATGAAAAAGTTAGATGACTTCCAAAGTAAATATACAGTCCACCAGTCAGTCCTCAGAAAGATATTGAAAGCCAGTTGCTGAACTCTTTCCGGAATGGTCAGTAAAATGAGACATGCTTCTTTTTTTCTATAGGTTTCTAATCTGGTGTAAGAAATAAAACCTCTACACAGGTAACCACAGTGCAAGGTGGAAAGCAACAAGGCAGGAGGTCTAGCAAGCTGCCTATCCACTGTGGATTGAACTGCTTGGCTACCATCTTGCGTTCATGAACATGGTAGAGGAAGCTCTGCTCTTCTCACAGGGAAACCCTCGACCACTGTGGTCCGCTCTTTCTGCCCCTTCCAGAGGTGATAACTCACCAGCCACTTGGTCTAGAGTTTATTGCCCTGGTCATTTGATCAATCTGAGAAGACCTCTCTTTCCATTATCACAGCTTGCCATCACATGCAAGTTTCCTTTATGCATTTATGTACTATTATTACTATTATTTGAGACACAGTCTCACTCTTTTGCTCAGGCTGAAGTGCAGTGCTATGATCTTGGCTCACTGCAACCTCCTCCTCCCAGGTTCAAGTGATTCTTATGCCTTAGCCTCCCAAGTAGCTGGGATTACAGGCACGTGCCACTATGCCTGGCTAATTTTTGTATTTTTTGGTAGAGACAGGGTTTGTGTTGGCCAGACTGGTCTCAAACTCCCGGCCACAAGTGATCTGCCTGCCTCAGCCTCCCAAAGTGCTGAGATTGCAGGTGTGAACCACTGTGCCCGGTGGCATTTATGTATTGAGTAAGTATTGTTGTTACTTAGCACTGTTAGCTTTTATTTAGTTTCCACTATGTACCAGACACTGTTTTAAGGCATTATCTGTATTAATTCATTTAATTCTATGTCAAAGGAAGAGGCTCTCTCTCAAAATCTGAAACAATATTTGAAGCTCAATTGTCTGTTCCTCGAGGGAGGACAATATATCTCTCTGAACAAAGCAAAAGTTGAGCCTATATAGAATTTTGGAAGCTATGGAGGGGAGGAATTAGTAAAAACGCAAAAGTTGGAGTCTTTAGGAATTGAATGGCTTTCAAATTCAGAAGTGTGGTTTCTGGAGTGAGCCTGTGGTCCGTGGTCTGACTTTCAGAAGTCAAATGACTACCATAAAGAAAATAAGAGCACAGAAAGAGTGGCTGCAGTAGCAAGAATGGAGAGAAGAGGAAAGGGAGAGTCTTTCAGCCACAGTTTCCTTTAATAATGCAGAGAACAGAAACCCAGGTTTGCCTTGCTGACTGTTCACGGGATTCTTTCAGCCTCCACTGTCTCTTCTCTATCCCATTATCTGTGTTCTATGTCTATTGCATCCCCAGCCAAAGGATTTTCCTGCTTAATCAGGTCCAGTCTCCTTGCTGTGCTATCAGTTCAGAAAGGCATACAGACAACCTGCAATGTCATCTCAGAGGAGGAAGATATTATCGCTGGTTGGTTGAAGGAACCAGGAAGAACTTCTTTCATTGAATAGTCAAAAAATGTTCATCAAACTCCTACAAACTGCCAGGCACTTTCTGGGTGCTATGGAAATAACAGTGAAACCAACAGACAAAAACTCATGCTCTCACAGAGCTTAACCTTTCTTTATTGGAGAGACAGATATTTAAAATATATATATAAATTTGTATAGGTATTATATGTCCCATCGTAGTCACTGCTCTGGAATCAAAGCAGAGAAAGTAGTGCAGAGAGGTGGTTGCATCGTCGTATGAGGTGGTCAAGGAAGGCCTCCCTGAGAAGCTAATGTTTAAGGAAAGAATCAGAATGGTGAAAAGATATGAGCTCGGAGGACAGCAACGAGTTGAGGTCTGAGATCCATGAGATAATAAGGAAATGGGCCTTAGAGGTTATCAGAAGGATGTTAGCTTTCAGTTTGATGAGGAGTCATTGAATGGTTTAAGCAGAGGAGTCATCATGTGATCAGATATACCTTTTCAAGGGAATGTAGGAGGTACTGTGTCGAGAATAGTCCACAGAGAATGAGGGGAAAGGGTGGAAGAACGTGGTTAGTTGGGAGGCTACTGCAGTAACCCTAGCATTTGATGGCAGTTTGAACTAAGGGGGTAAAAGTGGGGGTGATGAAAAGCAGTCATATCCTAGGTATAGTCTTCATGGAAGATTCCTCAAATTGAAAGATTTCATTAAGAGCCACTATAAACTCTAGCAGTTAGAAAGAAAATTCTGAATATCCTTCCCTCAGGAGACCACAGCTTGACCTATTCTACAATCTCCAGAGGGCCTTTTTTGACCTGGGCTGGGGGAGAAAGAGGCACATTATTCACATCTGGCTATAAAAATGAAATGTGTCTATCAAAGACAAGACATAATCTAGAACCAATTCTGTATAGATTTTTATAGTATTTTCTCCTAGATAATTGTGTGAATTATGGGTTTTTTTTTTAATTCATTGGTGTGAAGACAGTGATAATTTAAATTTCACTGCTATTCTGGTTACGAGTGGGTGTTGACATTTTTTATTTTATCGTGTGTGTGTGACACATACACACAAACGGAACAGGGTGAGAGAAAGAGAAAGCCTGAGCAGGCTATAGAGCTGCAGCTATTCTCTGGGTAATAAAAGCTTGAAATCCTACTAATGAGGTTAAAAAAAAAAAAAACCTTAACTTTTTCTGTGTGCTTAATAATAGCACTGCCTACTCACATAACCAGAGTTCTTGGAATAATTGCCCTCTTTCTTACTCTATTTTTAGGGCCTAAAAAATTTGGGAGGAGAGGAAAGTACCTTCAGGTGCAGAGCATTTCCATCTAAAAGCTCAATTCTAGGACTTCAACATTTGGCTCTAAACCATGCTAAATGTTTCCTTTCATGTGAAAGTGAAGGCTGGAACTGACATTCATCATTGGAGCTGTGAATGGCTTCTCTTTCAGTGAGAGGACAAAAGATTGATCCTTTGCTGCAGATTCTATCTTTCCCCAATTGGGGGATCTTCCTGTAATATTTTTTTCTGGTGCTTTTGTAGACACCATTTGTATTTGCCAATAACAGAATTAAAGAGTTTGTGAAGCCATAAAATTTTATCAGAACGTTTAACTTTGAGGAGAAGGTGGAGTCTAAGGTATGATAAATGTTAATATTGTTAGAGCCCTCACTAAGAGTAGAAGTGTTTGAAATACATATATTTAGAAGGGTTTTTTTTTACTTTTTTTGGTAGACCATTGGAATATTTAAGATGAATTTAAAATAGAAGGTACTGTGTGAGGTGCAGTAAAATTTTTCCTGTAAATTTCAACAACTAAATGAACATATACATTATAAGGTGGAGAAACACACTGATTAGAAAAAGAGAATATGATTAAATCAACGCTTGTGCTAGAAATTGGTTGAATATCTGGATTGAGTTGCCAGAATTATTTTTGTGGAGGGCTATTTTGGGTAGGCAGTAACCTTTCTTCTCAGATATAGATTTTCATGTTGACTTTTAACATTTAGTCAATGATCGGCATGTACAGTCTTGAACATGTTCCATCTCATCCTTTTGCCTGTGCTTAAACTGTAAGGTTGAAAAATTTAAAGTCATTTAATACAGGCTTAACAAACCATTGTGCTGCTTTCTTTCCTCTATCACTCTCTATGTAGAAAATGGCTGAAAAATTACGGGCTTTCAGGGACAAAGCAGTATCTGTAATATAGAGGAACATTTAAACATAGAATTAAAACATACAATTAAGATTAGTGACATGTTTATATTGCTGCTTTTTAAGGAATGATTTAAAAGGGAAAATATGGTATCCCTAACATATTACAAGAGAGAGAGTGTGTGTGCATCTGTGTGTGTATGTGTCTGTGTGCATGAAACAGACGTGGGCTTATGTTTACGAAGATCTTTTTGTACATGTGTTTGAAAGGTGACTGCAAGAATGAGTAAAATGAGTTGCATTTACATTTCTTTGGCTCCTTCACACTCCCTGATGCTAAACAAGATGCTGCAAGAATGGAAAATAGAACTTTCTGTGTAAACTTTGTAATCTAGTTCATAGAGAAATTGGCTAACAGCTACATACACCTAAAGAGGGAATATATATTTGGAGAAACATTCATGTGTGCCAGTTCAAGAAGAAAGCAGCTAGCTCTTTGCCTTTGAAGATTTCAATATTCACTTTGCTGAAGGTGACCTGGTGATCCCTCTTAGATGCTTCCATAATTCAGATACATCAAATACACGATGGATCTTTATAAAGTTCAATTTGTTATTTCAGTCTGGAAATGCATTATCTCTTCCTTAAAGAAAACAAATTGTGTAAGGACAGGTGCTATTTTCTTTATCTGTGCCCAAAGCTTCATTCTAGGGCTCAGAAATGCTAAAGGACTTTGTACAAGGAAACGAAGCTAAAAGCTTGCTACCTTAATTATAGGATACCAGATTCTGAAAGTTAAAACAACTATTGTATTATATTGTATTATTTATATTTTAAGGGGATACTGACAGCATAGAGGAGGTGTTAATTCTAGATAAAATCTGAAGTGATTTTTCCTCATCCTTTTCTCCAAATGCTTAACTCCTCTTCCTCCATCTTAAACTCTCCTGTGGTAGAGCGATGGCTGTCTCTGAGGAAAGGATTAGGGAAATCACTTAATCATTCATGCATGTGTAGGAATGCCAATGAATATTTACTCTTTTGTAGGGGTATAGTTGCTTTGTGAACCAACTCTAATTACAGAAAACATTTTATCCCCCAACTTCAGACACCATCTAGCATGGGAATTGGTGTATGTGAATGGTACCTTTCCTCATCAGACCTGAAATTATGCTGAATGAGGGATCATATACTCCATGACTAACTCAGCCCAGTACAGAGTAACATATACAATAAGGTAGATTTACTTAATCCATAAATTGTGAGCTTTCTTTGTAAAATTTTCCTTAACTCTATCATACCATTGTGTGTCATAAGAAATCGTCAGCTCAACACCTCAAATGATGCCTTCATGTATTAAAAGATGTGCCGTTTGAAGCTGGGATAGTGATGCATTTTGTCCCCTGTGCTTCATTATGTGATGTGTTAGATTATATCTCAAACACAATTTGTTTGCTTGCTTCCAGGAGCTATTGATCAGCAAGAGATGATTCCAAGTAAGAAGAATGCTGTTCTTGTGGATGGGGTTGTGCTGAATGGCCCTACAACAGATGCAAAAGCTGGAGAAAAATTTGTTGAAGAGGCCTGTAGGCTAATAATGGAAGAGGTGGTTTTGAAAGCTACAGATGTCAATGAGAAGGTAAAAATTAAAACCTGTAAGAAATTGCAGAAATGGGAAAGATAGATGTTCCCCAAATCAGTATGGCTGAATATAAGGGAAATGGGAAGGCCAAGTTTTTATTTCTTCTATGCCTTTGTCTCAAAAGGATGTCCAGATATAAAAGTGTACGCTGTCCTTCAGGCAATTCCTGCTTTCCTTGTAGGGTTGACTCCTTCCTCTGCCAGTCATCATTCGTGGGAAGATTGGCTGAGACCCTAGAGCTTAATCACATAAGGCCATGAAGCACAGGGATGAAACTCTCTGCCCTAGATAATAACATAGATAAGTAACCTGCTAATCTGACTTATGCAACTCTCTCATGCTCTTTGCTCCCTATTTTCTAGTGCACGCTCTTCATGTTGCTCATGAAAATCAAGCAAAAGATAGAAAAGGATGTGAAAATATTTTAAATTTATCTTAAGGTCCTTATCAAGAGCTTGTCTGAATTTAGCCTAGAAATCTTAGGTGGTTAAGCCTGACTCCTTTCTGATACCAAGTATTGATTGTAGATTTCAAATTCAGGCTGCAATTCAATTCAAATTGATACTAGAACCGCTGCTAATGGCATCTACTCTTAAGAGTACTTACTATGTTCTAAGGACTACTCTTTATGTATTTAATCCTTTCAAAAGCACTAAAAGGCAGATACTATTTACTACCCCCATATTAGAGCTGGGAAAGAAAGTCAGGCAAAAAAAGAAATACCTTGCCCAAGATTATACACAAGTATCAGAGCTGGGACTAAAATCCAGGCAGTCTCACTTTACGATCTGCACTCTTAACTACTCCCTATGCCTCTTAAAATTACCGAATTATCCTTTATCACATTGGTTTTCATGTTGGAGGTAGATTATCACCAAATGTTGTAAGGAAGAGATTTTAAATGTGAGGTGATATTTATTCTGAATTTTTGATCACATGCCTTTGGGAAAACTAATAGGAAAATAGATTGATGCATGAATTTGGAAGTTATGTTCAAGGCAAAATCCTGATGGTGTTTGGTATTTGCCTAGAGAGCATATGTATAATTACATAATTTCTGGTCTTCTCTGTACTTGTGAAATACTTTGGACCTGCTTTACTTTGGAGTACACTGCTCCTCTGGCAGGGTTGTTTTTTTTTTATTGGCCTTTATTCAGTCATTAAATATTAACTGAGCATTAGCTATGAATAAGGCTTTATATTCAGCCCTAGAGAATACAAAGAAAAACAATAGAAAGGCCCAGCTCTGAACAGAATTTATAATCTAATTGGAAGGATATGTTTTCATTAGAAAAGGCAGTGGGAGTTCCAGTGACGATGTGAGAAATGCTTTGAGACTGGAGCAGATTTTTGGGATTTCACTCAAGAGTGGGTACTTTGAGCTCAGATGTGGAATGTGAAGGGCAAGTGGCAGGGGAAGAAGAAAGGTTGGGTTTAGGGTACTCATTTCTGGAGGAAGAAAGCAGGAAGGTCAATAAGGCAAAGAGCATTGCAAAAGGACAAGATGTATTTAACACAGCAAGGGGACCATTTTTTTGCCCGGAAAAATGGGCTCACACAGGGGACTAATAAGATGAGAAATGGAAGATCTTAAGATCCTAAGTTGTCAATGAAGGAACCACAAGTCAACCACAAAGTAATAGATGTGCAGGCTACCACGGGAAGTTGGATTGAAAGCTATGCTAGAGTTCAGGGAAGGAGGTGAAGTTTTGATACCACTAACTTAACCTACCTTGTTTGAGATCCAACAGAGCACCATTAACAAGTAGCCTGCAGACATATACTCAAGCTTGATGCAATGATCACTGCTAGTTTCATTAGTAGAAAATTTTTCATCAATTTTTAAAACTGAATTGTAATTTACATTCCGTAAAATTGACCCCTTTGGGGTGTCGTTCTATGAGTTTCAGAAGTCATAACTATTACTACGATGATTGAACTGTTCTATATCTTTATTAGAATAGTTATATAACTATTCTGTGCCCTTCTTTAATCAATTCTCTTTCCTCTAGCCCCTGAAACCACTGATTTTCTTTCCCTATGATACTTGCCTTTTCTAGAATGTCGTATTGATGGAATTGTATTGTAGCAGCCTTTGAGTCTTGCTGTTCACCCTCAACAAAATGCATTTGAGATTCATCCATGTTGTTGAATGCACCAATAGTCATTACTTTTGATTGTCTCAGGCATTTCCAATTTACCTCTGGCCTGTCATGGTTATAGCATCAGAGTTCAATTTCATACTACTTGCACAACTTGGTATTTCCTTCTGCTTCCCCCAACCTTCCAGTCTTTTCACTCCCTGGCTACTTCCCTATCTCTCTCCTCCCCTCCACAGCCAAAATTTTTAGAGATTATCTATACTCCCTCCCTCCCTTCTATTTCTTCACCTCCCACATCCTCACTTCAAAGCAATCTGGCCTCCGCCCCCACCTCTCTAAGTCAAGCTGCTCTTGCCAAGAACACCTCCTTGTTGATAAATTCCATGAGCACTTCAGTCTTTATCTAATTCGACTTCTTAGCAGTGTTTGACAGTGGTGAACATCTCCTTCCTAAACATTCTTTCTTCTTGATTATGGTAGCACTAAACTCTTAGGAGTCTCCCTACCCCTCTAGCATGTCCTCCATAGTACAGGCAAGCTCCTCTTCCTGTGTCCATTCGTAAGTGTTGGTGATGCCCAGAAAGATTCTGCTCCTCTCTTCTCTGCTGTAGGTTCTCTCTGCACCACATCATCTACTGTTATATTATCATAGTGTATCCCTGGAACTCTGTCCTTGATCTTTTGCAAGAGCCTCAGATCAACTGCTATACAACTTTTGGATGTTCAAAAGGTGCCTTGTCCTAAACATGCTTACACCTCATCATCCCCACACCACCCCAACCAGATCCTTCTCCTGCTATCCCCATTGCTGCCATCCAATCTTGTGTCCAAGCTGGAAACCTCGGAGTGATCCTTGGCTCATGCATCTCACCCTGAAAATCTAACTGATTTCTAAGTGCTAGTGATTCTGCATTTTAAATATCTCTAAAAACTACATATTTCATACAGCATTGACCCTCATCCAGATCATCACCTTCTCTTGCCTGGGTTTATTACAGCAAACTCTTATTTCAAATTGTATTTGGAATCTCCACATAACAACTAAAGCTATTGCCCCAAACACAAATATGGTTCTTTCATTCCCCTGTCCTACACATTTAAAAGGCTTCCTTAGAGCCAAGTCCAAACTCTGTAAATATGTCACATAAAGTCCATTATGATCTGAGCCTTGTTTATCTCTGTTTATTCATTCATTTATTCAACACACCTTTATTCAGCAGTATTATGTGCAGACTCTGTGGTAGTCACTTGGGATCAGTGAGCATAAAAACAGATCTACTTGTATGGAGATTATGTAGGATACAGTAAATAACTGTATATTAGAGGATGATAAGTGCTTTGCAAAAAGGAAGAGTAGGAAAGGTTAAAGGCGATTGATAGAGGTAATGGTTAGATTTTAATTTTGGGTAAGGGAGTCAGGATTGCTGTTGTTGAGAAAGTGACTTCTGATCTAAGCTTTGAAATAAGTGAGGGATTCAGTTATGAGGATATTTTGAAAACCGTTCCAGGCAGAGGGCACAGACAGTGCAGAGACCCCAGTATGGGAACATCCCTCATGTAGTTAAGAACAGCAAGGAGGCCAGGGTGGCAGGAGCAGAGTCGGCCAGAAGGAAAGTACTCCCAGATGAGACTAGAGGAAAAATGAAACCAGGAGAAGCAGATCATAAAGGATCATTGTATGTCTTTGTAAGGACCTCAGGTTTTACTTTGAAAGAAATAGGGAGACATCAGGTATATTTGAGTAGAGGAATGGCCATGGCTTAAGTTTAGGAGGATCATTCTGGCTGCAAGGTTGATAGCAGACTGTATAGGGAAGGGTACACGCAGAGAGAAAACTACCTCAGCATTCGTTTTTATTTCCACTCCGTTTCTCAAAAATCCATGTTCTAACCATACCAAATGTACTTGATTTTTCAGATGTGCCATAGGATCTGAATTTATCTTTTATTTTACTTTTGATCTTTGTCACTTCTGTCACTTCCATCTAGAACCTCCTTAAACTTTATACTTGGTTCACTGTACTCTTGTTCTATGTAACAAGTTAGATATCAGTGTCTCTAAGAAATCAGCCTTAACCTTGCAAATCTAAGATGGCACCCCTAATCAGTACCATCAACATCTACATTACTGTCATAGTTCTTTTCGTCTGAACTATAGTTGCATGTTTAAATCTCCCAGTGCCCAGACGTTTTGTAATGGTAGAGGTCCATGTTTCTAACATCCTCTCAATACCTGGCTATGGTGGATACTCAATTTGGGTTGTGGTTGAATCTCCAGGTGTGTGAATGGAGGCCTCCTGAACAACTGAAACAGCTTCTTGATTTGGAGATGAGAGACTCAGGCGAGCCACCCCATAGACTATTGGAACTCTGTCGGGATGTCATACGCTACAGCGTCAAAACTAGTAAGAACTTTAATTTACTTCCTTGATCTGTACCTCTGACAAGTTCTCATGTTTGTGAAGCATTTATTTACCTCTCAAAGCTGAGTATAATGATATTTATGGAATGAGAAACCTAGATTAAAAAATTAGTGGTTCCGATGTTTTTGCAATGGTCCCTTTAATCCCTAATCCAGATTCATTGCCAAGGCCAAAGTTGATAGGAAAACTGTTGGTGTTAATGTTTGTATGTAAACATCCTCTTCTCCTTGCCAACCCCTACATACTATTTGTAATCGAGATCATATATTATCACTGTTACTTATTTCTTATATTAGACCAAAGTGGCAAATAGTATTTTGATTATATATATTTGTTAAGGGATTTTAAGTCTTGATAGCCCAGAGTATGCAAAAAAAAGTGTTCAAAAGGTATCTTTAATATAAACAAATAGATTTGGAAGACACTGATTAACTCTTGGCAGTTGGTAACTGCCAAACTATTTGATCAAATCTGGCAGTATCAAAAAATAAAAATAAAAAATAAAAGCTCTTAGATGGATATAAGACAAATGAATACATTCCAAGTTTTTGATGAGATTATTTCACAGTGATGTCATAACTGTGAACTTTCTACATGCAGTGACAGGATGTCGGTCTTACACTGAGGCACCATTCCAACTTACCTGTTAATATCCTGTTCATCCAGTGAACAAGTTTCAAAAATGGGAGAATCATCTTTCAAAATATTTCTCAGTGTAACGTAAAGGTAATCCAGTGCTTAAGACCATACAGGCATTACTTTGTAAATTCTGACACTGGACTAAATTTAGTGGAAAGAACGTAATAAGATTCTGGCTAAAAATAATTGGAGTATATTCCCTTAGGAAAGTCTAGTGTATGTATCAAAAACCCAGTTAGCATTTCAAAAGCAGAAATATGTATCTTATTATTACAGTGCATGTCAAAAGTGTAGAATGACATTTAATGCAGTAAATTTTTCAGTTTACTGGATATTTTCCATGTTACCATGGAAATCAATCATAAATTAACACAGAACTTAAACTTATTAAAATTACTTACAGCAGTGCCTTTTTGTTTTTTTTTTTGTTTTTTTTGCCAGATCAGAGGAAGTTTTCCATGTTTAAGCTGAAAAGACGTTTTCTTTTGAGACTTGTTTTTTATTGAACCCCTAGTTTAAAGAGAAAAAAAATAACTAAAATAAATTAAAGCCAGATGCTGTAAGTTGTAATGAGAGGTCACCAAATTTAATGATTCCCAAATACTCAAATGTAGAAATAGACCTCCTGCCTCTTTGTTGTCATGCTGAGCTTCCTGTGATTGAGAATGTCAAGCCAGTTAGCCGGGTGTATGGTGTGATTATTCACATGGTATAAAGCCAAGAACCTTTATGAGACCTTTTATAGGAGGGGAAAAAATTAAAACTGGAACAAGACATTGTTTGTCTCTTAAAGGCAATTGCATTGGAAGCAAATTGAATCAGAAGTGTACATAAGCTGCATAGTGAGTCACATCTTACTCCATCTACATACTGCCAGTTGCATGGGTACAATCTGAAAAATGAAAAGGCTGCTCAGTGCCATAGCCTGGGGTGAACTCTGTTGTAAGTGAAATGTATATGAAGTGAGAAGTTAATATTGATATTTTCAGAAAAAAGGCAGTACCCTGTGATCCTTGGACAAACTGTTCAAATAATTATTTAAAGGGTTCTGGTTTGGGTCTGGGTTGTAAAAAAGAGGAGCAAGTAAATCAAAGCTCTTCAAAGACTACTCAGATTTTACTTAGAAACATTGATCAGGAGCAAGGGCTCTGAGATGAGTCTTCAACATGTTCTTCCTTGTACATGATCCTGTTTTGGATTTTTTTTTTAGAATGGGGTATAATTTATATTCAGTAAAATGCACAAATCATAATTGCTTGGCATGATGAATTTGTACATAGCTGTGCATATGGAGCCATCACCTGGATCTAGATATAGACGAATTCTAGCACTCCAGAGGCTCTCTGAAGTCCCCTCCCAATCCATAATTCTTTCCACAAAGTACCTAGAATTCTAACCACCATCTCCTTAGCTTTGTTGATTTTGAATGCCATATAAATGGAATTACGTTATATATAATTCTTCTGCACGTGTTTGCTTCCATTTTCTGAAAGATTCATTTATGTTAATGCTGTATCAGTTTGTTTTTATTGCTGCATAGATGAATACTCCGTTTTAAATTTGCAGACCACCCAAGATTTTTCAACCAATTGTATGCTGGACTTGATTACTACTCCTTGGTGGCCCGATTTATGACCGAAGCATTGAATCCAAGTGTGTAAGTGCCATGCTATAGAAATTTCACACCAAATGTGGATTAGAGACTTTTTAGATGAAATTTTATTTCAAAATTTTCTATTTAATGGTTTCTTTTGCATAGTGCCATTGCAAATAATAGAATAGTTTTACGATACTTATCAGATTCAAATAGCTGTTTGATTTAAATAGTGGTACCGTGAGATGGAAAAGGCAGTTATTATTATCTCCACTTAACAGATGAGAAAATTGATTGGGCAATTTTTTATTTGTTCCTGCATGAAAAGCCATTTTCTGTGCTAAGTGATGGAGTGACATATTGAACATAAATAAACCTTGACTCTGCCCTCAGGGAGCATAATATCTGGTATAAAAATGCTAATCGAAGCGGTCCACAAAAATTCATGTAAAATCCAAACTCTCATCTGAAGGAAAAGTACAAAGTGTTCTAAGTATTAATACGAATGGGGCAATTCTTCCTAGTTGGAAGCTCAGGGAAGTGTGCCCTGCAGAGGTGACAGTCGGCACTGAAGAATAAGTGTTATTGGGTAATACGGTGAGGGATGAGTTCTAAATAGACAGAATGACGTGTATAAAGGCTCTGTGGCAGGACATAGCATGCCATTCTCTATGAACTGGAAGGTCAGTGTGGGTATAGCTGTGAGAGTTACAAGGACTGTAGTGGAGAATAAGACTAGAGAAAGAGAAAGATAGGAGCCAGACATACAGGGCAGAGGTGACCATGTTTATGAGTCATTCTAAATGTAACAAAAAGCCATTGAGGGTTTCTAAATCACTAGGTGCCATTTGCTTATTGAAAAAATCTCCAAAAGTATAAATAGGTTGGAGAGGACCCGTTAGGAGGGCATTACTTTAGTCAAGTGAGAGAGGAAAGTAGCTTGGACTTGAAGAGGCAGGAATAGAGCGGGAAAGAATGAGTTCAGAAAATAAAACAGAAAGGACGGGACACACATCTTGGAAATAATGGTAAGACGGAGAAGGTTTCTGGGACAATGCCTGGCTTTCATAGCTGAGTACATGGTCACATCATTCATAGAAATAAGAAGCACTGGGAGAGGGAACTGGTTTTCAAGTATATGGTGAAGGAGGCAAGACCAAGCAATCCATTTTCAGCTGTGGGCATTTGAGTTTGCAGTGACTTTAAAATACCCAAGAATACATGGGAACTAAGCTGAGAAATATATGGGCCTGGAATTCTGATGTCTATATGAAAGGTATAAATTTAAGAATTATCAGTGAAATGATGGTAATCGAAATGGTGGACGTGGATGAGATTTCCTATGTCAGTGATTCAACACCCTGACTATTCATGAGAATTACTTGAGAATTTTATAAAAATGTATTGATACCTGGGTGCCAACCCAGGCCAATTAAATCTGAATTTCTGTGGCTATGCCGCATGCATTGATATATTTTCAAAGTTCAACAAATGATTTCAGTGGGAAGCCAAGATAAAGAACCACTGCCCAGGGGACAGAGTATAGAGTGGGGAGAGAAGAGGGCTCAAGACTGGGCGTTGAGGACATCTAACATTTAATGGTTAGGAAGAACAGGGTCAGCTTACAATGGCAAGAATAGAAAGAAAAAAACCAAAAGGCTAGCTGTGGCAGCCATGAGGAGAGTGTGCCTAGTGTCACATGTTGTTGAATATTCAACTAAGAGCCTAAACACCATCCACTGGATTAGCTACATGGACGCCACTGGCAACTTTAGGGATGTTTTGTTGGAGTGATGAGAGCGGATACCAGGTTACAATCAGTTATAGTGAGGGTAAGTCAGAAGAGACAGTAGAATTACATACCTTTCTCAATCTTTTCTTGTATATGCCAGGTTTTCTAACTCTTCATCTAAGTTCAAAAATCTCTAAATATTTCAGATTAAAGAAGTGCTAAATTGCTGCTAAGCTAAACCATCCACTCAAAATATGCCAGCCCACGAGTGTGTTCTATCTTGTCTTCCCCTCCACCTCCAGGCTGATTCCTAGGTTTACAATTGAGCCAGTTTTCAAAGACAGGCTTAATACTTTTATTATGAACAAGTGAATAACTATTTTATATATATTTGTAGGTTCACATAAATATATGTTTTTTTCATACTTTTGGTGTCTATATACTGGATTCATAACATGGTTGAAAAACAGAATCTTAATTTTTTTTTTTTTTGAGACAGAGTCTTGCTCTGTTGCCCAGACTGGAGTGCAGTGGCACGATCTCGGCTTACTGCAACCTCTGCCTCCCAGATTCAAATGATTATCTGCCTCAGTCTCCTGGGTAGCTGGGATTACAGGCCCCTGCCACCATGTGTGGCTAATTTTTGTAGTTTTAGTAGAGATGGGGTTTCACCATCTTGACCAGGCTAGTCTTGAACTCCTGACCTCATGATCCACCCACCTCGGACTCCCAAAGTGCTGGAATTACAGGTGTGAGCCACCTCACCCGGCCGAATCTATATTTGTAAGATGGCGTAATATCTGTAGAGTGCTTGACACATACGTAGGTGATAAATAGTAGGTGATACATAGATGACCAACTTTTATGCCTCAATCCCAAAGTTTTGCTTTCCAGATGTTAAAATAATCGCATTAAATTCTGTGACTATAAATCTAAATGCGTCTGCTTACACATTTAGTGTACACATTTATTCAGATACAATTTAATGTAATCCCTTAATTGAGAAGGAGATCATAGATACGTAGTCACCCTCAAGTTGTCTGGAGAGAGAAAATACTCAAACATTACCAAACGAGGCATGGTGACAGTTGCAATGTGGGATTCCCAGGAATGCTGCTATAGATGGTGTTTAGTGAGTGGGATGTTTATGAAGGAGTACCCTTGGGATCAACATGAGTGACCTGGGGAGGAGGAGGAGGATGCAAGAAAGGGCAGGGATAGGAAGCAAGTCGCCATGCAGCCTCCAACGCAATCTTGGCTGATGCTCGGAGATCTCTGGAACTACAGTGGCCCTTCAAAAGTGGTCTGCAGTTGGGCCCAGACAGCCAGGCCTTTATATCGCCAGCAGTCATCAGGTGTAGACCATCACAAGAAGGGGTGTGACCCTGGAGGAGGTAGCTCCCTGCAGCTGAGGCAATCTCTAAAGGGGCTAAAACAGCAATGCTCTGAGACAACAGCATTCCAGCCCGGAGCAACAAATCCTTCACTGACAAGGGATTTGGGTAGTGCTTTGCAGTAAAATTGTCACATAAGAGATGTCTCAGAGAACACTCCTCATTTATACAGACAGAGAGTGTAGAGGAAACCCTGGTTCAGGTGGAGTCGTCTCCACTTAGAATATCTAGAGGGGACTGTTAGCATACTCACGGTAGTAATCTGATAAAACCTGATTACTATGACAATGAATTTTCTTTGACTATCAACAGCATCCAAGGCAATATTCCAAGCATCCAAAGAGTGAAATGGCCACTGCCCATGGCTATACATAGGATGCAAATGCATTGCCTTTATCTCTCCTCATGGAATTGAGGTTTTTCTAGAAAGTAAGACTGCTGCAGCAGCTTGCAGATCCCTAAGGCCACAAGCTATTGGCGTTTAACCGTGACTAGTGCTGTCACTAAGGGAGTAATTCTCTATTTTCAATGGATAAATTTCCAAAGACTGCCTACACTTCAGCAGCCACTTGGTTTAATACAACTCTGTGTGCATTTCTTGGGACACCAAAGGAATGTTTTGACTCTAGTCATAGAAGTGAAGTGTTTTTTATATCCATCTAGTTATACGTATGAGGTGTCCCCAGTGTTTCTGTTAGTGGAAGAAGCGGTTCTGAAGAAAATGATTGAATTTATTGGCTGGAAAGAAGGGGATGGAATATTTAACCCAGGTGAGTACAATTGGTTATTGATATCAATCTTCCAATACAAACACATAAAAATTTACCTATATGAGGAACAACTCCTTGCAGATTTATACATGACCAAAAGTTGGATATTAATAATTCTACTTGCTAAGAATCTAGCTTATACCTTTCTCCAGTGTGATCACATTTTGTATTAATGCTAAATAAGTGACATACGTACCTCATGAATGAGGTGCCTACAATTTAGGATTCATATCTAACACAAACGAATCGATCTACTGCTGGAAGTTTGGAAAGGCTATAAATCCTCTAAATTTTAAAATCAAATTTTACTTGAGAAGATTTCTGAATTACGTTTGCTTATCCTGTAGTCCGTTTTTGGAGCCAGAGACCAACAAATATTAATTTTATTGATTAGGTGACAGAAAGAATATTAACTATGGAGACCCAGGTACTGACCCTAAGTCCAGAGCTGACAGATTGAGACTTTTGGTTTGAAAAAAACCCTGTCATGAGAATACACCAAAATTTATCTTTTTTTCTAAGAATGAAAGTTCTGGAATTAGAGATTAGGGTATGCAATAAAATCTTCAGAGTAATGGGAACAGGGAGGTCGCTGCTCATGTGCTTTTCACAGTGATTTTTCATTAGATTAGGGCAGCCATGGCCATCCATGCTTTCCACTGTATTCAGCATTTTGCAAGCTACAACTTCATGCTACAAATATGCCATTTTAATTTTGTTTTTGCAGGTGGCTCAGTGTCCAATATGTATGCAATGAATTTAGCTAGATACAAATATTGTCCTGATATTAAGGAAAAGGGGCTGTCTGGTTTGCCAAGATTAATCCTTTTCACATCTGCAGAGGTAAAAATTATTTTTTGTGTTGAATATAGATTTTCTGAGAATGTATATTTAAGAGGGCTTGTTTGAGGACTCCTGATGCGATTTTGTCCTATACCCATGTGACTGATATGCTACAGTATAACATAGTATTTCATTCCAAAGTAAATTCTAAGGAGTTTGATGTTGTAATGCTTGGTCCAATTTTGTGTAATTACCTTTATTTAAAGTGTATAGTCTGTAAAAACATTTTAAGAATATTTAATTTGAAAGTGCTATCTGTGAATCTGAGTGTCTTGTCAGTATTTAGATGAACACTATGGATCTCAGCTATGTCTTCTACTCACATTTCCTTGTAAAATGATTGCTTTGATTGGGTAATATAAGGGATGTGTATCTTACTTTTCCAGGGAAAAGGAAGATATACAGTAACAACGAAAACACACACACACACACACACACACACACACACACACACACACAGAGAGAGAGAGATTTTGCCACAGTTCTCAATCTCTTATATTTTACTCTCTACTCAAGTAGGAGGTCAGATGGTGGATAAGTGCATTGGCTTCGAGTTAGGCTGCCTGGATTCAGTCCCTGCCTCTGCCACTTACTATCTGAGTAACCTTGAGCGAGTTAATTTCTCTGTGCCTCAGCTTCCTAAATTTGTAAAAATAAGTTTATTGCTTAGCTCTTATAAGCAACAAATCACCCCAAATATACAGTTATCATTCCATAACTGTATATTATCACTTGTAAGTCTCAAGATAGCTGGGCAGATTTGCTGCTCTTGGCTGGGCCCCCTTCCACGTCTAGGGGTTGGCTGGCTGATGGCCCATCTATGAGTGGCTCAGCCTGGATGATTCCAGTGATGCCTCTCTACTCCATATGTCTGTCATACTCCAGGTCAGTCTAAGTGTGTCCTCACGGCAATGGTGCAGGTATAAAGGGCATGGCAACACATCAGGCCTCTTGAGTCTTGGCCTCAGAACTGGCCATTGTTACTTCTGCCTCATTTTCTTGGCAGAGACCCATCTGTGAGCCCAGATCCAAGATGTGGGAAGACAGACCCCACCTCATGGGGAGACTTGCCGTCATGTCACCAGGCAGAGGATTTGCATACATGGAACAGAGCACCACTGGAACCATTAGAACAATCCAGCAACCATGCAGTAGCTGCTGATTAGCGAGTTTTAGCAAATGTTAAATGAGTAATTGCATGTAAAGTAGCATCTGGGACATAATAGATTTTTTAAAAATATTCAATGTAATTGTTACTAGGAGAATGATCCAGCTACAACAAGGTGGGTAGAAGTAGATGGCACAGCTTAAGTGCATCCTTTATATGGAAGAGCCTTTTTCCCTTTCCTGTTCTTGTGTGACTTCAGTGGATGGCTCTGTCTATTCTACCACTGCTTTATCACCCAGGTTCTTGGCAGAATGAGTTTAGCTTCTTACCTTCTGAGATAACACCAGGTATCCTGTCACTAACATCAAGTGGGCAAAATAAAAAACTGAGTTTGTTATTTCCAGCTGGGCTCTCCTGTATCTATCATTTTCTTCTAAATACAAAAGTTAGTTTCTTATTGCAAAAGGACCTATTGTGCACTCATTTCTCCTCAGTAGGAGAAAATATGACCACTCTCATGTTTTCCTCTTGCCCTGACTTTTGCTCTGGTTCTTTCAGCACTAAGTGCAAAGTGGGAGTTGAGTGATGGGAGGCAACTGGGGAGGAATCATCTAGCCTGAGATTCTTAACTCAGCCATTCGAGGCTCTTGTTCATGAGACATTCTGTACCAACAGAAGAATGTTTGGTAATGTGGACAGCTGGAAAAAAGTACTTGATTATTTGGGATTATTATGGAACAGAGTTTCCTTCTCCATGCTTCAGCCCTGGATATTTCAATGTGAGGGACCTCAGTGGATCATAAATGCAGAGTCTCTTCTACATTCAAACTGCTATTTCCAAGCGTGGGAAAGCTGATTAAATAGCGCCCTGGTTATCAGCTCAGGTTTTTTGCTTTTGCCTTTTTCATTCTTCATTTGGTTTAAAGCTTGCTGGAGTTCTTCTGGAATAATTACCATGGAAAGGGGAAAGAGATTATATGGAAGCCTAGAATAAAGATGATGCCTGGGAAAGATCAGTAACAGGTGGGGCTTGTGAATTGGGAGTGAAAAGAAAGTGAAACCTTATGTAGTTGTGAAACCAGAACTAAGTGGTTTTTAAAAATTTTCCAAATAGAGGCAAAATATATGCCGCCTTGGCTAACATGCCAGCAGAAGTTGGAGCCAGAAAAACCAAGAACTAGGTGTGAATTCCACAGAAAAATTACATCACTTCGAGCACACTGTAGCCTTGAATTTATATTTTCACTCCATTGGTTGAAACACTACTTTGCAGTTCATTCCTTTCCCTGCTGTCTCGAAGAGTCAAGTTATAGCATTTGCACTATTTTAATTCATATTTGATTTACTACCTTTACTACTTATTACAACAAACCAATCTATTTAATTAAAGAATTAAAGAAGGTTGTGTTTACTAAACAGTCTTAAAATCTGCGTTAGTCTTTTTGCTCTATCTCCCTTATTTCCTTTTAGGAGTTTGGTCCATGGCCCAGCACTGTTCTATTAGGTGGTCTTTTCCAGTTTTTGTGCTACTCCAAATTACTCCATCTCTATCTTGCACCGTCAAGTGCAGAATATATGTACCCACCACTGAAGGTGTTTTTGCATGCGTTAGGCTTTTATTGTAATTCTACTATTGATAGAGACCTGCAAGATCACGACAAAAACCTCTGCACTGTCAGTATATCCAAGGTTGCCTCTTTAGTGCTAAATGGGAATCTAAGAGAAGGGAACTTTTGGAGAAATAAAAGTAATAAATCTATGACTTGGTTTGTACTTTGATATAAATTCCATGGGTGTATAGAAATCCCAGGTTTGTAAAGTTCCTGTATATTTCAGATCACTTCTGGAATTAGCATAAAGTAGTGATCATGATTTGCCACTAAAAAGCGAGGGTGAAAAAGAAACTCTTGCCTCCCAGGCCAGTAATCAATGGCCTAGCTCCTCTCTAGCAGGGCTTGGGCTGGGAGAGGCAAGTGAGGTAGGTATCTAGGGTGTGTCTCAGGGTCATGCCTCTAAATTTTGCACCCTAAGGTGCCTCCTTGACTTCCTCCTGATCGCTGAGTGAGAGCTGAGGTTGAGTTGTGATGGGATGCGATTGCAGGTCTTCTCCACGGGCAAGTAGGTGCTTCATAGGACATCTTGCAGAGCATGAGGCTGGGTTCAGTCTATCTGGCTTCTGGTTCTGGCCTCTTTGGGAATTAAACCAGCTCTTTGTTCTTAGAGACATCCCCTGGAAACTCTTCATTCTCTAAGATGTAACATTTATATACCCCGTTCTACCAGCTAACTTGAGAATCAAATTAGTCAGCACTGGAGTCCAGGTGTCCAGGGCACAGTGTATACTGAGGAGAAAGCAGCAGTTCATTGAGCAGCTCAAGGTCATAGAAAAAAAATCCTTGTGGGAGCCAGAAAGCAAAACTCCAGCTCAATGCTGTCTTTCATGTAGGCACTTGCCATTTTATCTTTATAGAAAGGAACACCCACTGAGAGTTTTTTCGTCTTCTGTAGATTTATGAAACCTATGGGGAGGTTTGATCTTAGAACAACTGACTTATCTTTTGCCAGTGATAGAAACAGCCACTGTTTGTTTCTAAATGCAGTTGTTACTTTTGGAATTCCAGCCTTCTAGGTTTTTCCTCTCCTTGAAACTACTCAGCATGTCTGAAGCATCACCTTCTTTTGTTCCCCTTCCAGGACTCTTCCTTCTCTGAACTTTCAGATGTTTAAACTTCAGTTTTGCAGAGTTTTTTTTGATCTGTCTATCTATCTCAGATTGACATTGGGTTGTATTTTGCCCTGAGGTACTTAAAGAGAGCTCCACTATTCTTATTCTGATTACAAGTTTTTTACCCAGCAGATTCATTGGTTGCAGATGTTTTGCTATTTCTCAGGGGGAGACCATTGTGATTTTCCTTATAGGTAGATGTCAGTGGGGTAGGCTAGCATTTATCATTATGAAATCAATAGCTGTTTGGTTGCCAGAGCCCAACTCTCTGGTGAGAAATAACTCACCCGAGCTATGTCACCTTAGCTATGGCAGACAGGTTACCACCAACCAGCATAGGCTGGTGGAGCAAGTAGAGAATTAATTACACTTTCATGTACATTATTACTCTTCAATATGCATATGGTCTTGTAACAACTTGAAATAAAAGCATCCTATAGGCATTTTGGACATGTCCTATTTGATATTTGGAAATTAATTATTTAGAACGGTTTCATTGTTCCTGATGTTACTTCTGCATTTATTTTTACAGAGTTAAAAAAAGAGCTCCCAATAAAACTCTCTTGACAAAAGAAGGAAAAAAATTACCACATTTGAGGGAATATATCAAGTGAAGTGTGAAGGCATGACTACTCTTTTAATGTATTCATACCTACAAATTACTAAGATTTTCTTTGGTACAATTATGTCCTTTAGCACCCTCATTTTTCTGGGATGAAAAAGAATTAATTGACCACCTGTCAACACTAATGTATGAAAAGCGACATATTCATTGTTTGCATGCTAATTATTTTATGGGCTTCGTGTAGTATAAAGACCCAATAATGTAAAGCACACACTGTTTATCGACATGAAATAGACCAGACTTAATTCCATATTCACCTATTAGCCTCACTCATGCCATAGCTGAGTAGGTTTGTCTATTATTACTTTCGTTCTTATGATTTTAGCCACATTCTTGTGTGTTTAATTTCAGTCTTGTGTTCAGTATTAAACCAGATTGGTCAAGTGTCTGATCAGCACCTATAATTCATTGTTTGCTCTAAGAAATAATTAAATTCCTCTCTAGCCTGTGATTGCAATCTTTGAGATAGAGTCATGCCCTCTCCTTAGAGGGTTTCAAGTCAACAGTGGACTAGATTCTAAATTTCCATTAATACTAAGTCTTAGGAGTAGCATCAGGAGAAACTTTACTTTTCTCAATGGGATGGAAAACAACAGCCTCCAGTGTCCTGGTTTGTTCCATGTGCCAGGCTCTGTGCTAAGCCCTTTACATATATTATTAACCCACTTTAGCACAAGCAGATGGAGTAGGCATTATTGGCATGATCCCTTTAAAGATTAGGAAATTGAGGCTTAGAGAGTGTACATTATTTGTTCAAGATTCCATAGCTGTAACTGAAATACTTGACATTAAATCTTGGTTTCTCTGACCCCAAAGTGAATGTTCTCAACCACTATGCTAAGGCACTCAAATTACTTTTTTATGCAATGATGTCCCAAAGACTATGCTCAGCCATACTGATTTTCATCTGCCTCTGATAATAAGCAATGCTTTTTTTGTGCCATGTATTCATGTCTCTCCGTTCCCCGCTGTCCCTTTTAATTCAGTGTCATTACTCCATGAAGAAGGCAGCCTCTTTTCTTGGGATTGGCACTGAGAATGTTTGCTTTGTGGAAACAGATGGAAGGTAATGGGGACAGGATCCGGAAGCCTGGTGGGTGGAGGGAAAAATTCATACGGTTTATAAAGCAGTATCATTGTCTGTTAACTACAAAACATAACCGAAAGTCTCAAATCTTTGTCCCTTAGAGGTAAAATGATACCGGAGGAACTGGAGAAGCAAGTCTGGCAAGCCAGAAAAGAGGTGAGAGGGGAGAAAGCAAGAGGGAGAAATAACGTGTGTGCGCGCGCGCACGCTTATGAGAGAGACAGAATAGCAAGGAGAGAATGCAAACAGCCAAAACCATTTCTGTGTGTGGGAGAGAGAAGAGAGCATGTTGGAATTAAAATAGGAAAACTCATTTACAGATGTTCTATTTCCAAGTGCTTCGCTCTCCATGTTCTGTGGAGTTTCCCGGATATTCTTGTTCCCAGGTAGCTGGAGCCTATTAAAACAATGAAATCACCCGTATTCAGGATTCTTGGCTAGAAGCAGCTCTAAGAATGAACCCAATCTCTCCAGCAGGGCCCCAGCATCTCCTCTCCTTATAACTCCTCCCTTTGAGAAATCTGCAGGACAAACCGATTTTCTCTGGGCTGCATTCAGGGTGATTCCTGATTTCTTGACCAACCTATTCTCCCAGGTTGCTTCCAACCCAAAACCCATCTATTACTATCACCCCCTGTTGGGTCTGTATCTAGTAGTTCACTGGCAGAACGTCCTTTCTTCCTTAGCTGCTAGAACATATTAAAACTGAAATATTGGAGAAAGCAAGGCGTGGCTCTGTGCACCTGCTCTGCTCCAGCCAAGGCTGGCCTTAACACCTGCATTTTAAAAAGGGATGTCATTAGGCCGGGTGCGGTGGCTCACACCTGTAATTCCAACACTTTGGGAGGCTGAGGCGGCCAGATTATGAGGTCAGGAGATCCAACCCATCCTGGCTAATACAGTGAAACCCGGTCACTATAACACCACAAAAAAATTCGCCAGGCCTGGTGGCGCATGCCTGTAATCTCAGCTACTTGGGAGACTGAGGCAGGAGAATCGCTTGAACCCAGGAGGTGGAGGTTGCAGTGAGCTGAGATCACACCAGTGCACTCCAGCCTGAGCAACAGAGGAAGACTCCATCTCAAAAAAAGAAAAGTATCATTATTTTGATGTCAGCCATTTTGCTTTTTGGACCAAAAGCCTGCTAGATTTGCTGCTTCTCTCCCATCCCACCGCTGCCTGCTAATGGAGTTTGAGTCCATTCTCCAGTAAGTTTCCAATAGGTAGCAACAAAGTCAGGCATGACTACTGAAAAATAAAAAGCTTGGCTCCTGAACTGGGATACACGTGTATCTATCCTCATAGGAGTTCATCCTCTAACAAGGATGCTTTTATTAAATGTTTTTAAGTTCAAATATTACAGTTCTATTATTGTACTCTTTTTTTTTCAAGTTTTCATAAAAATCACCTAGTCCTGGGGAATGCTAGATCACAATATTTGGCTTGAACTTCTGTATTTAAAATTTCTGCCATTATTGCAGATGTATGACTTCAGGTATGTGTCCATCTACATTTTTTTAAAACATTCCAATGACAAGTGAACTTGATTGCTATCTGGTGGTTTACATGATCAGATTTGACTCGAGTATAATTCTGAGTAACAACTTGTAAGCTCGTTCTGCTGAGAACCGCAGATATTATTTTCTAGTTTTAGTTTCATTTCTTTCTACACAAATTCCTATCAAAAATAATTTGCATATATTATTAATCTTGGTGGGGAATATTAATTGTGTCATGATTGTTTTTCTTCCCTATTTCTCTTTTCCTTCTTCCCTTTCTCCGTTCCCTATTCCCCACTTCTTAAATTTTAAACTTCTCATTACAAAAAATTGTAAATATTTCCTAAAAAACCAACACACACAAAAACCAACAGACTAATATCATAAGCCTTCACATACCCATTCTGTAATCAACAGCCATTAGGCTCCTTTCTATTTCATCTGTACCACATTCCCTCATACCACCACTAGATTGGTTTGAAGCAAACCCTAGACATAGTATCATTTGAACTATAAATAGTTGAGTGTATTTATAAAGGATATATACTCGCTTTAAAAACATACCATAGTTTTGTTTAAAATATAATTTTTAATATCATCAAATCTTCGGTGTATATTAAAATTTCCCCCATTGCCCTTTTAAAAAAATAGTTGGCTTGTCTGAATTAAGGATTCAGATAAAGTTCACAAATTGCATTTGGTTGATATGTCAAATGTAAATGTTTTCTGATCTATGGCTTCCTCCTCCTCCTCCTCTTTCCCCCACTACCATTGATTTGTTGAAAAGATCAGGTCCTTTGTCCTGTAGCACTTTCCATGTTATAGATTTTTTGTGGATTACATCAAGAATTTGAGACCCTAAAGTGCTCACCTCCTCTTCACCATCCGGTTTGTTCTTTATATTTTCTGTAATTTGGCAGTTACATCTTGAGACTCAATGAGATTTAAGCTGTATTTTTTTTTTTTTTAAACCAGGGAGGCTTCATGGGTCCTGCCATCAGGAGATATCCTGTGTCTCTTTTTTGTAATAACATTGATTGGTGGGGTCTGGTATCGTCAGTCTCTCCATCACAATACCTTTCATCAGCTTCTCACTTGATGGGTTTTGCTGCCATTGATGATCATTGTCTAGACCCATTATTTCATTAAGCGATGTCCTAATTCCTTCTCTCCTTCCTTATTGACAGGCATTCTGCTATAAAGAAAAATATTCCTTCTCATTTTGTTTCCCTAAGGAAACACTGCACAGCAAAACAGGATAGACGTCTTATTCTTTCCCTTTATTTATGAATTTTTAAAATAGTAGGTTTGTTGCCTAGCATCCCCTAAAGATAATCCTTATTTTTTTCGTGTCATTAAGAATTCATATTTCTAGCATAGAGGGTTTTATTCCACCACAGTCATTATCATTTTCGTCGCTCAAATTTTTGTTTGTTTTGACAGTGAAAGTACATGAAACGGACATTATACTAAAGTTGAGAACTCAAGTAAGTTTTTGAAAAGTAAAAATTGCTTTAGGCACATTTAAAAGTAGGGCAATGGGGTTAGAGTTGGTATGTCTCCTCAGTTTTCTTTCAAGTCAGCTAATACTTGAGCCTCGATTCACCAAGGACAACTTGCCTCCATTCTGAGATAATACATGATGGCTGGTTCGTTTTTCTCAGTAGCTTCAATCTAGTTGTTTTGTTTCAAGCTTTTAACTTGTGTTGTTTCAGATATAAGGAATAGTAGTACATCAACTATTTTTTCTGCCGGGATTCAACTCCCTGGCCTATGACAATCCATTGAAAAACTGTTGCACAGTGACCTTGTCTTGATGTCATTACAAAGATGGTGAAAACCACAAAGCATCATAGGTTCTAAAGGGCTTACTGACAGGCTCAAACTAGGATGAACACTGAATATTTAGAGACATTTTATTAGAGTTATGAGTGTTAGAAATGACAAATTTTCTTAGGCAATACAGCTCACTGGCAGCATGCAATCAATACTGTTTCTACTGAATTTTCTCATTAACAGCATGAGATATGGGGAAGAAAATCTAGAAGGTTAAATCCAGATTGCAAAAGTTTAATCTCTGGGCTCGTATTTATAGTGAGATCTTTTTTAAAAGGTGAGGAAAACTCATTAATAGACTATAATAGCTTGCAAAGGTATTTTCTCATGACTGTCAGGATGTCATATAGTTTATGAGGAAAAGCCCAATCATTAAAGACACCTTAAATGGTTTTAGTAAATTACTTTTTCTATTGCTTTTAATTATTTTAATGATTGATGTAAAGCTGGTCTTATTTCCTTTCGGTCAGTGGTATGATAAAGCCATAGTTGTCAGTAGTTTGAATACAGGGAAGAATTTTCAAAACCTTTGGTTTCTCCAGGGCTCTGTCACCTACTGACTTGGCTCTACAAGTTTTGGGTAGATGGAATTGATTCTATTTGCCACAGCTGTCTCCCAAGATGGCAAATGGATTTGTTATATACCATCACTTTGATCTGTATGAGTCTCAATTTAGAGATGCAAACGATATATTCTTGCTCTGCCTCACTTTCCATTGAGAAATGACATCTTTCTGTCAAAAGTCAGTTAAATTGGAAAGAGTTTGGTTCAAACACAATAATCCCTGGCAGAAAAGGACGTAAGAATGTATCGCAATGAGCATGCACTTTATAAAACTGAGGGGAAAAAGTGGCTCCATGCTAAATGGAGAAAAAAATAATTTTTAGAGGCAGTAAACATTCTTGTCACTATTTCTCAGGTGCTCTCGAATCTTAATATTCTAGTTGCTCCCCTCACCCCCACATTTGTCTGCAAGTTTTCTTGCACGGCACCTACACAGCGAGCAACACGTCTCTGCCACCATCCTGGAGCAATCCATTTGGAAACAACCTCATGTACTCTTCCTCTATCTGGTTGGCATCGAGTCCTTTAATGGGGACAAAGCGTGTGACTAGCTTGACCGAGATAACCATTCACTGTGTGTGTGCACCCACATTCTCCCTTTTCTTATTTCCCACCAGCACCTGTTCACTCCACGAGATGCAGTCATCAGCTATGTGAGGAGGAATAACCATGATAGAAGTGATACAGATTTTCTTTTCCAGCACATGACAATGGATTTCTCTGTTGCAGCACCTGTTTTGGAGAATGTGTCTCAGTGAGGTTGCCTTATCTCCTCTGATACTGAATTTGTACCTGAGTATAATTCTACATTGTTTTATAACTACACTTACTTTACAAGGAGAGAAGCAAACAGGCCTGCATGATTTACTCCTGGAGCTCTGTTCGTATTCCAATTTTTTTTTTTTTTTTTTTGAGAAAGTGACAGTGATGGCACAATGGAGGCTAAATGTATTTTTCAGGAAGAAATTAGGAGTCATACCAAATGTCAGTTTGCTGTTGCAGCTGAAGTTATTAAATTTCTATCTGGACAATTTACAGAACAAAACATTACAAAAAGAACATGAGAATACTGAATACTGAGAATACTGAAAATGCACACTTGATCTGTTTATAATGCCAAGAGACCACATATTGATAACATTTAAAAACACCCACTGAATTAATGACTATCTCCAAAAAAACCATGTAACTCTCTGGATGCATAACCCTTTATATTTTCCAGCTATTACAGGACAAGCTTAGTGATGACGGTGACAATTTCTTTGTGTTTTGGATCCTTCTTACAGGGGGCAGCACCGTTTCTTGTCTGTGCCACTTCTGGTACGACTGTGTTGGGAGCTTTTGACCCTCTGGATGAAATAGCAGACATCTGTGAGAGGCACGGCCTCTGGCTTCATGTAGATGTAAGTTCATCTGTGTGTACATATCTGTTTAACCTTTGGTCTTTTTGTAGCCTTGGTATGAAATTTTTCTTATTCTCAGAAACTAGATGTGGAGTCCCCAACGCTTTTATTTGTGTTTCACATTGGGGAAAAGAAGTATGCCGCTTTCAGTGAAGTATAAATGAGAAGATTCCAAGGCTTCATACATTTTTAGTTTTCTGGATTCCATTTTGCTTCTTTCACTCCCATGAGCCATCTTTGGTCCTCAAATCTACTGTCATTGAAGTAGCCTTTTGATTTCAATTTCTTCATTTGTAAAGAGGGGGGATCGTGGATGTGGGCTGTAAAGGATCTTTTTGCTCTAAAATTATGATTCCCAACAGCTGGAAAATGCAAAAAGCTACATGACATAATTGCAAGCTACAACTAAAGCAAGTTTTCTCTGGATCTATCAAGTAATTATTTGAGGGGGGTTGAGATAATATACTCTTCACTGTTTTCTAACAAAGCATTGGCTTTTAAAAAAATTTTTTTAAGTCCTGTGGTTATTCAAAATACATATTTCCTTAAATCAAAGGCAACTTTAAAAATTCTACTTCTCCAGGGTTAGAGTGCTGAATTCAGCCAACTATGAACACTTGTTGAGCTTTTTAATTTTTTAAAAGAATTAAAATTTTTTTTTGTGAAACCAGGAGTTAATTAGTTTGATTCTAACCAAAGAGACAAATGCACGTGGTATTTTGGGACCTTTCCTTTGGTGATAGTTTCAGATCCTCCTTATCAGAAGCAATATTCTTTGACTTGCTGAGCAAAGGAAAACAGCATTTGGGGGATATATCCACACATAATTTTGTAGTTTAGATGATTTTATGCTTTCAAAGTGTTTTTTTTCAATCAAATCATATCATGTAGTACAGTGTCTGTGATATGAGTCAAAGTTTACATTAACTATATACTAACATTTGGTAAGAGCAACAGTAGTATAAAGTTCACTAGAGTTATTGCTTCTATTAGTATGCCAATGGCAATACTTCAGGCAGATTATTTGTGACTTAATGGGATTTTAGCATTTGTATCTGTTCATATTTCAACTTATATCTTATTGATTTTTATAGACTTAGAAGCATAACAATACATTATATCCTAAAAGATAATATGAAGTGAGAATTTTTTAACTGTAGAAATAAGGGGAAAAAATCAAATACATCAGCAGTTATACCTAAATATTATACTCTCATAAAAGAAACATCACATATGGATTATATAGTTTATGTAGTTTTTGTAAAATGGAGAAAAGTAAATAGTTTATGTAAAACAGTAAACACAGCAGCTTTTAAATTGGGAGCAACATTAAGAGATTTATGGGGCTTAGAGAAAATTGTGATTTATAAGTATGAATGAAAAGCTCTTTCAGTTTTCTAAAAATTAAAGGTTGAGTCTTTGAAGAAAACATCTTTATAAGGGAATGTAAACCACACCAAATTATCCTATTTGTGCATAGTATGCCCATCTGGCAAATGCCTATAGTATTAGATTAAATTTGACACAAGCCTATCTGGCTTATTAAAGACAGTGTTTACCCATCCTTTAGTATTGTGGGTGTCAAATCAATAAAATGTTATTACAGGAACATGTAGCTTATGTTGAAGAAACTTCATATGCCATAGGTACTTTATTAATTTTAAAGAGAAAATATTAACAAATTGCAATAATTGCTTGGACCCGTTGGAAATCTTCTAAATGGCATTTTAAAGCTTTTTAAAAATATTACAAACTGACATTTATCTCTTTTTAAAAATGAAACGACATTTACTTTTTCTTCTGGGTTTTCAGTAAAACAATGCTGCTCTGCATACATACCACGTTTTATTAATTCTAAGATGCACTTATTTGAAAAAAATTTAACATCTCTGAAATTGGTATTTTGATGTCAATTTTTATTAGTAGTACACAAAAAAATGGGGATGCTTACATTTGATAGTGTCTTCAATTTGGTAATATATTGCATTTTTAAGCAACTGAATAAGAAAAACTAGTTTTATTAGACTCTTTCACCTCCAGTACAGTTCTTCCTTCATGAGGGCAATTGTTATGCTAGCTTCTGTCTGAGAGCAAAATGTCGGACTGGTCTAGCTCTTTTTAAAATCAGAGGTTGTAGCTGCTGGAAGCCTCATTCCCAGCAAAGCTTCCTATTCTTTCACCCATTCTTCATTCCAAGTCCCATAGAAGGCAGCAAACATATTTAAAATCCTGGGCTTTAGAGGCTGCCAAATCTCAATTCCATTCCTTCCTTCACTTCCCTTTCAGGATTGGTTCTACTATTAATTTATTAACCAATTAAAGACAAATATATAAAAAATGATATACTGTGGTGCCTCACATATAGTAAGAGCTTAATAAATGACAATCTTTATTGAGATGGAAAGCCAAACTCCATCATTTAGGTGATTGGTTTGATAATTTCACAGGTTCTGGAGTTAGGAATTAGAGTAAAGCAAATTAAAGTATGGTATTTACATCAGGGGTGTTTTATTTATTTATTTTTTAAATAAATTTATGGATGAGCTGTTCCTAATCCTGCCAAAGTACTTTGTAAACTGGTGAACTAATACCTTGAAAGAGTTCTTGTGATTTCAAAACTTAAATCCAGTTCACTAGAATTGGGAGATGATTATTTACCTTTCTGGAGAAGGAGTGGAGGCAGAGGCTAGCTCAGGGAGCATGAAGGAGTAGAAGTGTAGGGTATGAGGCAGGTGGAAAGGGTTAGCGAGTAAACAGGTGTAACTGAGTAGACTAATTAATCCTTCCTGTAGTTGTCACTGAAAGGTTCTCAGAGAGGTTGGGCAATAAGAGAAGTGAGAAAAGTAGGTAATTTAGCATTTAGGATATGTAATGAGAGTCAAGAAAAATGTGATATGTAAGTCATCTTAATATTCGCAAGGACCAAGTTCTCAAAATCCAGATCTGGGAGATCCTCAGGTTTAGGCTGGGATAAAATTTTCCTAGATGCTGAGGACATTTGCCTTTGTGGCTCAGCCTTAGTCGTACATGGTCCATTGTGAATCCAAGTAAGGGAGAAAATGCAACAGGAAGGGAACTTGACTGACAATACTAAGTTACTAATCCTTTACCTGGGAATCTTTGGGATTTGAACACACAACATCCTTGAAACACATCAGACCTCACAGGCCTCTGGGGACCCCATCGAGTTGTTGGAGACTCTAGCCCATGGGATCAAGGCTGGTGCTAATATGAGGCCAGTGGGATTCGCAGGGCTCAAATTTTAAGAAGGATTCACTCTTAGGGCCTTGCAAGAGTCCAGCTCTGAGACTGAGTTCCTCCTTGAATTATGCACCCTACTGACTCATTCACTTTACCCTAGTCTCAGCTGTCAATGAAAGTTGTTTTTAAGTGGGATTTAAGGTCACAAAGTTGCTTGTGCTGTACTTTCTCATTATTGGCTACCAATGGGCCCAGCTTTTGTAATATTCTGAGGATCATGGAGATACTTCATTTTATCTTCCATATCTGTGGTGCATACAACCTTGCCACTTCCTTCTACGTATTAAGGTCTATCTATGCCTTTAAATTCCATAGCCAAAAACAGAAGTTGCTACATCCTAAGCAACTCCTGAACTTACCTATTGCCTGAAGCATCTCTGTCACCCTCATTGCACATGCTATACTCCCCACTTTGGCCAAATTGTCACCTTCCTTAAGTAATGGTGTTAACATGACAAGAGAATAGGCTTCGAATTTCATATCTGATTTTTGTCATTGGCAAGACCTCGGACAATTTACCTGAACACCTCTGAACTTTTTTAGAAGTGGAAGTGATCATAACTCCATTCTTAATGGAATGCTGTAAAGTTTAAATAAACATGGAAAGCATTCAGTACAGCCCAAGCTAGTCCCCTCAAATTCTCAATTCTCAAATTCCTTTAATGTCCTACAAATTAAAATTTATGTCGGCTCCATTTTCAAGAAACATACTAACTTTTGTATTTCTTGCATCAATTTTTCTCCCTTTGCTCCAGACCTGTTGACTATGGGATTTTATCTGAGCTCCCCTCTCCTTTGCTCACAAAATTTATTTCTTCTGCGGATAACTTCCTTATGTCCCAAGCTTGCTCTCTCTCTCATTTGTCCTTGTTTCATTTGCAGATATTTCTGAAAGCCATTTAGCTAAAATTATCTAATTTTTCATTAACAGATATTTCCACCTAGATCATTCTAGTTGGTCTTCTATCTACCATGTCAATAATATGCCTTGTTCATTATGTAGAATGCTAGTCCTTAGCCCATGTCTCATCAAACACTGAATGGCAAAATGTTAGCATTGTGAAGATGTTGTCTATGTTAGAGTCTAAGCTACAAGAGGGCATAGACTTTGAACCTCTTCATCCACACATAGCTCAGTTGGTTAATATACTAATATATGATGTGTGAATTTATAATTCTAAGGGTCAGTGAGGGCTCATCTGTTGTGATGAGGTTGTGGTTGCCTGAGTAGAACCAGTGATCAGAATTTCCTGGGGTACAAATCGGTTAGCATGACATAAAACGAAATATCAAATAACGTGGATTGAGGTCATCACTGAGGGTTTTCTATGACAATCCACTGGTAAACAAATAACATTGAAATAACATTGTTTTGGTACTGTAAATATCTCAACAGGCTTCTTGGGGTGGCTCAGCTTTGATGTCGAGGAAGCACCGCAAGCTTCTGCATGGCATCCACAGGTAAACGTAGTTTCCTGGTGTACAGCCAACTTTTGTCAGGCAAAGGGATCTCTTTGGACTAAGTGATATTTTGAAAATAGGAAAAAACAAAGTAATTGTTTTCCTTAAATAAACCAAAAAAACCCAAAAAGACAAAAAAACCAAATTCCTTAAACCACTCAGACAAGGGGTTCTGTAGGACAGTAAACTGTATGAGTACTGATAATGATAGTATTCCATTGCCTGTGGAAACTAATTGAGTCCTCTCCCTTCTCTGTCCCTTTGTTTAAAAAATAGGGCTGACTCTGTGGCCTGGAACCCACACAAGATGCTGATGGCTGGGATCCAGTGCTGTGCTCTCCTTGTGAAAGACAAATCTGTAAGTTTTCCTCGTGTTCTTTGGGCTTCAAGGGGGTTAAGTCACTGTGTTTGCCAAGGTCTTCATTTTTGCTCACCTTTTGGCGACTTGGGCAAGGTGTAAATTGAAGGTCTTTGGGAAATGTTGATGGTCTCTAAATGGAAGACAAAGAAGCCTAGATAAAATATTTAGTGATTCTGCTCAGGTAATTGTGTGGATTTGATTTAGGTATTATATAATCTCATTAGTTACAGCAAAATGGTCTCTCTCACCCGCATTTGGATTATATTTTAAAACTCAGTTTTAAACATTGCCAAGATTTTTTTCTCCTTGATTAAGTCTGGGATTTAAGTTATCTTGAAACTTCTGCTCGCTGAGAAAGTGGAACAGATGTGTGTCATACGTTAAATTGAATACTTAATACGCTTAGCTGGGGCTTAACAGCCCGTTTATATGGGAAGACATTTGTTCAGGGCTGATCATCGAACACTGATTTATTAGGGGATTGCTCATCCCAAATAGTTGGTACTTAGCTTCTTTTGGAATGCTAGGGAGAGTTGGAAACTTGTCTGGATAACTGTGAGGCAAGTGGGAAAAAAGTTGAGGCTCCTGTTGGCCGGAGGTATAAACTCTGTGTTTTCCATGGGTTAAATAAGGATCCTTGTGGGAAGTGGCCCAGGCTGGGAAGTGCTACTTCATTCTTAGAAATGCCTCCTCAAGATCTGTGTTCAGCATGTGGGTGATCTTTCTCAGCCATCTGTTTACATTTTTTTCTTAGGGGACTCCCTTTGCCAATGTTAAAGTCATTTTCTGTTTTTAAGGAATTTTATTTCAAATGAAAACTATTTTTAAAACTTGAAACCTAGTCTTGCATGTGTAGCTATTTACAACTTTGTAAAGAAATTGTGATATTTATATGCTAGTGCCCTAGTGCATTTTGACATGATCAAACAGAATGTCCATCAGAAACTAGGAACAGGTTTTGCTTCTATAGAAATAGACACCACCAGAAATATGAATCAGTTCCTTCATGTTTTATTAGGTTGGATATAGTTGAATGTATTCAATACCATTTAATTTTTAAATTTAAGTTTTAAAATTCTGGTGTGACCGTATTTGTAACTGAAAGGTAGTTTAAGATTACTATATTGATTGTGAACCAAAGAACATAATCGACTTGCCCATAGGTACACATTTAGGATGGTACAGAGATAGGAATTTACCCAAGTTTTCTTTTGGTCTAGGTGTAAGAACAAAAATATATCAAAAGCATCCTTAATGAGTGAGGTATTTTACATGTGCTTTCTACCTAAATCAGACAATATGAATGACAAACTTATCTGTTGGTGTGATACGCTAAGGAGTGGGGAACTTAGACTAAAAATTTTATGACTACTCTTAAATAACTTTCTAGCTTTCATACACTTTTCTTGTTAAATATTTGAGTAATTTAGCCAACAACCGAATTACGTTTATGTACTTGAGCCAATTTAAATTTTTCTGGATCATGTAACTCCTTAACAGGGTTTTATTGTTTTTTGAAAAAAAATTCATTCCTGGATCTTAGTGACAATAGTAACCACGTCTATTTTCATGGCATGAATTAAGAGGTTAGGGGAATTCTATTCATTTTGCAAAGAACTGAGCACTTTCAGAAAGTTACCTGATTTTTTTTTTTTAAATGAAAAGACTGTTTTCAATTTAAATGGAATAGAAAGCTGAACCATGAGATATGAGATATGGCAATCAGTTTAAGCTTTGTGTTGGCAGTTTTCTATCTCTTTTGTACCTGGTTTCTGCCTGTTATTCTCTCTTCCATATCATTAATTCATTCCATCAACCAGCATAAATGATTTGTGTAGGCTAGACACTGTGCGATTCTAGGCTCTTATAGCCTTGAATCAGACATATTCCAGAGACAAAAAGCTTATAATCTCAGAGAAGACAATGAACAAAATGCAGATATTTAATTTTTTAACTGCTATTTTGATAAGTGCACCAACAAATGTCAGACTCCGTTGATTGTAAAAATCAACAGGCATTCCAGCCTCCTTCTCTTCTTGCCCATCTCCCAATATTCACCTAACTAGCCTCCCCTGCAGTTTCCTTATGACGTAGATATGTCTAATGTGATGTAGGAAAATGTGATGAGGACCTTGAGAATTTTATACGAAAGCATTCTTCTCACATTTTTCTACCTTGAATGCAGTTGCATCAGACTTGATATATGGGTAGTTACCATAAAGCAATTACCCTAAATTTAAAAAATTAATATGCACAGAATGACAGAAACAAAGGAAAAGTCTTGGATTGGGGTAATTTTGAAATGTTGCACCCCCAAAACGTGACTCCTTTCAGATTTTGTGATATCACTGGTTAAAATTAAATGTTCTTACTACTGAAACCATCTCCATTGGGTACAGTTAGTTGCAGCCAAATGCACCCTTGTCTGATATAGAGAAGAGCATGTTACTTCAGTAATACACAGTAGGGAGATCTATGATGTTCCAGGTGGAAGGAACATCATGTAAAAATTCTTTAAGAATGTCCTTTTAAAAAAAATTAAAAAACTGAAAAAGAAAGCCTATTTTGGCTGAGGCATAGAGAATAATGTGAAGACTGACATAATATGAGACTAAAGGATCAAGCAGTGGGTAGATCATGAAGGGTCTTAGAGACTATTGTGGTGATTTTAGACTTGATCTTCAGAACAATAGAATAACTAAAAGTTATTGGAAAATATTTTCATTTAGGACAATGAATTGGAGGGGAACAAGAATAGATAAAAGACTAAAAAAAGGCTTGTAATATCCTATGCCAGAGTTGATGGCAAGAGAGATGGGAAAATGTGAAATTTAGTATACATTTTAGCTGTCAATTTAGGGCTGAAATATCAACTATTGATTCTCAATTCATTATCAATTATTATGGGAGATGAGAGAGAAACAGGTGTTGTGTCCATCTCCCTAAATAGAATCATTCATTCAGTTGCAGTATCAGTAACCAGGATACAGCAACTGAATGAATGATTCTATTTAGGGAGATGAAGATCACTGGAGGAGACGAGTTGAGAGTGAAACACCTTTCAGTGTTGCTCACACTAAATGTGAGGTTCTTCTGAGGTATTCAAGTGAGGAAGTCACATAGGAGGTTGACATATGGACCCAAATCTAAGAAGTCTGTATGGTAAAGTCTATTACAGAATTGTTGACACATAGATGACATGTGAAGTCATAGGAATGGGTTAGATGCCTTGGGAGGATCCTTGGAATTAGAAGAAAATAAGGTCTAGAACTTAGCCCTGAAAAACTTTAGCATTTAGAGATTAGATAGAGGAGGAAGGTTTCTCCATGAAGGCTGAGTCAGAATGGCCAGGGAGATGGTGGGAAGACCACAAAAGAGTGATGCTAACCAAACAGAGAAGAATATGTAGGAGAGAAAAAGTCATCTCTTTGCCTTACCCATTGCAAGGTTCATGGCTGACTTTCCTATAACAAAAGACATTGACAAAAGAAAAGCGTAACAAGTATGACAAGAGTCCCCAGACTTACCAAGATAAACTGACACCTCCCCAGTGTTGTTTCTAAGACTGTTTCCCTCCTTTAAAGTGCTTATAGTTACTATTTGTAATTATGACTTCTCATGTAATATCATTCTCTCCCACTAGAAGGTAAGCTGCATGAGGAGAAAGACTATCATATTCACCATTTCGTTGTCAGTGCCTAGCAAGTATTCACTGAAAAGGGAAAAAAAATCTAGTATTTAAAAACTGAATGGCTAATTAAATACATTAATCATCCTCAGAAATATCTGCCTTCATGTCAGCAGTAACTAAGAATTTGAATTTTTCCCTCGCCCCAAATTATTCCTTTTGAGAACTCCAAGATACAATGATTAAAATTGTAGTTGATGAGCTCTATTGCTTAGGTCCTAACACAAGGCTTGTGTTAGGACAATAATTGGTGAATAGTGATTTTAATTGGTACTTCTTCTGTTGATGTAAGAGGATAACTCTAGTTTAAAAGACAGTAAATTACTTAGTAAATACACTGCTGTTCAGGCATTTGTACCTACAAAGCTCTGACATCCACAATGCTGTTTTCCTGATTGACTGGTAGCTTTTGCATTTTTGATTTCCTGTGTTAGTAAATAGGACTGCTTCAGGAACAAAGCACAGCTGTTGCTCTCAAAGTTGTACTATCTCTAACCCCCTTTGAATCACGGGGATAAAAAGAAAATCAGGGATTTAAAAAAAAATCTGATTATAAATAGGTTGACTTCAGAGGTAAATGCGGGATTTGCATGGCTGTTTTGGATCAAAGACAGTTTTCATGCTTTGATCTAAAATAAAAGGCAATATATTCTAAGAATCAGTTACATAGATGGAGAAAAATCTCAGTATCAGCTTTTTGATTTTTAGTGTTTATGAGACAGATTTTTTAGTTCAAAAAAAAAAAAACCCCAGCAGGTATGAGAACATGAAACATGCTAATCAGATGGCATTTTAAGTATAAATGATTCCTCTTTATTTCTACCTACCATTATCATTCCATTTGAACTCACAATGCTTTTCTGTTGAACCTAGCTGCTACAGAAAACTCAAGTGAATTTTTCTTTACTTTTTTTAGAAAGACTATGTTGACAGTATGGATTTTTAAAAATCATGTTCATTTTTACTATTATTTCAGAAGTAACTCATGTTCATCATCCAATGAGTCTGAAAATTCATATAAAAAGAAAGTTGAATGAAAAGCAACACAGAATACTGATATCTGAAGATGCCTTTTATGGATTTCCCAATGTATACCTACATTTAAATGTGTGCACACCATCCTTCATCTAAAAAATTTGCAGTATATCTTTGCTTTTAGCATGCATTTTCTATTTAACGAAATTATGAAAACTGTTTCATGTCAATATGGATGCTATTACAATTTTAATAGCTGCAGAAAGTCCTATCATTTTGATGTATCATAATTAACTTGGCCAACCTCTTATTGCTGACCAATCAGATGATTTTAATTTTTGTCTATTACAAATTTGGTTACCATCTTTGAGACTAAATCTTTTTGCACAAACTTGAGTCTTACTTTAGCATAAATCCCTAGAAGTGGAAGAGCAGTATCTAGCTTTCATAATGCTTTTTAAATACAGGTTTCCTAATCTTTCTTCAAAAGCATTTACATTCTCATTACCAGTGTGTGTGTGTGTGTGTGTGTGTGTGTGTGTGTATGCATATGTTTTTGTTCTAACCTTTGACATCACAGGCATAGTTTTGTCAATTTGATAGGCAGACATTTGTACACTTACTGACACAGATGCAAACATTTTCCTTCTAATTTTATCTCTTGACATTTTATACCTCCTTCTCAGGGATCTTCTTTGGCTCAGTGTATTGACACGCAATTGTAAATTACCTAGGTTTTAAATATGAGGCCTTGGAGATAAGCTTGCAAGGCTTTTCCTTTCCTTTCATCTTCATTCTAGAGGAGGCTCGGAATATAGACCCTCCCCGCCCCCCCACTTTTATTTTTGGAGAAGGAGTAGCAAAAAAAAGAAGAGTGGGATAGTCATTCAACACAGTTATTGAGGATGTGCTGAGCCACACACTGCAATGTAAAGAAAAAAAGGAGACTAATGTCATTTCCCAGAGTGGTTGCCAGGAAAAGACAGAATTTTTGCTGGAAAATATAACTGAGAAGGTTACTTAGCCCCATTTTCATTTCTGTTCTGAATGATTGATATTACAAATGACAATTATTACATGCCCGTTAAAAAGTGTGCAAGTAAAGAAAGAAAGAAAATACATTTTTCTTTTAAATCAGAGAAAGTAGAACAAACTGAATCTGGTTTTGTGGGGATTTCTTTCCTAGCTCTTGCTTTTCTTCACAGAATTCCTATGGAAATGCCATTAGATGGTTTCAAAATACTGAACAATCTGATCAAAGAAATTTTTTCTCTCCTGCCAGAGAACACTCACACTTTTTCTGTACAGGTACATTGTAAATTTATTTAGGATGACAGCCTACCAGCTAATGCAGCAGAAAATGGGGAAGGTAGGTGTTTAAAACTGATTAGAAAGGAGAAACATTTGACTTGTAGGGGAGATATCAATCTCTTGTGCTTCATGCTGCCATAATCATTCTCTGTGTCTGGGCTGTTCTTGCTTGAGCTCAGAAAATTCTTCCCAGACCTTTCGGCAAGGTTGAGAATCAAACACAGAGAACTCATTGATTTCCTGATTGGTAAATACTCTTTTTAATTCCTGTATTTTAAAACTTATAATAAGCAACAGGTAATTTTCTTTCCATGAAGTTTTGCAGATGCATCACATTAAAAAACATGATTTCATCAGTAATCACAAACACCTCTGTCATTTCTGCTTTCCTTCTCTAAAAGGTAAAGGGATAATGTTAGAACCTCCTGTGTTAAGAATCCATTATCTATTTCTCCACCAAACCAATAACATTTTTAGGATTTATTTGTTGGTATTACCATTGCCATTCGTTTTAACAAGAGAATTTGCATTTTGCTTTAGATCCTTGACCCATACAGCTCAGAATATTGCTTCTATTGCTGACTGTGGCCCCAAGAGATGTGTTATTATGTAATTGTGATTGTACTACCTGATCTCAATCATCAGTTACCGTCTAGTCATAAATGTGTACCGGTCCTAATGCAGGGCTTGAACTGGGCACCACAGTTCTTAGAATCATCTGTGTAGTACACTGAGAGCTACTTGAGGACAGAATGGGTCTCACTCACCACTATTGCTCCACTACTGAGTATAAAACCCAAGCCTCAGCTAATTCTCAAAAAAATGTTTCCTGAAGTGACTAAGTCTGTATCTATTTCCAATACCACCAAATGGCAATGTGTTTTAAGTTTTTTACCCACAGTGTGGAGTAATACGCCCTTCATCATGCATCCTGATCTTTCAAGTCTCAAAGCATGTCCCTTCTCGCTAATATATAGGAATTGTTTTGAAGGGGTATGGAAATCATTTGTCTCATCCACATGGCTTGATGTAGCCATTACCTCCCTCTCATCCCATCCCATGTTGGCACTTTAAAAATCTTGACTCTGGGTTGTGCCAACATTTGGCCTTTTACCTACATGCCTTAGAGACCAATAATAAACCAGTGACTCATGGTTTCCTTTTTCAGAAACCATATTGTATTTCCCCTAGGAAGTTATTTTTGTTTTAGTATCTAATGATGCTGTCTTTTATTGGAGACTGGACAAGTAGAAGAGACACTTGCTTTTCTAAGGCTCCCTGGGTCCTCTCTTGACCCCTTCTAATGAACAGAATGACATTCACAATCTGCCAGTTCGCTGCAAATGGCTGTCTGTAATGTTGGATGCAGCATCTCGGCCAACGGTCTCCCAATTTCATCCTTGAGTTCCTTCAAAACTCTTGGGTGACTGCCACCTGGTCTTACTGATTAAGCTACATTTATTTTGTCAGTTTGGCTTAGATGAGTTGGGGTTTTGCCCATTATTGGATTTTATATTTTCTGCCTGTTTCTGCAGAACCCTGAGGGTGTAGGAATCTCTCTAACACCCTTCCAGGTAACGAATTCACTCATCTTGGCAGTCAGCCTGTTTCATTGTGGAACTCAAATCTTTGCTTCTCTGCCAGTCATCACAGAGGACTTCAGATTTGCTAAAAAACGACCAGAAAGAAAAATATGAAATTCTGCCTTTGTGTCCTTTTTTCATTTGATAAAAGACCAGCAGTTGAAAAATATCCCAGAGAGAGGATTCTATTTACACACTTTTTTTTCCATCTCAGCTTGAAACAAAACTGATTAGGGTTCCACAGCATAGAAAGATTATATAAACTAAAATCTAAGAAAGGAAGAAACATAAGATTAAGGGAATAAAAGGAAGCCTGGAATGAACGTAATAGAAAAATTTATGCCATACTAAGCACGCTACACCTGCCTCGGGTAGGCTAGAATTTGGTTTTACTGTTTTTAAAGGATTGCAAGTATCTGCCTTTTTGCCTTTTATTTTACTATTAACTCGTGGCAACAAGGCCTTCTCTTTTTAAGTTCTGGGATATGTGTGCTAAGCATACAGGTTTGTTACATAGGTACACATGTGCCATGGTGGCTTGCTGCACCTGTCAACCTGTCATCTAGGTTTTAAGTCTCGCATGCATTAGGTAATGTTCTCCCCTCCCCTTGTCCTCCACCCAGGGACAGGCCCTGGTGTGTGATGTTCCCCTCCCTGTGTCCATGTATTTTCATTGTTTCTCTCCCACTTATGAGGGAAAACTTATGGTGTTTGGTTTTCTGTTCCTGTGCTAGTTAAGGCCTTCTCTTTTACCACAACTCTGATAAGATACTTGAGGCCCTTTTGAGTTCTTGGAATAAATCATTCTATTTGTTTTTCTTTGTACAATTGTAGTGGTCATATTGGTTGTTTCCAAGGAAGATATCTTAAAACATACCTGATAATTCCAATTAAGCTTTCTAGATTTGTTGTTTGATGGCCAAAATATTTCAGGGAGTTAATTTTTTGCTTCCATTTCTCTCTCCTTTTCCGGCACATCAATTAAATATATATTAAGCCTGTTCCTTTTTTTTCTTCTATTTTATATGTTCCATAATTGTCTTTCCATGTTTCATTGTGTACAGTTTCTTCTGACCTATCTTGAAATTCTCTAATTTTAGCTAATCTGCTGCTAAAGCTATTTTGATATTGTCTTTCTAGCTTTATAATTTCTAATGGATTCTTTTCACCTATATACTGTCTTCTCTAGGTTCTTGATGTTTCTAAGATTAGTTTTTATCTGCTTGAACACTAAGTATATTTACCATCTCTTTTGTTAACTTCAATATCTAGTTTCCCTTTGGTGTTATTACCATTATTTCTTGTGTCTGTGATTCCTGGCTCTCATAATTGTCTAGAGAGCTACCTTATAATCCTTGATGGCTTAATATTTTATTTGAAATGTTACCCTTAGGAATAATTTGAGACCTGAAGTGATCTATCTTTATAAAAATGGAACCTCTATTTTCATTTTTATGAGCATCTGAGGGAACTGGCAGTTTAGGACCAATGTTTGACATTTTTTCTGGATCTTCGAGGTATAGCCTGCACATCCATTTCATGGTGGAGACCTTTGGGTCCCAAACAAGAAAAGGGATTTCTTTCTTGGCATTAAAGACAATGAACACTTTTGAATTTTGTTTCCTGAACCCTTTAGGATATCTGGTGGTAAGAATTGATAACACTCCAGGTCTCCAAACTTGGTGGACATAGACCTCAATGTTTGTTCCCTCCCTTCTCACCATTCTGGTTCTTGTCTTGACTGTCCTCCCCAACTCTGAAAATGTCCTGGAGTAGGAACGTCTCTAGGTTACCTCCTTGAGTTCCCTTTCCCCCCCTTTGTACCTCCAGCAGTTTATCCCTGTCTTGTGGAGGTCTGCTAGGCTTTTCATTAGATGCAGTTTTTATATTTTGTTCCAGGATTCCTGGCTGTCTTCAGTGGGAGGGACTCTAATTCATCTATTCCTTTATTAGAATTGATATGTACCACATTTTGGATTTTTAGTAATTAGCAGCTGTTCAGTACTGCCACTGGAAATAAGCATTTGTTTATTCAGTCTTTCATTCAACCTGAAAATATGTCGAGACTACTATATGTTCAGTGAATAAGACATGCTCCCTACCCTAAGTTAACTCAAAGGTTAATAAGAAAAACATTTTAAGCAAACAATTAACATATGCTATTCTTTAGTTATGTAATGGTTAAAAAGGAGTTGGAGAATGTAGATAAGAGAACACTGCTGAAAAGGCTGAAACTGTTGCAGCAGAGATGACTTAAAATATCAGTTACTGGTATTTTCTTTCCATATTTTAAAAGTAATATATGATCACACTATCAAACAGAGTCAAGCATAATTAAGAACACAAAAATTACTTGTAAAACACCAGCCAATATTAAATCATTTAAAATTTTCTTGAGATGCATGTTAATATGTCTATGCTAAGTATAAATTAATATATTTTGCTTATATAACCAGCATCTTGCTTTCTTTACTTCTACCCCTTCTTATGATCTAAAAAAAAAGTGTCCTTGGGTTTAAAGAAGCTTGAGAATATTTCTTTATTCACGGCCATCATTACCACGAAAGCAACTAATTCAGCACCTTCAGCCAAGTTCAGAGGTGTGCATTACATGAAAGTCTGCATATGTTTTTAGAAGCTTTCTTCCTATTACAAAATTTGCAACACCTCCTCCCCCATCCAGATACTTCTTACAACTGTAGTTACTGGGGTAATCAGTGACTGTCAGAAACATGGGAAGCTAAACCTGTCTTGTTCAATTAGGAGATATTGGTATTTGGAAATATCATCCAGCCATCTAATTTTTCTTGTGGAATTTTGTCATCTTTTTGTGACACACATTAACTATTCATCTATAGAGAAAGTCTCCAAGTGATACCAGATTTTCGTATGAGCAAATTATCCCATTATATGTACCAAATGAAACCCAATATTGTACAAAACCTGCATATCAACTAGAGGAAATGTGAAATAGTCCAAAATGAAAATAATTTGTAAAAACAGCATTAGTGCATAAACTGGAGGAGAAAAGTAGAGGAATTTTAAGTAAGGGTCAGAAGACTGGGTAAGGCATGAATATAACTTGATATTACATTTCTGAAATAATCCCATTCATTGGATCAAATGGCTGTTGATTGTTTTGCAAGTCCATCTTGCTGTAATCATTATAGCTTCAGAATATATTTCATCTAGTAGAGTAAGTCTATATTCACTTTTACAAAATGACTTTTTATTCATTCTTCCAAACAGTTTTCAAAAACTTAAGTTTAAAAAACTTCCACTGGGGAGTTTTTCTAAGGTTTATATTAAACCTACACGTTAATTTCAGAAGACTTAACATCTTTGTATGATTTTAGCCTTCCAACCTAGTAATATTCATTCAGATCTCATTTATTTCACACAAAGGTTCTTTTTAACTTTGTTATAAATTTCAAATATGTACAAAAGTAGAGATGAACTTCCATGAACCCATCTCATGGTTTTTAGCAAGGATCAATTCATGAGAAGTTTCATATCTACTTCTTCCCCCTCTTGCCTGTGTATAAAAAAAAAAAGAAAAAAAAAAGACATCAGTTTACCTGTAAGTATTTCAGTTGTAATGGCTTTTCTAATAGAGGACCCTGCATATGTTTTGCTAGGATTATTTATACATTTTATATTATTATATATTTTGTTTTTTAAACCTTCTAACTGCTAAGGCTGATGTAAGAAAAACTTTTGAAATATTTACTTATATTTATTTAACTACTTTACCAAATCGCTAGCTAATTGGTTCTGAGAGATTTTAAGTTATAATCATATTCTTAGAAATGCAAGAGAATATCAGTATAAATTGTCATTTTATTCTAATATCTAAGCTTCATATTGGTTACAATTATAATGCACTTATAGAATTTTCAAAAATATGTTCAGTAAGAGTAAACAGAAGACATTCTTGTCTTTGTAATTTTATTGAAGTTGCCTTAACTTATATATGCTTAATATTGAGAAATTATCTAGTATTGAGTTTTACCATATATCTTTCTATTATCAAATAAGGCAATTCTATCAATTTACTCCTTAAACAAAATTAAATTTATGTTAATAGATTTTCTATATTACTGATTCACCTCATTTTATTACACTAAATTATTTTAATATATTATAGTGGATGATTTTTGCCTCCATGTACATGTGATCACAATCTATTCTTTGTGTTTTATCTTGGTTGGATAGTATTTTGAGGACAGTTTTAAAATGTCTTTTTTAAAAAAAATTTCAATAACAGGCATCGGTTTTTAGAAATGTTCAGGAAATGTAATAAAACTCTTGCTCAGTAGTTTTGGGGTGGATGATTCTTTGTGTGTTCAGTTTTTAAATTTTCATTGAACTATTAATTTTCTGCTGTAGTTGAGTTCAATATTTTCTCAAATATATTTTGCTAAGATTTTCAAAGATCTTAGCATAATTTATGCCATGTCTTTATTTTTATCTCATTTTTGTCTTGTATTCCTGCCTGAAATCTTGATTTTTAATTAAAAAATTTTCCCTGATTACTTATTTTTCTCTCCATGAGGAATCACTTTTTGCATTTTTCATGTCCTTATTACATTTATGTAATTAATATTCTATTTCTCCTGATTTATGTTTTTGTTCTGTAAGAATGCTGTTTTACATTTGAGGACAGTTTTGGCTCAGCTCCTTAAGTTCCATTTTGGAGTGTTCTCCTCTAAATTATTTTCCAATTAATCTATAATAACCATGTTAGTTTATTCTGAGCAAAGACTGATTTATAATAGTGATTTTAATCTCCCAAGTGCTTAAGATGTGTTATGAAATTCTGGTTTTTATTGTACTCAGATAATGATCAGAATGAAACCAGAGATAGAGTGACAAATTTTTACCTTTTACACTCCATAGTTATTCTTGGAAGGATATCTTATACAAAAAACCATTTTTAATTCACACCCTCTTTCCCAAGTAGATAAACAGGCTTCAGAGTTGGGGAGGGAAGAGGCCTCTCTGAAGAGAAAGCAATTCTTAAGTATAAGTGTAAACCCAGGGCACCAAGAAAGAATAGAATCTCCCTGTAAATGAAAGGATAACAGGTTCTTTCCTGTCAGCTCAAATTCTACGTGAAACTCCATGTGGGAAGCCTCCCCCTCCATCTCCCATGTCAATATGGTCAAGCAGCAACTAGAGATGGCCCTTTATCTAGGCATTAGAGTGCCTGGGGTAGCCCCATGTTCCTGCAGGCTGCAGAGTGGCTGGTATGGAGGATCATCCAAAAGTGACTGAACATGAACAAGACAGAAAGACGCCTGGAAATAGGAGCATGAAGCAAGAAGCAGGCCTCAAGTGATCTGACATTCAGAGGCCATGGCAGATCTTCAGGCATAAGCAGGAAGGTGGGAAGACCATCTTGGGATGAGCTAAGGGCGGAACTCAACACACGACTGCAGTGACCAAACTGGACAAGCAGATTTCACACCTCAGTATAGGATTGCCAGATTCAGTAAATAAAAACACAGGAGGCTCAGTTAAATTTGATTTTCATTAAACAATATTTTAGTGTAAGTATATCCCAAATGTTACATAGGACATACTTGTATTAATGGTTTTTATAAATTTATAATGTGTTTGAAATTCAAATTTAATGGGGGTATTTTGTATTTTAACTGGCAACTCTTCTCGACAGCATTTGAGAAATTCACAATAACATGAAATAGAGAACAAGAGGAGGAAGAAATTACCCTCAGAAAAAAAAAAAAAATTCTTGATCACCTATGTTTTATTTCTGAATGGTCTGACTGGTCAATTTGAGTTTTTCTGGAAGTGACCAGACTAAACATTATGCATTAGAAGTAATGGTGGCTCCAAATCAGAAATGTTTTCAAGAAAAATAAAGTTCCCTTTGTATATATCCAAAGTGATATAATTTTAAAACTTCTAACAATTATATTTGCTTTTAAGTTCTCATGACAGGAAAAATATGGCACCTCCACAGTATAATGTTTACATCCCTGCCCAAGAGACCAGCAAAGCTAAATTAGAATATCTCAGTGTTAATTCCACATTTCTAGTCTTCTTAGCCTCTGGTCCAATTGGTGGTGCAGCGGGATGGAGCGAGGGTTCATTATGCCCATCTCTACGGATGAGAGCGGAAGTAAGGGGTCATTGTGAACTGGGCAAGGAGGCTAAATTGTGTCTACAATGAACATCTTCCATGCCTTGCTGTGACAATTTACTAGTGGATTGCCAATTTTTAAAAGTAGTCCAGAAACTTAAAAAAAAAAAAAAAAAAAAAACCAAGAATTGTATCTTCCCCATCTCCAGTTCCATAGCAGTTATCAGAAAGAAGTTTACCACTTCTCCTTTATAAGGCTACTCTCTTCCCAGTACATTTCATTATGCCCTCGTCATGGAGTAGCACATGTGGCTATTATATGTTCTTTTGGTCTTACCTTGAAATAGTATTCTGTTTTATTTTCAGTCTTAGCACCAAAGTGTAGATTAAACCCTTGACATCCAGTTATAGAAATACTGGTGCATTCATTTAGAGAACTGTCAGAATCTTTGTGCCATTTCAATATCCAGCTTGCCAGAGGGGGAGTGAAATGCGATGAAATACATAGCTGTTTTCAGAGCTAGTGTGAACCAGAAATTTACATGTAATAAGGAAGATTGTTTTCTGCCTGTGAGGTAGCAACATCAAGCATTAGAGGGTTAGCCGCTCTAATAGATTTCATCTCCCAATTTCAAAAGATATAGGGCCCCTTCATGTAAAAGGTTCAGTTGAAATCTAAAAGGAAAATCTCTAGAGAGGTAGAGTTCTTCAAATGTCTTTGTTTAACAAGCTTGTGATTGAGTAAATGACTCACACCCATGATTGGTGGCAAGGTTAATTTCACGGAGCTGGAATCTTAAGTATATTCTAGAATCTGATATTGGATTTACAATACAACAATAGATTAGTATGAACTCATGGAGTTTAACTCTCCCTGTATGGAGATTTATTTTTCTCAATGCCTCTATAGCTTTAGACAATTTTGAGAAAGGTTGTCACTTACATTCAAGACATTTATAATTATTTAGAACCAAAAACAGACATGCATGCCAGGCTACATGAGACTAGAGAGAAGACATACTGTCACTCATCATTGTAATGGGTTCACGGATTTTGTAAGGCAGGGGAGAAGGAAAGCGTCTATGGTTCATTTTAGGTCACTGGGGTGTGGGCACTGTATGTCAGCCCATGGTGACTTTTTAGAGGGTATGCTGAGCAGTGATAGGCGTGGGGACTACATCAGTGATTGGATATGGGACAGGAATAGGGTGTGGTACCCTTCACCCTAAGATGCTGTAAATACAGTTATCCCCTGATTTCTGACAAGCAGTGAACTGTCAGAAATTAAGAATATGTGGGCCAGGCGTGGTAGCTCATGCCTATAATCCCAGCACTTTGAAAGGCTGAGGCGGGCGGATTACCTGAGGTCAGGAGTTCAAGACCAGCCTGGCCAACATGGTGAAATTCTGTCTCTACCAAAAATACAAAAAGTAGCCAGGGATGGTGGCATGCACCTGTAGTCCCAGCTACTTGGGAGGCTGAGGCAGGAGAATCACTTGAACGCAGGAGGCGGAGGTTGCATTGAGCCAAGATCACACCACTGCACTCCAGCCTGGGTGACAGAGTAAGACTGTCTCCAAAAAAAAAAAAAAGAAAAAGAAAAAGAAACAAGAAAAGGAAAGAAAAGAAAAAAACAGATTAAGAATCTATGGTCTTGGGGAGAGCAAAGTCAGATCTGGACAATGACATGTGGGTATCTGGGACTGGAGAACGATGTACTGGGAGATGAGGCTTGGAAGCAATTTCAGATAACATATGGAGGGATTTAAACATCATGTTTGAAATGCATTTATTTTCCTACAGGCAAGTTGTTCCCTCCGTGTGGAAAACCAGATACTCTCTTCTTTGCCTACTTGAGTCCTACTGTTTCTCCCATGAAACACAGCTCAAGCCTCAACTCTTCCAGGCGGTCTTTCTGCTTTCCAGGACGCTTTAGGGGCCTCCTCTCTAGCCAAGCATTTGTTCAGTACATATCGCAAATTCCTCTAATGGTGGAGCCATTAGCCTCTCATCTATATTGAAATAGAGGCTCCCTACCTACCTGTTCCTCATGTCCAGTACAGGCCTGACAAATTCCATAAACAGTTAAAACAAGTGGATAAATATAGTAACCCATCAAATCCACATATCGATCCCATGAGGTAGGGACTATTTCCCTTCCCACTGTACAGATGAGGAACCTGAGTACAGAAAGCATAACATGCTCACAGCCTTCCATGAAGCTCATCAATGATGGAAGTGGGATTCAGTCAGTCACACTGAGTCCACAATCCATGCTTTTAACCACATAGCTTATGTGTGCCTAAAACAAGATGGCAGGTAATGGATCAACCCTATTTCCTGCCTAAAACTGAATTTTAAAGCCATAATAATGTACAGAAATAGAAAACGTTGATTTAGAAAGACAAAACCTGCTTGTCTAATCCCCTTTGGAACCTATACAAAATGAAGTAGTAATGCTGATGATTTTGCTAATTCTAACTCATTTCCACAGCCAGTCTGGTTAAACTGACCTATGAATCTCCACCTAACTCAATTCGGTCCCCAGACTCTTGCCTGTAGGTTTTTCTCATTACACTTTCCCTCTTTCAGCCAAGGTTATACAGAAATTCTGTAGATACAGTCACTCTCTCCCCTGGATTTGCAGTCATGGTTGTTCTAAATACATCTAGTTCTCTTGTTCCCTTCGGGACACATGCAATTTGTCAGACAACGGTTTTCTTGTTTGGTTTGGAAACTATAATTCTCATACCTAGAGACCTAGGATTGTGCCAGAGAATCGTAAACGTCATCACATATCCCTCCTTTTAACCGACCAGAGAGACCTGTCTACTTTCCCTTCTCTGCCTCCTTCTTCCACTTACTATTTGCAGTAAAACAGAAAATGAACCCAAATTTAACCAGTTTCATCACAGTTTTTTTTCTTCTTGGGGTATTGGGAGAACAATGAAAATGAGAAATTATAAGCCAGTATGGGTCTTGATTTTCAAATGTCATTCTCTATGGGAATTGTGTAAAATGTTTATCAAATCCAGAAAGGAAAATAAACCATGGCCGTTTTAGTTCCCGGTTTAAGTATCTCTTTTAGTGGCTAAATATTTACCGTGTAAAAGGGATTAAAAATTTGCCTTAATGAAAATGAATTTTTTTTTTTTTTTTTTTTTGAGACAGTGTCTGGCTCTGTTGCCCAGGTTGGAGTGCACAATCTCGGCTCACTGCAACCTTTGGTCCCCCAGGTTCAAGTGATTCTCCTGCTTCAGTCTTCCAAGCAGCTGGGATTACAGGTGCCCGCCACCATGCCCAGCTAATTTAGTAGAGACAGGGTCTCACTGTGTTGGCCAGGCTGGTCTCGAACCCTTATTCCTTTTTTTAAAATCAAGAAAAATGTCTCTGGTTTTGCAGCCTTCACGTAAATGTTTAACTTTTTCTGCCTCTACAAATTTGGAAATGACTTAAGGAGTGTCTCTTCACTGGAATGTCTTAAAGCAGGGGTCTAAAAATTATGGCCCTTGGGTTAAACCTGACCTGTCACCTGTTCTTATAAAGTTTTATTAGAATACAGTGAGTCATGCTCATTTAAATATTCTCTATGGCTGTTTTCATGCTACTACCATAGAGTTGAGTGGTTGTGATGGAGATCATGTGGCTTGCAAACCTGAAAGTATTTACTACCTGGCCCTATACAGATAAGATTCTATCTATCCTATATAGGATGTATAAGATGGAATCATTTGCTGATCCTTGTTTTAGAACATCCAGATATGCGGGTTTGCTTTACCCAGTCTCCAAGGCTATAAGTTTGAACTGGGAAATTCTGCGATTAAATATTTCTCAGTGGGTAACATATAGACCTTGAAAACCCAGCAAGATTTGTATTCAAATTATTCCTGCTTGGGACTGCCTTGTGTGACTTTGAGAAGTCATTTAATCTTTCTGAACCTTGATGCTTTCATCTGTATAATGAAGACACCTTCTGTTTTGAAAAACTACTATAACATTAAATAATGTTCAAACACGTGCAATGCATTGTTAATCAGGTAGTAAGCACACAGCAAATAATTTCCTTTTTCCTTGTTATGTCTGTGTTGAGTAAGCCACATGCAAACGCACAGGCTCTTCTGTACAAACAAATATCCATTAGTATAGTGGAAACATTTGTCATTTTAGCACATTTCTGTAGTTTATAAGTCCTTTTAAAAAATGCTATTGTCCACTACATCTTTTGTTGTATCCAAAAGGTTCTACACCAAGTACTCCCTAAATTTTTAACTTAGGAATAAAAGGATATTTTAGGCATTTAAGGATAGTTTTAAATAGGACTGCTCATGGTGATGGTAATGTCAGTAATGTCCCACAAATCTTCAATGGGATTTATATAAAGAAGAACAGGAAACATGTTTCAGAACTCGCCTTCCCGCATAGCATTTTCCTTTCTGCGATTATCAATCTCCTACCTATACTTCAGGCCTCAGAGGCCAGAACTCTCAAGAATGCTCGAACTCCAAGAAATGTAGGCCACAGGCCTTACTGCTAAAGCTAAAATTCAAATGTAAAATTCCATTTGAGAAGGAACCGTGCCTTTGTTGACAGCATCACAATAAGCTGGGGACATAGATTGATTTTGTTAAGTATTATGCTCTTGGTGAAGAACTGCTCTTCTAGCCTCAGTCCAAAGCAGCACACTCACTCTGTTTTGTCCAATTTGAAAGAACATTTCTAGACATCTACCTGTTTTAGAGAGATGCAATTAATCCATCTAGACTGAAGAAAAACGTCCTGTGTTAATATATTTTTTCAGGCATTTACTTACACATCATGCCACAAATAATCCAAATATCTCCAAGGTGGTGGGCTGCAGTGCAATATTATCCTCAAATTTGCAGAGAAATGAAAATGTTATATGATGAAGCAAAGTGATGTAGTTGACAGGTACACATAAATACCCAAAGTTCAGAAGCAGCAAATGACTACTGAATGCCTTTGCTACACTATGCGTCAGTTAACTAGATACGTCAAACATTTGCCAAATTCTGTAATCTCTCATCTTTTGTCTCCCTTCTCATGTGCCTTTTGTGTGCAGACATGCCAGGCTTCCTCATTGCATTTTCTCTTGGCTTTGAACCTCATTTATTCTCCTGTTCTACATTCTCCCCCCTTTTTTCCCCCCTCCTTCTCTTCTTCCCCCATCTAGCCTACCTCCCTCACTTCTCCCTCCTCCGTGTCCTGTCCCAATCCTACCATATTGTAGGCTACCTTAAATCCCTTTTGCAACAAAGTAGGGTCTCAAATGGATCCCAGAAACTCAGAGTTAGCAGTAATATAAGAAGAGGAAGGATCGCAGTTCTTCCTATCAGAGCCAAGTGAGCAAAGTTCTCCTATCCGTTGATACTAGCTTCTGAAAACAAATGGTTTTTCTTCCATATCACAATAACATAGTGATATTGTTTGCCTGTGTCCCCACCCGAATCTCATTTTTAGTTGTAGCTCCCACAGTTCGTTTGTGTTGTGGGAGGGACCCAGTGTGAAGCAGCTGAATCATGGGGGAGGTCTTTCCCATGCTATTCTCATAATAGTAAGTCTCTCAAGATCTGATGATTTTAGAAAAGGGAGTTTCTCTGCACAAGTTCTCTTGTGTATCGCTATGTGAGATGTGCCTTTCACCTTCCACCATGATTGTAAGGCCTCCCCAGCCACGTGGAACTGTAAGTCCATTAAACTTCTTTTGTAAATTGGCCAGTCTCTGGTATATCTATCAGCAGCATGAAAACAGACTAATACACATGGCAAAGCAAAAGGTTGAATAGGTTAAGGTTCCTGGTTTTGTTTGCACATTTCATCCATGCTATAGCCCATGGACATAGGTTTTCTAGTTTGGAGCTTCTTTTTTTCTCCCACTGATTAAGACTTCAGCATGGACGATACGCAACCCATATTCTCTTTGGGTTACATGGAATAAAGCCATTCTTCACTTGTATTCACACACAAATAAAACTCTTATAATGAGCACTAGTAGCAAAAAAATAAGTTAATCACCCTAGTTTATATGTTATCAGAAAAACTCAACACTTCAGACTTCTCCAGTCCCAACATGAATGTAAGATTCACTGAAACTTCTAGATCAGGATTTTTCAACGTGAGATCAAGATCCATCAGAGCAGTGGTTTCCAATCCTGGCTGCACCTTAGCATCGCCTGGGAAACATTTTAAACAGTAACATTGCCCTTACTTCACACGGAAAATTCTGGTTCTGTGGCCTAGAGTAGGAACCCTGCAATGTTATTTTTTGGGGGAAAAAAAACAACAGATGATTCTAATGTTATCCAGGGTTAACAATGACTGTACTAATTGTTTATGAGTTACACAGTCAATTGTAAGTCATGCCAGCTTTTTTTTTTTTAGTGAACAGAACAGACTGAAATAGAAAAAAAATCAGTACACACTCCATGTGGTAATGTGTACTATTCCATGAAATTTTTCTTTGAGTTTCATGTGTAGTAGGGTGGATACTGTGTCACTATTTAAAAATAATTTCTTACCGTGAGTTGTAGTCAGTTTGAAAAACACTGTTTTAGATTACTTTAATAGAGAAGGTATGTTGATTGTTGCCTAGGGAAAATCAAAAAATCTCCATCTGTCCCAAGAGAGAAGCCCGATTGTACTATTTTTAAACGCTTGTAGGGCATGCAGAGGTATTGCCAAGTGATCTCTGCACTATCAAATGTTTCTTACCTATTTATAGAGTCACTTACACATTCTCTAAGAAACTGAGTCCAACTTTCCTCTCTTGTAGGCAGCGTTATGGTTTAAAATTATTAAGTTGCATTTCTAAAAATATCTTTTAGTTCAGTCTCATTTTCTAAGCAGCTCATTCTAACCCTTAGTTAGGGGTATTTAAGGAAGATTTACACTCTGGGAGAAAATATCTCAGATCTTGCACTAAAGTATGCTAGCAGTTCTCTGAAAATCCCTAACAGGTCTGCAGCCCTGAAACTTAAAGCTTTCTGGAATCTTCCAAGAGGCTTTCTGGAACTGGAAGGGGAGTTTTGATCTCAACACTAAGTGCTCAGAATATTCCAGAAGTCAGTGGTTTTTACAGATGATGTCAAACTGATCCAGTGCCTGCGACCTCTTAGCAGTTCATAGCTGGTAATGTGTAAACCACTATCAAAAAGGCTGGTGTTTCCAGCCCCGCCCTTGTAGCATGAGGGGGAGGGAAGTCCCTCCCCCTCCCTCTCTACTTTCATTTTGCGTGGAAGGCTGCTATTTCCTTTGCCCATTTTGCTGTGAGACTACTGTGGGTGACTGGGAGAGAGAGTAGCAAAGATGACAAACGAGAAGAAAGGCGAGCCAGAGGAGGGTGCGGCCAAGAGACAACTGGGGGCTCACGGGAGGAACCTGGGGAGTAGTGCCCACTGCACAAACATGCCCTTTCCTGCTCTTCTGCCTTGAGCTGGACAGAGCTGTAGGATCTCTTTGATAACTTATTACATAAAGCAATATATACAGTGGGAAAGTGAGGATTTTTGAACCACCACAAAAATGTCAAATGTATTCAGGAAAGAAGCAACTGACCTCAGCTTTGTAAAGCAACTTAAGAATTTGGTTGATATGCTCTTAAAGGGTCAAGGGTGGAAAACAAACACAGATCTCTCTATATATCTCTGTATTTACCTGTCTATATATATCATGTAAAACTTTTCTTTCATAGTATCATGAATTGATATGCTGATGTTTTCTCAAAGAATGTATTTTCACAGCTGTGAAGTTAAAAGCATTATGTCAATTAACTGAAACAAGAGATGAAGTCACATTTTGTTGAAACCTAGCACACAGCACCCAGAAACTTTCTGGAAACGGCTTGAACCAGGCAGACTATTGAACCAGTTTGTGAGGAGGGCTGACAGCACACAGTTTTTGAGAAACGGGAGATCAAAATACACGAGGAAAGGAGATGTCAAAATGGCAGTACAAGCTCAAATATGTCACTATATGGCAGAAGAATACAGGGCAGACTGTTCACCGGAACAGAAATTCAATCACAAGCACCTTATGTATCAGCAAACTTCATTATGTATCTGATACACTTCAGAATATTTGAGAAAATATTAGAGCAAGGTTGTTGTCTCCTTGTAGCCTCATGCTCCTTAAATTAGAATAAGACAAAAAATATGTGTATATTCCCAAAGAATATGCATAGAGATTCTTCTTATAGTAGGAATTTTATGCAATGATTTTTTTGGAGGAAAAGGTGTGCGTAAAAATCTTTTTCTTAATATATACTTGTAATAAATCCAAGTAATATAAAAATATAAACTTAAATGAAAGTTCTCTACAATCCCACCTCTGAAAATAAACTATTAAAAAACAAACAAAAAAGTATCAGCAAACTTCTGTACACAACATCTTCCAGGAAGTACAAGAGATCATGAGAAGGAAGTGAGCACTGGAGAACTAATTGAAGATTTGAGCAGAGATTGATCTATAGGCAATACCAGTGACTGGAAAATGCTCAACTGGAATGGGAAAGATAGCTGAGTCAATATCAAAAAATGATTCGGAACTGGTAATAGAAGCAAGCCTTTATAACATGATTTGAACCTCCTACGTTGAAACATCCAGTGGAGCACAATGTGTCTGCAATTAGTCTCTCAAATTGCAGATGAAAAGGCAAATAGGAATTCAGATTTGGTGGCAAATTCAAAAAATAATTGTGCCCCTTTATAAAAAATAAGTTCTCTCTCCAAGCTGTATGCAAACCAGATGATTTTAAATATTTTCTATTCTGACAGAGAATGAAAAATCTACAGCAGAAAAATGAACTAAATAAATCCAAGTAAAGAAATGAATTAAAGACATGCCATAGGAAAAAAATGAAAGAAAGATGACAGAAATGAAAAAATACCTGCTTTGGATTATGGGTGAACATAAATAGAGCAAAATGCAGAAAGATTGTGAGTCGAGACTCAGGAAATGAGTCCTCGCTGGTTAAAGTTGAAGGCAAATTCCCAGTTCTAAGTGAATAGTTCTTACAGTAGAACGCCACCATCCTTCATTCACTGTGCCCGAGACTAGGAAAGCAGAGGTTACACATAAGAACAGACACAGGAGGGTGAGGTGAAGGTTAAGTGCAAAGATTGTTCTAATGATTTTGATGACCTGCTCTCATTCTTACCACAGTACTTGTAACATGTTGTATACATTTGAAAGTCAGAAAGGAGGAACATTTTTAACGGGGCGGGGGGGAACAGAGAAAGACAAAAAGTAGTGGGTGGACTTGCATTTAGAGAAATGAAGAGGGTTATTTTCCCACTTTCTAACTTCATACATCAGCATTTTAGACAAAAAAGGCAAAAAATTGATAAAAGTGGTGTGCTACGTAAGAATCTGTGTATTAGATGGCATCCAAATAGTCTGCTGGTTTCCACAAGTTCAAAATGCATCCATTTACACAGGTGCCTTGTACTAACCTATACTTTAGCACTTGAAATCTCACCTGTGAATGATATCCTCATTGTTCATTTTGTTTTGTTTTTGTTTTTGAGATGGAGTCCTGCTCTGTCGCCCAGGCCAGAGTGCAGTAACGCTATCTCAGCTCACTGCAACCTCCGCCTCCCGGGTTCAAGCAATTCTCCTGCCTCAGCTTCCCGAGTAGCTGGGATTACAGGCATGTGCCACCATGCCAAGTTTTTGTATTTTTGGTAGAGATGGGGTTTCACCATGTTGGTCAAGCTGGTCTCCAACTCCTGACCTCAAGTGATCCGCCCACCTTGGCCTCCCAAAGTACTGGGATTACAGGCGTGGGCCACCAGGCCTGGCCTATTCATCCTTTGTTTCTTCCTTTTTCCACCTCTCTGCCCTGTCCTTCCTTCGCTCTTTCCCTCCCTCCTTTCCTTCTTTTCTTCCTTGTCAGACTATTCATGGCCCAACCAAATACACTGACCTTTTACATGGTTCAGTCTGATTTGCTTCCTTTTGGGAAAAACACTGTTTTATTCCCCCACCCCGATGGAGTCTCCCTTTGTCACCCAGGCTGGAGTGTAGTGGCACAATCTCGGCTCACTGCAATCTCCACCTCCCAGGTTCAAACGATTCTTCTGCCTCAGCCTCCAGAGTAGCTGGGACTACAGGCATGTGCCACCACACCCGATTGATTTTTGTATTTTTAGTAGAGATGAGGTTTTGCCATGTTGGCCAGGCTGCTCTTGAACTCCTGACCTCAAGTGATCCACTGGACTCAGCCTCCCAAAGTGCCGGGATTATAGGCATGAGCCACTGCGCCCGGCCGCACATCCTCTATTGTCCTCTGCTTACTCTCTTCCTTCCACCAACTACGCAGAAGTTAACATAACCATTTTTCCCTCTTTGCTTAAGGAAACTGGAAAAAACTCAACAAGTTACACCTGGCCAATTGATGGCTCCTTAGCTCAGTCCACCCAGCGTATGCCCTGGGTCATTGTAATTTTATGTGATGCCTTTAGGATTTCTTCCATTTAAACTACACTGAGACTTGTAAAGACCCACAGCATCTACAAAGGACTTCAAGTATGGGAGCTTAATTAAGTCAGGATCCGCTCCATTTGAAGGATGTAGAGCATTGATAACTTTTTATGGTTTCAAGATTTTTTGTAATATGTTCTGTCAGCTCGGCCTACTTCTATAACTGCATAACCGGCAAATATATTCCATTAAAAAGGAAGGTGGATGAGGGTTGTAATATGTTCATTTCATAAACAGTGAGGAAGTCGAGAGCTGATGTTCTGTGCTGCAGCTTGCCTGGGGGAAATAAAGTAAACCAAAGGAGGAACAGGCAGTGACAGCTGGGAGGGGTCAGGGGATACTGGAATGTGCAGAAGAGGAGTGGTGGATAAGATTTTTGATGTAAGACTAAAGAGTATTCCCAGTTAACATTAGTTCCTTAGATTTCCATAATACTTATGTATGATGGGTAGAACAAGTAACAGTATTTTTATTAGGCCAATGAGAAAAATGAAGCCCAAGATGTTAAGTGACAGGCTTTGAGCTCTGACACCAAGTAACTAAATCAAAAGCAGAATTCACATCTGCTGATTCTCACCTAATTCTGCCAGATTAGTAATGAAGTTTAAGCTGTAAGATCTACAGGAGCCTGGGAAGATTCCATCACTAATCATTCTTATTGTGGCATTTAAGATGCTTGGTGACTTGGCTACTCTAGATTTCTAGCCTGAACTCTCCAGCTATGGCCCACTTCCTTAATTAGCTCCAGTTATACTCAATTAATTCTGTCCCTCTCATTGGTCCAGCTGCCCCTCACTTTTCAGCTCTCAGCTTCTTCTGAAAAGTCATCTCTCACACCTCTAAGGTGGTGAATATGACCCTCCTTTGTGCTCTGTCACGCCTTGTGCTTTTTCCTATTCCATCACTGGACAGTAGTGGCCTGTTTTTTCTCTACTCCTATTCCCACCTGAAATGTCTTAAGGATGGTGACTTTCTTATTTACATCTCCAGTGCCTAGCACATCTTTCAGCCTATATTAATGTACCCAAATGTTTGATAAAGCAAGCCAGTATCAGATGGCATAATCATTTTAAAAGTTCACTTTTATATTTTAGATTACAACCACCAAGTCTTCTATTTGCGACCTAAATTTGATTTTGTACATTACGCCAATATTAACCCAGATACTTAGCACCTTCATGGGCTTGTATACCCAGGCTCCTGGCATGATAGTGCTTGTTATGTAATAGGTCCTCAATACATAATTTTTAGATGAATTATTAAAAGATGATTAATATTCCTATTTTCTAAGTCATTTAGTTTAGACTTTTATGGTGACATAGGACAGAATATAGGAAGGGCCATATGGGAAGAGCTTTTGGTAGCTTTTCTTTGATGAGCTGAAAAACATGATTACAAGGAGGAAATACAAAGGTTTTTGTTGTGTACAGCAAGGATCCCCCCACCCAGGCCACAGACCTGTACCAGTTGATGGCCTGTTAGGAATCGGGCCACACAGCAGGAGGTGAGTGGTAGGTGAGCAAACATTACCACCTGAGCTCTGCCTCCCGTAAGATCAGCCTTGGCATTAGATTCTCATAGGAATGCTAACTCTATTGTGAACTGTGCGTAAGAGGGATCTAGGTCCTGTGCTCCTTATGAGACTCTAATGCCCGATTTGAGGTAGAACAGTTTCTTCCTGAAACCATCTCCCCAACACCACACCCCACACCTGTGGAAAAATTGTATCCCATGAGCACTGGTCCCCTGGTGCCGAAAAAAGGCTGGGACTGCTGGTGCACAGAATCCCGACTTAGTAGACCCACATGGTCACTGACCAAAGAGAGACCGCAGAATCTGTTCTGGCCTATAGAAATCAAAGATGGCTTGGCTAATTTTGGTCAGGAGAATATGCAACCTACAGATTCATTCATTCACATAATGAGTGAATATTTTGGATAATATTTCCAGATTCACAACTATTCATAAAGATCTCAAAATGCTTTATAAACAGGGTATTACTGGTGGTAAGACCAGAAGTCATGTTTATAGGAAAAAATAAGAGTTTGAAACAGGATCTTAGTTATTTTGACCTCTAGCTTAGTGTTCTCTCTTCTGTCATTTTCCTTTTTACCAACCTCTCCAAATGGAGCACCCTCTTTCACATGTATTTAAGTGCCCACTGTTGATGCAATGAAGTATGATAGGTTAGAGTTCAAGCCCTGAATCTAAGCAGTTTTGGTTTGAAACCTAGCCCTATCACTTAGTAGCTACATGAACTTAGGTAATTAACTTACTGTGTTGCAAATTGTACAATGGAGTTGACAAAAATAGAATTTATCTCACTGGGTTGTGAGATTTAAATGAGTTATTACATATGAATTGTCTGAAAAATAGTAAGTTCAATAAATGTTAGCTCTGGTCATTATGATGTGCTAGGTTAGCTGTTGTGAAGGCAAAGAGGGAAAGTAAAAGTTGTGGTTTCTGTGCTTGTCATTGGCTTTTCTTTACTGTATAATCCAATCCATTCTTTACTTTCCTCTGCTTTGCTCTGCAAAAGGGCCAGACTCCTAAAAGCCATATTTTCCAGGCTCTTTTGCCAATTGGCTTCCTGCTAGGTTTAGTCACAAACAGGTTCATATAAGACAGTGAGGTTGGGAGGCCAAGAGTCTCTCTCTACATGGGTAATGTTAAAGAAAACTAGAAGCAGACAGTAAAGTAGTAAAAACAGACTTTGTTCAGGAACTACTGCAGTGAGAAAGAGAGACCGCAGTATAACCCGACTCACTTCTGAATACAGCATGGACAAGTAGGGATTCATAGCCAAGGGGCAGGTTGGGAGTCAGTGGGTGGAAAATGAGAAAACATTAGGAATAAAAGGATACAGGTTAGACATGTGACAAGATTCTTGCTGAAGGCAGGCTAGAATAATCAGATAACAAGTATAAAGGATGAAGAACTTGGTCAGAAAAAGGGAGATATTGGGATGGGGGATTCTTTCCAAACTGACTAGCAAGATTCTTGCTACAAGAGGGTGATGCATTTATAGAAAGATAAATATCAAGGTGGAGACCTAGAGGACTTAGACTGTTAGTCAAAAAGAGAATGTTTGTTAAGTAGCACCACCAGCAGAAATTGTCTCTTCATCACTTCCTATCTCCAAACAGAGCCTTTCTCCATGCTCACAGATCTCACTTGGAAGCTTCAGTTTCCAGTCTTCCTACAAGCTTTCCATGTAGGCAGTGAGGCCAATACAGGCTACAATAGAACAAGACGAAAGGACATATTCCTGATAATGGGTATTATTTAGTACCGGATTCAACTGTGCCTGAAGATTATATATACGACTAGATTTTTAAATATACAGGCCTATAAAAAGACTCCCTTTTGCTTAAGCTTCTTCCACTTGCCACTGTACAAGTCCTAATACAAATGTCTACTAATCCCTGAGTTTGAATTAATATCACAATATAAAGCAATTTGAATTTTCATTGGATATTTGTCTCTGAAAGCCATATTACTAGTATTTATTGCCCTGCTAGGATTAAGAGTATATGAAGATGAGCAAGATAAATACGGTGCTTCTCTTTGATAGCACAATAACTATTTTCAACAATCTTAAATTTTACTATACTTATTTCTAAAATGTTTTCTCTGAAGATCTGAGCATCTTCTCTTAGTTGATGTCTTAAAACTAAAGGACATCTCATCCACTTTAATACCAAGGACATAAACTAAAATGCAAAGCGAAATATTTGAGAAGAAAGTTTATTTTTGATAAAGTAAATCCCAAGCGACCAGTTGTTCTTTAGGAAACCTTCCCAAGGCAGAATTTTTAGTGCCATGAAATTAACTGTCACTACTGCAGGACAATTGTTTCTTCTTCTATTTGCTTTCTTGGCTCTCTTGTTCTCCACTTGCTTATGATTACACAATTTGTCTTCTGATAATGGATGAGCCTCCTCTCCCTTTCAATCACTACCATAGGCCCCTAAAACTTGCTCAATAAATGTCCAAAGTTCATTTGCTTTGGGAATTTTTAATCTTTCATGGTTGGTGACAGTAAATTTATAATCGTAATGCAAGTGTGTGTGCCTGTGTTATGAATATGTGTGCATGATTTGTCCCTAAGATACATGCAGTGGCCTTTTAGTGTTATAATATATGGTCAGACTGTAGTTGCTATGGAAACAATAACCAAATGTCCCGACTTTTGAGGGCAGGGAGATGCAGCAGTGGCAACTGTGATCAGAGTAGAGATATTGATGATAAAATCTAAGACTTTAAGGGATTTTTCTACTTTAGTGTTCAGGTCAGAGCAATCTACTCTTTTCCTGTATCTCTCAAGAATACCCATTGGAACCAGGCTGAAGGCATACTAATGTTTAATTATTATTATTATTATTATTATTCTAGAGACAGGCTCTACGCTGTTGTACAGGCTGGCAAGCCGTGGTGTGCTCACAGCCCACTGCAGCCTCGACCTCATGGGCTCAAGTGATCCTCCCACTTCAGGCACATGCCACAACCACAGGCACGTGCCACCATGCCCAACTAATTTTTATGTTTATAGAGATGAGATCTCACTGTGTTGCGCAGGCTTGTAGCAAACTGCTGGCCTCAAGTGATTTTCTTACCTTGGCCCTCCAAAGCATTGGGATTACTGGTGTGAGTTACAGTGCCCAGACTTATTGTTTTATATTCAGTTTATTGTGGATACTGGATGAGGGGCATATTGTAATTCTTGGTTATGTTTGGTATATAACTTTTATGTGGTATAAAATCATACTTTTTGATAATGGAACATATTTAGATCCAGACTAGTATGTACACAAGACAGTGTTGCTTAAGTCAGCAAACTTATGCTTTCATTTGAAATATGATACCTTGAAATTTCCTTTTCAACTAATTAGCACAAGCTGATTAGTCAAATGAAGCACATTTAATACATTCTCTGATCAGAAGGAAATATTTTCTAGGACCCCCATGTCTACTGAGAAGTTTTTTTGTAGCTTCCTGTACAGCACTAGTAGTTTTGAATTGTTAAAGTTTGGAAAATGCACCCAATGAGAAGTTCATCTATCTGTGTTTATTCTACTCATACTACATGTCAGGGCATTGAGAGAGGAATCATTGTCTTGATAGCTTAATGAGAGTGCTCTGTGCCCAGCAGTGTTAAGCTACATGGATGTAACGATGGATAAGAAATGATTCCTGCTCCCAAGAACCTGCTTGACCACACATGGAGAGAATATAGGTAGTGACTGCTCATTGCATGGGGAAAGTACAGGACGAAGGCCAACAAATGCAGCCAAATACCAGTTATTCCTTTGAGTCCAACGAGATGGGCAGATGAAGCTGAAGGGGAAGAAAAAGTTGAGATGGGACCTGATGGAAGGGCAGGCCTGACAAAGAAGGCAGGCTATGTTTAGTGTCAGTAAACTTCACAGCTTATAAATAGACTGCATATATTCTGTTGAAAGTGTCAAGTATCATAATAAAATAGAGAGTTAGAAGCAAGCAAATGGTATAAGACATAGAAGAAACATGATGAAGTGGTTCAGGGACATTGAGTACATTGGCTCCACTGAGGAGGCACAAGGATCTAAAATATTTTAGGGGAGTTGTCAGGGCTGTAAATGATTGATTAGGAAATCCTGGCTTTTGTAGACACTAGATGGCATTGAAGACAACATGGCTTCAACTTTAATGCTTTGAGGTCGCGGCAAAGGCCCTATAATCGTGATGAACAGTAGATTATCACCCACTTCCTAATGATAACAAGTTAGTAAATGCAGATGGAATTTAGTTGCAAATAAAACCGACATGAGACAAACACGAAAGGCCCTGTGGAATTCTAGCTGACATTTTGTGGTAGTGAAAACTTGTTGGCTCTTGTTTACCTCTTCCATAGCTCTTTCACTGGGTTTTTATCCCTGGGTTTTTTCCCTGAATTATGTCAGGTCTAGCCTTTTCAAATGAATATGGTAAAGAAGGTCTTTAAACCTAGTTTATTTTGCTTATGAAATTGTATAACACATGTAAATATGTCAGTTTTTTGTTTGCCAATGGAGAGCTTTAAGTGAGTTCTGGACAGTTTTATTCGTACTGAAAAACTGGCCCACCTTGATGTCATAGCGATAACGACATGGTCTTCTCAGCCTCTCAATGCTCAGTAAAATTGTGAAGATGGATTTAGCATTGTCAACTCTGAGGTTTCGTTTGGTAACACTGTGGGTAATGTGTATCTCAAAGTTAATGTACATTGATTGTGTCCGACGCAAGGCAATCATAAAGTGAGATGTACATTTGGCATAGGTAGAATATACACATTGTGTGCGTACATGTGTTTGCTTTCAAAATCAAGTTGTATTCTAAAGTTGAACATCTTGTAATCTTTCTTTTTCAAAGGATCTTCTTAAAAAATGCTACTGTGCCAAGGCATCTTACCTCTTCCAGCAGGATAAATTCTATGATGTGAGCTATGACACAGGAGACAAGTCTATCCAATGTAGCAGAAGACCAGATGCATTCAAGTTCTGGATGACCTGGAAGGCCCTGGGTACATCAGGCCTTGAAGAAAGAGTTAATCGTGCTCTTGCTTTATCTAGGTACTAGCCTGTGTGTGTGTGTGTGTGTATCCGTGACTGTCTGTAAAGACCTAAGGAAAGTAATACTTGAAATGTGTTGCAAGTGCATATTTTCATTTGTGCATTATTTCATCCAATACACGTTTTCTCAGTACCTACTACATGTTAGGATTTATGAACAGAGCAGTCCTACTACCTCTTTCCAAGATCCTAGCCTACTGAAAGATACAAATGGCCCTTCCTTTCTAGCAAGGTGAGGTATAGAGTCTCCAATCCCAATCAGGAGGGCTCTCTAGTATGTTCTTGAGGAGCACTGGCAGAGGCTCCTTGGAGGAAGTGACTTTCAACTGAGATCTAATGAAGAGAAGGTGATATCCTTTGGCTCTGTGTCCCCACCCAAATCTCATCTTGAATTGTACTTCCATAATTCCCAGGGGTTGTGGGAGGGACCTGGTGGGAAATAATTTGAATTATGGGGGTTGTTTTCCCCATACTGCACCGTGATAGTGAATAGGCCTCACAACATCTGATGGTTTTATCAGGGGTTTCTATTTTTGCATTATTCCTCATTTTCTCTTGCTGCCACCATGCAAGAAGTGTCTTTTGGCTTCCACCATGATTCTGAGGCCTCCCCAGCCATGTGAAACTGTAAGTCCAATCAAACCTTTTTCTTCCCAGTCTCGGGTACATATTTATCAGCAGCGTGAAAACGGACTAATACAGCAAATTAGTACCAGTAGAATGGGGTGCTGCTGAAAAAATACCCAAAAATGTGGAAGTGACTTTGGAACTGGGTAACAGGCAGAGGTTGGAACAGTTTGGAGGGCTCAGAAGAAGATAGGAAAATCGAACTTCCTAGAGACTTGTTGAATGGCTTTGACAAAAATGCTTATAGTGATATGAACAATAAGGTCCAGGCTGACGTGGTCTCAGATGGAGATGAGGAACTTGTTGGGAACTGGGGCAAAATTGACTTTTGTTACATTTTAGCAAAGAGACTGGTGGCATTTTGCCCCTGTCCTAGAGATTTGTGGAACTTTGAACTTAAGAGAGATGATTTACAGTATCGGATGGAAGAAATTTTTAAGCAGCAAAGCATTCAAGAGGTGACTTGGGGGCTATTAAAAGCATTTCGTTTTAAAAAGGAAACAGCATAAACGTTCAAAAAATTTTCAGCCTGATGATGCAGTAAGAAAAGAAAAATCCGTTTTTTGAGAGAAATTCAAGCTAGCTGCAGAAATTTGCATAAGTAACTAGGAGCTGAACGATAGTCCTCAAGACAATGGGGAAAATGTTCCCAAGGCATGTCATAGTTCTTTCATGGCAGCCCCTCCTATCACAGACTCAGAAGCCTAGAAAGAATAACTGGTTTCGTGGGCTGGGCCCAGGGTCCCCATGCTCTGTGCAGCCTACAGACTTGGTGCCCTGCATCCCAGCTGCTCCAGCCATTGCTAAAAGGGACCAAAATACAGCTCAGCCCATGGTTTCAGAGAGTGCAAGCACCAAACCTTAGCAGCTTCCATGTGGTGTTGAGCCTGTGGGCACATAGAAGTCAAGAATTGAGGTCTGGGAACCTCCACCTAGATTTCAGATGAGGTATGGAAATGCCTGGATGCCCAGGCAAAAGTTTACTGCAGGGGAGGAGGCCCTCATGGAGAACCTCTGCTAGAAATGTGGGGTCCGAGCCAGCACACAGAGTCCTACTGGGGTATTGCCCAGTGGAACTGTGAGACAAAGGCCACTGTCCTCCAGACACCAGAATGGTAGATCCACTGACAGCTTACACTGTGCGCCTGGAAAAGCCACAAACACTCAATGCCAGTATGTGAAAGCAGCCATGAGTGGTGCTATACCCTGCAAAACCACAGGTGTGGAGCTGCCAAAGACTATGGGAACCTACCTCTTGCATAAGCATGACCTGGATATGAGACATGGAGTCAAAGATCATTTTGGAACTTTAGAATTTGACTGCCCCGCTGGAATTCAGACTTGCATGGGCCCTGTAACCCCTTTGTTTTGGCCAATTTCTTCCATTTGGAATGGGTGTATTTACCTGATACCTGTATCCTCATCGTATCTGGGAAGTTACTAGCTTGCTTGACTTTACAGGTTCATAGGCAGAAGGGACTTGCCATGTCTCAGATGAAACTTTGGACTGTGGACTTTTGAGTTAATGCTGGAAAGAGTTAAGACTTTAGGGGACTGGTGGGAAGACATGACTGGTTTTGAAATGTGAGCACGAGATTTGGAGGGGCCAGGGGCAGAATGACATGGTTTGGCTCTGTGTCCCCACCCAAATCTCATCCTGAATTCTACTCCCATAATTCCCAGGTGTTGTGGGAGGGACCCAGTGGGAGATCATTTGAATCATGGGGGCAGTTTCCCCACACTGCTGTCGTGGTAGTACATACATCTCACAAGCTCTTTATCAGGGGTTTCCACTTTTGCATCACCCTTTTCTCTTGCCACTGCCACGTAAGAAGTGCCTTTTGCCTCCCACCATGATTCTGAGGCCTCGCTAGCCATGTGGAACTGTAAGTTCAATTAAATCTTTTTCTTCCCAATCTCGGGTATGTCTATCAGTAGCATGAAAACAGACTAAAACAGAAAGGGAGAAGAATGACCTGGGTGGAAGGAGCAGCAGGCCCAAATCTCTGGATGTGAGGTGATGCAAGAGTCTGGATATGACATTAAGGACTTGAAAAGCAGATCTGTGAGTTTTGGTGGCAGCTTAAGTCTTAGAGGGAAAGGCAGTGTGGAAGCACCATGTTTACTTGCCTCGTAGTAACATTAGAAATAAAGCTGTTATATCACACTTGTGAGAACATTAGAAAATCTCAAGAGATAGGTGCCAGACATTGCTACTTGAATAGGACTGAACTGCTAAACTTAGATCAGTGGTGGACAGGCCATAACCAAATTTAGTTTTACACGTATTTTGTTGGGCTTATACTGCTTAGGGTTAACTTCCATGGTGTTAAACATTCAAACATTTAAATATTTAAAATGTTTTTAAAAAATAGATTTCTCAAAAACCTGGATTTTTTGTTTTTCTCAAAGTTTAGAATGTTCTCAATCCCACATAACAACAATTAGCTGAACATGATGATGCCCAACTCTGGAGAAACACAGTCCCTATCACTTCTTATGGTTAACAACAACAACAACATAAATCTAGCCTAATAGCATAGAGGTACAGACAACCTGGATTCAAGACCTAAGTCCTATGTGACTGGGGCAAGTTTCTTAATCTCTCTGCACCTCAGTTTTGTCCCAAGAAAATAATAGCACGTATCTCAAACAGTTAAAGGTTAAAGAAATGGATACATGTAGAACACTTAGATCAATGCCTATGATGTCCTACATGCTATTTAAGTCTTAGTTATTACTTAACTGCTTGGCCAGTATAGACATTAGGCTTTGAACTCTGGTTTGGATAGTCTTTCCTTCTTTACTCCCTGTTAACATTTCACTTGGAAAATCATGAAGGACCTTCTTAGAGATTTAGAGCAATTTCTTCTTTCTATAATGGGTATGAGTATTCTGAGCAACAAGGTGTCTGAAACCTAATGTCTTAAAACAATTGTTTTCCCCCTAGAGGTCTAAATGTTGGCTAGCATGACTTTATAGCATACCAGAGTGGCTGGGGTGTTTGAGTCTACTCTCCACATGTCTTTCATATTCCTTGATCAGCATACTAGCCAGCACATATTCTTGAGATGGCCATGACAGAAGACCAAGAAGGCAAACCGATTATGTAAGCCTACTTCAAACTCCTGATTGCATTATACTCCCTTGGTCAAAGAAAATCATATGGCTAAGCCCAATGTGAAGAGGTGGGAAGTACCCTCTGGCTTTTAGCAGGAAGAATTGCAAAGTTACGTGGCAAAGGGCTTGGATATAAAGACAGGTAAAGAGATGGCTTTGGCATTTTCAGAAGACGTTTAGAAGTCAGTCATTCTGGTGATTATGGGTATGAAGTAGTTTGAAAAACCTGTGAATGTTATATGAGGACTCTTGGTAGTAAGCGATAGAAACATTAACTCAAGGTATTATAAACAAAGGTAATTTAAGGCTGTTAAGACTAGTGTAGTGATGACTTTCGGAAAGGCTTGGTCTAGGTGCTTAAACATCAGCAGTCTTCAGTCTCTCTGCATCTTTTAGTTCTGCTTTCCTTCAGGTTGGGTTTATTCCTATGGAGGAAGGTGGCTGCAAAAAGTGTCAGATCTATGTTCTTCCAGGTTCAAGATCAAAAGACAAAGTACTCCTCTCTCAACAATCTGAGGAAAGTTTAATTATTTGAGAGTGAGGTAAATATCCATCTCTGAATCAGTCACGGTTTCCAGGGCAATGTGATGCTCTCAGTAATGATGACTCACCTGCTCTGTCTTGGCACTGGGAGAGTGTCGATTCCTTTTATAGAATGTGTACTGAGCCTAGATGACGAAGGTACCTTTGTTAGAGATAGGGTTAAAGTGCTTCTATTAGAAGTGGGGAGATAACCCAGTGGTGAGAAAACAAGACGGTCTATGGTCTACCAGAAATTATTTATAGCTGCTCACTAAATTAGAAGTCCAGGAAGCTCTGTTCCCTTTTATTGTGGATTTTCTTGCACTATTTAAGTGGGGTAGAATCTCTGCATTATTTTGTCTAAGCTTTGAAATAATTCATTGGGAGGTATCTTGAAATAAGGTTAGATATAAATATTTTATGATTGTATTTATTATAAAGTCAACATTCATCTCAGGGTGGAATTTAGTTTACAGTCTAAGAATACTTTCTAATTTTTGCAGAGAAATATCACAGGAGGATAGATGTTAACATTTCAATTCAACAAACACTTATTGTTTGTAAATGTTTGTCAAGTTGAATTGAATTAACATTTTAGTGAGCATTGCTGCAGACTCTGTGACCTATATTTAAATATTTGAAAAATAATCCCTCCTCTTTCCTGCTGTTACTTACAATAGTTTTTTTGGCCTTAACTTCCCACAGTCTTGATATCCAACAGTCTATTCCTGGGGTGGGCAAAAGTCTGTCTCCAATGCCAAGGAAAAGGGCAGAGTACTTTGAAGCATGTAATTTGGTATGAATGTGAAATTATAAACTTGGAGAGAATTTCTCTAGAGTAAGATTTGTAGTAAATTAGCAACAGAAGGGCTTTATTTTCATGATTTCTTTTCAAATTACTGATTCATTTGAAGTTCTGCTTTTTAGGAAAGACAGAATATTTTCTCAATTCTAGGGTCTCTTATGTTTGCGCTTAAGCCTATATGCAGTGGTGTGGTCGTAAATTGGCTCTCAGAAGGAAAAGAAAGCCCCAGTTGTGTCTTCCAATTTCCATGGTGTAAATATTTCTGTCATAGCAAATTGCAAGCTACCAATGGTTGTAGTTTATGAATTTCCTGAATATTTAACAGTGGACTCCTAACTGCTACAAACTAGCTCTAGAATACCACTGGTTCTGTGAGCCATCATCTTAACTCTTCCAGCCATAATCTTAACTCTTCCAGTCTTCTAACCACGTGCGTAATGTGAAGTAGTATAATCAATTCAAAAAGTCACAGGGTCAAGATATTTCCCATGAAGCTCACTGATGCCTGGGCAACTTGCTTCAGAGTTTACCAAATCAAAAGCATTTCACCTATGGTTGGAAGGCTCCACCTGGAATAAATTTCTAAGTCACAGTAACATTGTTTTGTTTCCAAGAGGTGTAACTTCTTTCAGTAGATAACTCTAGCAAAGTAAAGCTGCATGTGATGATTGTGTTAGTATTTGAGGAGCACGTTATTGGCAGGCCCTTATAGCTAAAATATCCACTTCCCTAGGCCCTAGGTCAGGTCTCTAAAATACTGGAAAAGCTGTGCAACTCTTTTGCTTTGATAATGATACAGGAAGGATTATACTGATTCCATAGATTAATGTTTCTATATTCCTGAATCTAAATGGAGCTTAACTTTGAAGTTTTTATATTGACTAAGATTTAAGTACAATATTTTGATAGGCCAGTGATCACTTGCACTGATAAGATAGCCTTCTTCATCTTCGCCTGGGAAAGTAAGAGCAGACACTTTCAAGAGGACAATGATTCCAATTTCATGGGTTGTCAGAAATTTAACAAGAAGGAAAAAATTAGTGCCTAGGAGACCTCTAAGGCTTTTCCTAATTTCCATTTGACCCTGTCAACCCAATTGACGAGAGAACATTTCTCCCAGAAAATATTAATGGCTAAAATGCTTTTTCTCTTTGGTTTGAAAATCAGCGACACTGAGAGCCTAAAGCAAACATGTGATTATTGAGCACAATTGAAACTCGGGGCTCAGGTTTAAAACCACCACTATGGCACAAAACCAGTGACTGTATATTTCTGATATCTGCCTAGGAAAGTAAAAAATGTTTTACTATACAAGGTTACCTGTTGCTGAGGGCACCTTCTAGGCCTTTGTGATGGCATTCAGGTTAAATGGATATCCACTAAAGGATAATTTTTCAAGCAGGCCTAGAAGAGTCATGTCTGTAAGTCTTTTCAACAACAACAAACAGCTCAGGAACTCCCACTCTGCTACTTTGGTCTCCAGAGTATCATTTATCTATTCCCTTGACACACAATCTCTGCAATCTCTCAGAAATCATTTCATAGACTTGCATGGATACCGAGGGGTTTATTGTTATCAGTATGGAAAAGGTGAGCAGTTACACAATGGTGCTTTAGTGTATTTCTCTAGGTGATGGGAGGCACAGAGTCTAGAAAACTAGGGAACAGTCTTTGTTTTTATTTTTAATCTTTATATTGGTGATCTTTTTAAAAGTTACAATTACAGTAGAATAGAGCACGTGGGTGTCTGTGATGAATTCCACAAGCCATGTGATATGTGCTGATATATGCAGAGCATACGGAAAGCAGATGGAAAAATCTCAGGAGTTCTGGGAGACTCAGTGCATCAGAAGAAATTTCAAATGAGAAGATGAGACTAGGAGAGAAACTTGGTCCAAAGTGGTCCAGGGAGGCGCTAAGTGGCTGCTGAAGAAAGGGACTGGAAAGGCTATTTTCAGAGAGAAAAGAATGTCTTGCAAAAGGACAAGAGAAATAAAAACAAAAAGCGGGGGACTTATATAACCAATCTGAGAACTGAGATTCTCTAATGTTAGAAGCATAGTTGTAAGTAGAGGAAAATTGTTTTGTAGCAAGTTTATCATTAATGCATATGCCAAGATCAAGCCAGAATACTAATATGTTATTACCACACAGTAGGATTGGTGAAACCTCTTGCTAATATATATATATTTTTCTCTCTTCTACGCCAAGGTTAGTGGAAGGGACAAAGAGTTTTATGAAGTTATTATTAGTTATTGCTTTCGAGTCCACTTACTTGAATGCCTTTTGATAGTAGTTTATGGTTTCGGTATTATGTCCCCAAACTGAACATACCTTGTTTTCTGGCTTCTACCATATAAGATTAATTTATTAAATGTATTTTGTCTTTAGGTTGTTTTCATATATTGAAAACAAGAGTTGTGAGGAATAAATCGTCCCTAGAAACATAGGCAGAGGTGACTTCAAACATTTTGGCTTTCCTCCCAACAACTCATTTCATTTTAGCATTTATTTAAGAAGAGGATAGGGTACTTTTTAGTAGAAACACTTCTAAACCAGCATTTATGAAAGTATGCTGTGGCCAGTAGACTTCTAAGAGATCTTAATAGATGATCTCTCAAAAAATGGTTCCATGGTTAAATAAGTTTGGGAGATGCTAACTGCTATATTATTCCTCTCTTGGAAATTCAAAGTACTCATTAGGACATTTAAAACTTTGAGAGGGCCTGTAATATAGAAGCATTTTTAAAAAATTGTACTTAATTCTAGGGTACATGTGCACAACGTGCAGGTTTGTTACATATGTATACATGTGCCATGTTGGTGTGCTGCACCCATTAACTCGTCATTTACATTAGATATATCTCCTAATGCTATCCCTCCCCCTACCCCTCCCCCTCCCCTCCCCCTACCCCCCTTCCCCCAATCCCACGACAGGCCCCAGTGTGTGGTGTTCCGCACCCTGTGTCCAAGTGTTCTCATTATTCAATTCCCACCTATAAGTGAGAACATGCAGTGTTTGGTTTTACTGTCCTTGCGATAGTTTGGGCTCAGAATGATGGTTTCCAGCTTCATCCATGTCCCTAACAAAGGGCATGCATTCATACTTTATGGCTGCATAGTATTCCATGGTGTATATGTGCCACATTTTCTTAATCCAGTCTATATAATTGGTGGACGTTTAGGTTGGTTCCAAGTCTTTGCTATTGTGAATAGTGCCACAATAAACATACATGTGCATGTGTCTTTATAGCAGCATGATTTATAATCCTTTGGGTATATGCCCAGTAATGGGATGGCTGGGTCAAATGGTATTTCTAGTTCTAGATCCTTGAGGATCACCACACTGTCTTCCACAATGGCTGAACTAGTTTACAGTCCCACCAGTGTAAAAGTGTTCCTATTTCTCCACATCCTCTCCAGCACCTGTTTCCTGACTTTTTAAAGATTGCCATTCTAACTGGTGTGAGATGGTATCTCATTGTGGTTTTGATTTGCATTTCTGATGACCAGTGATGAGCATTTTTTTTCATGTGTCTGTTGGCTGCATAAATGTCTCCTTTTGAGAAGTGTCTGTTCATATCCTTTGCCCACTTTTTGATGGGGATTATTTTCTTGTAAATTTGTTTAAGTTCTTTGTAGATTCCGGATATTAGCCTTTTGTCAGATGGGTAGATTGAAAAAATTTTCTCCCATTCTCTAGGTTGCCTGTTCACTCTGATGGTAGTTTCTTTTTGCTGTGCAGAAGCTCTTTAATTAGGATCCCATTTGTCAATTCTGGCTTTTGTTACCATTGCTTTTGGTGTTTTAGTCATGAAGCCCTTGCCCATGCCTATGGCCTGAATGGTATTGCCTAAGTTTTCTTCTAGGGTTTTTATGGTTTTAGGTCTAATATTTAAGGCTTGAATCTATCTTGAATTAAGTTGTGTATAAGGTGTAAGGAAGGGATCCAGTTTCAGCTTTCTACCTATGGTTAGCCAGTTTTCCCAGCACCATTTATTAAATAGGAAATCCTTTCCCCATTTCTTGTTTTTGTCAGGTTTGTCAAAGATCAGATGGTTGTAAATGTGTAGTATTATTTCTGAGGGCTCTGTTCTGTTCCATTAGTTTATATCTCTGTTTTGGTACCAGTACCTGTTTTGGTACCAGTACCATGCTGTTTTGGTTGCTGTAGCCTTGTAGTGTAGTTTGAAGTCAGGTATCATGATGCCTCCAGCTTTGTTCTTTTGGCTTAGGATCATCTTCTCAATGCAGGCTCTTTTTCAGTTCCATGTGAACTTTAAAGTAGTTTTATCCAATTCTGTGAAGAAAATCATTGGTAGCTTGATGGGGATGGCATCAAATCTATAAATTACCTTGGGCAGTATGCCATTTTCACAATATTGATTTTATAGAAGCATTTTTAACTTTAATAAATATGCAGACCCTGTTGATTGCTCACCAAGGACCATTCTGTCTTGCCTATAGACTCTTGATTTTGTTCACATAGTGTTCAAGCTGGGAACTTGGTTTAGCAAACCACCTTCCCCAACTATTAGTTTAGAGGAGGGGAGGGGAGGGGAGGGGAGGGTATGTGGCTCAGTCAACAAGATATGGTGAAGATGTCACTGTGTAAGATACTGTGAAGACTTCTGGGGAAAATATTCTTACCTAAATAGAGAAAACTTAAGTGCTTTTGCTATAGCCCCCTCCACTCTTGGGACACTGCTGTATAAGGATGGGACATATGGAGTTGTAGCAGCTGTCTTGTGAACATGAGAGGAAACCTCCCTAACACTGAACATGGCTAGCTGAAATTATAGTAAATAACTGGTTCCTGATATTATTGAACAATCCAACCAGCTTGACAAATGGCCTTATGAATTAAGCCAAGTATACTTTTTTGTCTGAGATGGGCTTATTCTGTCACCTAGACTGGAGTGCAGTGGTCCAGTTATGGCTCACTGCAACCTCCACCTCCCAGGGCTCAAGTGATCCTCCCACCTCAGCCTGCTGCGTAGCTGGGACCACAGATGTACACCTCCACACCCGGCTAATTTTTGTATTCTTTGTAGAGATGGGGTTTCACCATGTTGCCCAGGCTGGTCTTGAACTCCTGGACTCAAACAATCTGCCCACCTCAGCCTCCCGAAGTGCTAGGATTATAGGCATAAGCCACCATGCCTTGCCAAGTATACTTCTAAGTGTAGACAAAAATCAATCTAATTGATATGCCTAGCAGTGTTCAGACTTATTTGATAGGTTTTCCACGTAAAAAGTCCTACTATTAAGATGGTATACCATGGAGCATAGTTTGAAAACTCTGGTGTAAGACCTTTGTTATCATAGTAATAGCTGCATCCCCTCTTGCCCCAAATCATCTATTTTCAACTCAGCTGGAGTGTTACACGGGGTGTATCAGTCCATTCTCATGCTGCTAATAAAGACACACCTGAGACTGGGCAATTTATAAAGAACTAGAGGTTAATGGGCTCACAGTTCCATGTTGCTGGGGAGGCCTCACAATCATGGTGAAAAGTGGAGGAGAAAAGGCACGTCTTACATGGCAGCAGGTAAGAGACTTATTCACTATCATGAAAACAGCATGAGAAAACTCGCCCCCATAATTCAGTTACCTCCTACCAGGTCCCTCCCATGACCCATGGGGATTATGGGAGCTACAATTCAAGATGACGTTTGGGTGAGGGCACAGCTAAACCATATCACTGGGCTTTACAGGCTCTGAGAGTGACTGCGATAGGCACATTACCCCAACGCAAAGCCCAGATCTACATGGTTAGCAAAAAGTTTTAACCGAAATAATTCAGCTCTGTTTTAGGATGCCTTTCCCCCAGGAGCACCTTTAGCCAGTTTGACAGAAGCATTTCAAAATGCTACTATGGTTAATACATGTAAGTTTTGTGTAGCCATAACTTGTTAAGGATTTTACCAATTTTGTTGTATGTCTTTATATGCATGAGGAAATGGAGGCAGGCTCAGGAAGACTTAGGAATTGTGCCTAGATTCAAAGTTATTTAGCTGCACAATTAGAATCTTAAAGTTATTCCCAAGATTTCTGGAGAAAGCTTTCTTCATAGCTTCAGTTCAGGATGAAATCATAGCATAAGCTTTTGAGTTAACAGATTGCCAGTACATTTGTGCCTGAAAAGGTGAGAAAAAGGATGGTTCACAAAGCTTTTCTCCTATAGGTAGGAAGTATATATGTCTATTTGTTTTATATTTTTTCTTTGCGTTCTTTTCAAAAACTATACAAGTAACCACATGTATGAAACTTTGAAAAGATATAAAAAGCGAGTGGAAAACCCCCCACCCCCATTGCATCTTCTTTCCCCCTCTCCCATCAGGTAAACTAAATTTATGACATATCCTTCCATATTTTGTTTGTATATACATGGAGATTTTTTTTTAAATGTTTAAAAATTGAATCACATCATCATCCCCATTTCTCAGAACCTCACTTTTATCTTTTACTAATTTATCCTGATCATCCTGTGCTTTAATTGAAGTAAATATAATTCATTTTAATAGCTGCATATTACATTATGTTGCTATAGTACATTTTAATTCACTATTAATTTCTGAATATTAATCTCATTTCTAGTTATTTTGTATGGAATATACCTATACACCCACAGTAGAGATTTAGATATAACAGCATATATGTGCACATATTTGTATGTACCATCTATCCTTGATATTGATAACTTTTTTCTTGGTAGACCAGCATTTCAAAACTGGTTTGCTTGATAAGATATGAGTATTATCAAAAGGTTTGTAACAGCTTTCTATATCATTCTCACCACCACTGGAAGTTGTCACTCTAAAGTTTCCGGTATCATTGGGAAACACGGTTAATACAGGAATCCTCCATTTCATGTGCTTAACCTTATTTTCCAGATATTGTGTTTTGGGGGATTTTGCTTTACAAATGGAGGGTTTGTGGTAATCCTGCATTGAGCAAGTCCATCAGTGCCATCTTCCCAACAGCATGTGCTCACTTCATGTCTGTGTTTGGTTTTGGTAATTCTCACAATAAAAATGTTTGAGTCATCAGTTCTCTTTGATGTTACTGTTGTAGTTGTTCTGGGGCTCCCCATAGAATGCACTCATAGAAGCTAGAAAACTTAATATTGTGTGTGTTCTGACTGCTGTCCAACTGGCCATTCCCCCCATCTCTCTCCTCTTCAGGCTTTCCAATTTCCTGAGACAACAATATCAAAATTAGGCCAACAAATAATGCTACAGTGGCCTCTGAGTGTTCAAATGAAGAGTCACATATCTGTCACAAATAAACTAGAAATGGTTAAGCTTAGTGAGGATGGTATGCCAAAAGCCAAGACAGACAAAGTTAGGCCCCTTGTGCCACATAGCCAATTTATGAATGCAAAGGGAAAGTTCTTGAAAGAAATTAGAGGTTCTACTTCAGTGAATACATGAATAAGAAAGCAAAACCTTATTGCTGATACAAAGGTTTTAGAATTCTGAATAGATCAAACCAGACATGACATTGCCTTAAGCCAAAGCCTAATTCAGAGCAACACTCTTTCTCCAATTCTCCGAAGGCTGAGAGGGGTGCGGAAGATGTAGAAGGAAAGTTAGAAGCTAGCAGAAGTTGGTTCAAGGTGAAGCGGCAAATGATGGAGAAACTGCAGCAAGTTATCCCAAAGATCTAGCTAAGATCATTGAAGAATGTGGCTACATTAAACAGGTTTTTGATGTAGGCAAATCAGTCATATATTGGAATAAGCTGCCACCTAGAAGTTTCATGACCAGAGGGAAGTCAATGCCTGTCTTCAAAGCTTCAAAGACAGGCTGAATCTATTTTTTTAGGAGCTAATGCAGCTGGTGACTAGATTGAAGTCAATGCTTATTTACCATTCTGAAAATTCGAAGACTCTTCAGATTTGTGCTAAACCTACTCTGCCTGTACTCTAAGTGGAACAGCAAAGCCTGTGACAGCATCTCTCTTTATAGCATGGTTTACTGAATATTTGAAGCCCACTGTTGAGACATGAGACTTACTGCTCAGAAAAAGATTTTTTTCAAAATATTACTGCTCATTGACAATGCACCTAGTCACCCAAGAGCTCTCATGGAGATGTACAAGGAGATTAATATTTCCATGCTTGCTAACACAACATTCATTTTACAGCTCATGGATCAAGGATTAGACTTTCAAGTCTTATTTAAGAAATATCACAGCTATAGCCTTACAAAATACATAAGTGATTCCTCTGATGGATCTGGGCAAAGTGAATTGAAAATTTTACTGGTTTACTCTTTTATACACCATTAAAAACACTGATGACTTATAGGAGGAGGTCAAAATACTAATAATGGGGATATGGAAGACGTTAATTCCAACTCTCGTGGTTGACCTTTAGGGGTATAAGACTTCAGGGAAGGAAGTCACTGAAGATGTGAAAACAGCAAGAGAATTAGAATTACAAGTGAAGCCTGAAGATGTGACTGAATTGCTGCAGTCTCATGATAAAACTTGAATGGATGAGGAGCCTCTTCCTATGGATGAGTAAACAAAGTGGTTTTGTGAGAAGAAATCTACTCAGTGAGCATGTTGTGAATCTTGTTGAAAGGATAACAAAGGATATAGAATATTACATAAACTTAGTTGGCAAAGCAGCAGGAAGGTTTGAAAGGGCCGACTTCAATTTTGAAAGAAGTTCTGTTGTGGGTAAGGTGTGTTCAGACAGCATTGCCTACTACAGAGAAATTTTTTTGTGAAAGAAGAGTCAGGCAATGTGGCAAACTTCATTGTTGTCTTGTTGTAAGAAATTGTCACAGTCACCCCCAACCTTCAGCCCTTTGATCAGTCAGCAACCATCAACATCAAGGCAAGACCCTCCAGGAGCAAAAAGATTACAACTCACTGAAGTCTCAGATAATCCTTAGCACTTTTTAGCAATAAGGTATTTTTAATCATGGCATGTGCATTGTGTTTTAGACATGCCATTGTACACTCAGACTACAGTATACTGTAAATGTAACCTTTATATACACTGAGGAACCTCCAAAGTTGTGACCCCCTTTCCTGCAGCATTCACTTTATTGTAGTGTTCTGGAACCAAACCTACAATACCCCCAAGGGATGCCTGTATTGTTTTAATTTGTACTTCTTTGATTATTACTGATTTTGAATACCTTTGCTGGTATGTGTTGAGCAATGAAATTGCTTTTTATGAAAGCTAGCCAGTGTGATAAAAGGTTTAAAAACTTTATAGTTACATACGTTTTCTGAAAAAGTGTTCAGAGAATGGCGTACATAGAACATCTAGTACTTTGTGAGCGTGTGTCTGTGTGTATGCTAACATTATTGCTCAAAGATTCCCATATTACTAGTTAATATTGACAATTTAAAATAAGATTGTATATTTCAAAGATGATAGTATCTATATGCAAACATCAATATTTAACATAATATAAAAAGCTGTATACATTTGGAACAAGGAACTTCATCTTAAAAACTACTGTATTCCATATTCACATTATAGAATGGCCTTCCTAAAATGATGTAATAGTCCTTTCCAGTTTTTAGTCTGCATTTTTTCATGTTTATGATTCATTTTTACAAAAACCATTTCAAATTGGAAAAGATTGTATTAGTCCAGTTTTACAGGTAAGAGACTTGAGGCCCAAGAGGAGCATTGTTGTGTCTTTAAATATTAGTTGAGTATTTATGATTTAGTGATAGGATCGTAAGATATAATTCCATTACTGGGAGCTAGTTTTCAAAGGCATTCCTTATGTTTGGTGTGCTTTTGTTTTTAAATCACGATAAATGCTCTAACATTTCCATCAGTGTCTCTATTATTTCCTTAGATTTGATTCCTATATTTGAAATACTGGGTCAAGTGTTGTGAACATTTAAAGGCTCGTGAATCGCTAGTTTTCAAGGCCATTTCAGACTTTTCTTTTGGTATAGACAAAAGCCAAGCCTAAAAGAGAGGAGTCAATGTTATTATATAGAGCACCATGTTCTCAATGCTATTTTAGTCTTTTCTCACTCATATTCCATATTTCATCCATGCCCTTTACTTAGGTGTGATAATTCTCTTTCCCCCAACATCCAAAATGACTATAGATATTCTATCAATGGCTACAGCCCACTTTTTTTCCCCCTCATATTCAGGTAATTTATTTTTTCTTGTATTTAAGTTTTGGGGTATGTGTGCACGTTACCTAGGTAAACGTGAACCACACAGTTTGCTGCACTTATCAACTCACCACCTAGGTATTAAGCCCCACATGCATTAGCTCTTTTCCCTAATATTCTCCCCTCATCCTCCCCTGACAGGCCCTAGTTATGTTGCTCCCCTCCCTGTGTCCATGTGTTTTCATTGTTCAGCTCCCACTTATAAGCGAGAACATGCAGTGTCTGGTTTTCTGTTCCCGTGTTAGTTTGCTAAGGATAATCAGCCCGCTTACTTTTAACATGATACTGATTATCACTTCTCCTTCCCTTTGTGCTGGACCAAGATTATGTTGATCTTTCTTGATTTTAAATGAATTTACAAGCAGGATTTCACACCAAAAAAACCTCTTCCCTCCAAGCCAGCTATTTAATATAAGTGCCTATGTTAAATCCCCGATTTAGGATATGAAAGTAAGACCCACATGTTCAGAGATACATATCCAACCTGCTTTATCTAGCTTTTCACACCAGGGTTAAAGCTTGATGCTAACATGTGAGATAGATCTCATTATCAAAAAGATGCATCTTTTTACTCAGGTCAAGAAAACAGTAGGTCTGGAGTATTTATCTATCCATAGCTCTGCTTATACCTTGACCTTTATATCTATCTTTATCTCCAAGCCCTGTCTCTGAATCGGTTTTGTCATACATCATTCATGTTCATGACATTTTTACATGGTAGATTATAAACATTGTGACTTTTAATTTTAGGTACCTAGTAGATGAAATCAAGAAAAGAGAAGGATTCAAGTTACTGCTGGAAGTAAGTGATTGCATAATTGTGTTTGTGATTTTGTCAGTTAACAGTGATGAAGGTGGTAATTTTCTAATCTGTTATATATTTCATTGGTTTTTGTGTTGCAGACTTAAAAACAAGTCATTAGTTTAATTCATAGAGTCTATTATGTTAATTTACTCTATTAGTGAGAACTTTTCCTTTGTTGGATTCACAGAATATACTTGCCTTTAAGTATTGAAAATTAAAATGCTCAATTACCAAGGATAATATTGAATAAATTATAACCTCTATCTTGATATATAAATTGCATAATGATTGTACTTGCAAATATTCATCTGTGATGTAGTGGTGCCTGCATGTGAAAATCAATTAAGTGAATGTACAATACTACATCCAGTTTACTCTTTTTATAAAATAATGGGAGCATATTCGTTTTGGAGCAATGGGAAAAGTCATTTTGTTGATGTTGTATTGTTTGCTATGTGTAAGAAATGAAGTGGTTACAAAGGTAGAATATTTTTTTTAAAACATGTTTAGAAAATTTAATATTTAATGTGTAATTCTGGTTTTTAAGAAATATAAGTTGCAAGGTTATCTTAGATTTTGTTATAGTATATGTATTATAGCAGTTTTTAACAATGTAAAAATATAACCTAGAGATTCTAGTCTTGGAGCCTGTGCTGTATATAAGAAATCTAGCTGGCTGGGCATTGGTGGCTCATACCTATGATCCCAGCACTTTGGGAGGCCAAGGCAGGCAGATCACAAGGTCAGGAGTTCGAGACCAGCCTAACATAGCAAAACCCTGTCTCTACTAAAAATACAAAAGCTAGTCAGGCATGGTGGCTCATGCTTGTAATCCCAGCTACTCGGGAGGCTGAGGCAGGAGAATTGCTAAAAGCTGGGAGGTGGAGGTTGCAGTGAGCTAAGATCGCGCCACTGCACTCCAGCCTGAGCAACAAGAGTGAAACTCTGTCTCAAAGGAGGGGAAAAAAAAAAAAAAGTAAGAAAAAGAAAGCTAGCTGTTTTTTGGTATTTATTCAATAAGATGCATTGAACAATTTACTATGTATCAGGGATGGTTCTAGGCACAGGAGATAGAAAACAAAAAAGGGTCCCTGATTTCATGATGCTTACATTTGACTGGAAAGTGAAACGCACTAAATAAGCAAATTAATAGCAAAATCAGGTAGTAAGAGTCTTAACACAATAAAACATGTTCATGAGATAATCTAGTATATAAATAGACAAGGTTATAGATATATTATTGTATTGGGGGGAAGGGGGTAAAATGCTGACATGGGGATGGCTTATTTGGTTTGGGTAATCTAGGTAGGGGATTTTAAGGTTATCTTTGAGCTGAGACCTGAATAAAGATAAACAGCAAGCCATGCAGATATTTGGGGGAAAGACATTCTGGCAGAATTGGTAAACAACTGCAAGGCTTAAAGCTGAAGAGAGTTCTATCTCTGAGCCAAAAAAAAAGTTGTATTGAATGAAGGCAAGTGTGCAGCAGGTGATGGAATTGGAGAGGTGGGTAGAGACCAGATCAGGTGGTGGTCAGGTAGGTCAAGGTAAGGCCTTTCGCCTGTATTCCAAATGTAGTCACTGGAGATGTTTTAAGAAGACAGGGGTTTCACTTGTATTTTAAAAGATTATGCTTGATGTCATGAGAAGAGAGGAATGTTGAAAAAGCAATAGTGAAGAGAGGACAAGATAAAAATAAGGAAGACAAATTGGAAACTTTTTAGTAGCTAAAGTGAAATATGACAATAGTCCTCAGGGAAGTTTGGGAAATACTTTCCAAAGAATCTAGACCATGGATTCCACTACTATCTACAAAGGAAACACCAGATTAGAAAGTTCTAAGCTTCCAAAGTTCCAGAAAGCTAGAGATATGGAAGATCTTGCATGCACTCCAAAATAATTAACAAACAACTTTCTGGTAGTACTAGAAAGACAACAAATTTAGAGCATGAAAACTTCTACAGAACAACCTGGTTTCTTCAATAGGCTAGTGACGTGAGTAAAGAAAGGAGGAAGTAGTGATAATCTCTTTAGGTTCAAAGAGACAAAAGAGGCATAACAACCAAATAAAGCATATAGACCTTGTTGAAATCCCAGTTTGAACAAGCCAACTGTAAAAAGTAATTCTTGTAACAGTTGGAGAGATTAGATAGTGTCAAGGAATTGTCAATTTTGTGAAGCATAATGGCATTATAACTATGTAAGAAAATGTCTATAGTTTTTAGAGGTGCATACCTAAGCATGTATGGGAGAAAAAGCAGTTATTTTACTTGAATTGAGTTTGATTACTTGATGTTTCTCAGGTTTGAGTTTCCTGTTTTCTCAAATTTGAGTTGTGTTATTTTCTCTGGTGATGGGAGCTATAGTGCTTATGAAAAGTCCTGTAACACATTAGAACTGTACAGTCTTTTGATAGAGCTGAAAGTGAGAAAAAAGATGGGCTGATGAAAAAGTTGTTTATGTATTCTTCCTAAAGGTTTAGAAAAAAAGAGGAACCACTTACCATTATCATTAGGAAATTGCAGACACTCAAGTCCTTGCAATGAAAGCTAAGGTAGGATTTAATTATTAGTCAGCCTTCTGCCCCTAGATTTTTCATCTGTGGGAGCCAGCTGGCCTCCAAGCAAAGTGATTTTCTCAATGGTTTTCCAGAATTCCTGCTGTAAGAATTTTTGTATGTGATCTGCATTTGCCACTTTTCATTACACCAAGAAATAAAGCAGAATTAGACTTTGAATGTCACATATAAGTATTAAGTTGATAGTCTTTTTGCTTATATATGCATTCATATGTCTCTGTATGTACATGTACATGTGTATTTGAGAGAGTACATGTGTCACTTGTCTAACAGCAAAGAGAAAGTGGAACATTGGAAATTGTAGATGAACATAACAGGACAATACCCAGTACTTGAATTTTTTTTTCCTGTTTCCTGAAGATGATTGAAAGTTATTATTTTAAGTGAATTCTGAATTATTCATAGGCCTCTGAAAATCATCTCTTTTTCTGTGTTGGATCTAAGATCTAATAGACGTTTCCTAGAGGTATATTCATTCTTATACTATCATTCACATATTTTATTTTTATCTCTTGGGAGAGTCCTAATTATTCAACTTTTTTGTTTTCTCAAGGTCTACACTAGGAGGAGTTATTAATGTTTCATCAACTTTGAGCTACAGAAGATCTTCGAGGACATATAGTCAACTTCCTGCACAATGCAGGAAAGCTATCTTAACAGTATCTGTTAACAAGTGGTCAACCTCTGATTGAATAGTTCAATTCCTCTTCCAGATAGCTCTAATTATTCATGTTCTAATAGTGAACCTACTAATATGTATCAAGCAATTGTGATTTTTCTTACTTTGTTATCTTGTTCTAGTTTTATTAGATTACAACTACCTCCTAATTGCTAAATCCAATGCATATTTTAATCTTCATCTTGCTGAAATTCTGTAGCATCATGTTATCCATTTACTCCATCTCTTGGATAGTCTCCCCTGTCTTAGTTTCTTTGATTTCCTTTCCCAGTCTCTCATTCCATGTGACTTGTTCTTTTCAGTCTCCACATTAAGGGTCTTTTCATCAGTGCACCCCGAAATATTCTTCTACACTGTCATCTATGGCCACAGTCTCCCTGAAATTTCTTCACATCCAGAGCTTTGTTATCAATAGCCTCTTTGTATCTCCTCATCCTCAACTTAGCTCCTAAACTCTAGGCCTTTGTATATGAATATATCCTGAAATTTTCACCTACATGCCACAGACACCTCAAATTCAACATTTCTAAAGCTTAAGTGTAGTATTTTCCTTACCAAAATTCTACTTTCTTCTTTTGGTCGTTAGAGCTATGATCCACCCAAGCAAAACCCTTGATGTTGTTCTTACTATCTCCTTTTCCGCCCCACTAAATACATCTTGAATGCTTAGTCTTCTCCACTCCCAAAACCACTGCCTTAGTTCAAAATCTCATCACTCTTCAGGTTGGTACTATCTAGGTACTGTCTCCTAACTTGTGTCCCACTTCCAGTCTCAAGATCCCTCCAGCCTGACCTCCACACTGCTGCTAGAGCAGCTTTTCGAAAATGAGATCTATTTCCTAGAGTAGTGAAACTCTCCAGTGACTCCATCTTCCTCTAGAATCAAGCCCAAGCTTCCAAGCATGTCATATAAGAAGTCCTTCATGACATGACTCCCATTCTTCAATTCTAGCTTCACTTCTCTTCAGTACACCCTGTCCTCTATTCATTCCAAGTTCAGAAAGTGTTCGTCATTTTCTCATACCGATGCCTAGTCAATATCGGTAACACAGAAAGTTTTGCTTATTAAGTTGGACAGCTTGGTTACCCCTCGTTGGACATTTAATGTTTCCCTTCAAATATATTAGCAAGAAATTAACATAGTGATGTACCTCACTAGTACACATTTCAATGGAGCTACTCACTTTAAAAAGACATCTCTTTTTACCATTATGGCCCCAAATAATAGTCACTGACTACAGTGCTTGCTGTGTGCCAGATGTGGCACTAAATTTTGAAAACACATTTTTTTCTGTCATCAAACCAACCCTGTGGAGCAGACATCATCTACATTTTATAGTTTAGGAAGCAGAAACTGACAAAGTTTGATACTCATTCCAGCAAAAATCTGATGAAGTTGAAATTCAAAGCCACATCCTTCCAACTCCAAAACTTAAGGCTTTTTGTGCTATCCAGTGCTGCCTTTGAAATGTTTCAATAGTCTAATCTTAACACCTATAAGCTTGAAGTCAATTGAAATTCACCATTCGAGCTTTTCCTTCAGTCTATATTTGCATGATTGTTTGAATCTGTGTGCTGGATTCTGCATATATATTAAAACAAAACAGTGCTAGCTTTGTTTTTATTATTCTGATCCAATGACATTATAAACAAAAGATTTCTTTTGATATGACTCAATGTGAGCTGCTGCCTCTTAGTGACCACTAATTTCTTTCCCAAATGGTCTCAAAATTTGATAATTCTTCCTGAAATTGATCAAGAACTATATATTTTTTGTTTGAAAACCAGTATAAAATGTATTCAAACTCTTTAATGGCACGTTACTCTTGTTGTGAATTTTTAAAGATTATGATAATGCACTTGCTGCTACGGAGTTTTTGTACCCTTCACTAGACACGTGGACTCCTGTAATACCTTCCTACTTTTATGGATTTTAGAACATAGTCTAAATGTGTTCTCAGGACACCCAAGAAGTCAGACTTTCATGTATGTAAGCAATTAGAATTAAGTGGTGTATAACTGTTTTTACTCTGAAAATACTCAGTGCCTTGAAGTCTCTCAAAATTATGTAAAATACAAGCTACAGGTAGGCAGAGACAGGAAAAACTCATTTTTGCAGAAATTCAAAGGTATGTTTTTCAACTCTTAATAATTTGGGAAATTACCAAAGCAAAGATACTCCAAATGAAGCATCAAATGTCTTCCAATGAAATGAACTGTCAGAAGGACTTTATAAGCTTTCAAATGTTGTAGCACTGAAGCCATTCCATTCTAAAAGTGTTTGGGCAAAAGGAATCAGATCTATCGCTAAACAAACTTACTAAAAAATGTAAAAGATCTAAGTCCTACCTTGTAAAATATAGAACCTATAACAGCAGATAAAACATCGTAAACTGTTTTGTAATGTTCATGTGCAAATGAAAGGGAATAACAAATTTAGTGACACATATTAGAGTCCATTCAGAAGACAAGAACTCCATGGTAAAGTGGGAAATGTAGTATCAGGAATTATTAACAAGGGATTGGAGTAATGGAGGATTGCTTCATAAGAGAATGAAAAACCTAAAAATGAACAGGAGTAGCAGATATAGAGAGCAGCCACCACTCCTGGAACTGAGATAGAGCACCCAAGAGAAAGGCCATCCCTTTGCAGGACTGAGGTCTAGACTTCTTCAGAGGTAGTATGACCTTGGCTCATGGGATAACAAAAACTTACTGAGGTGTTACATTGGTGGTACTCACTAGAAATCTAGTCTGGATTGCTGAGCTGAGGAAAGCCATCCACAGGGGCCATGCCACAACTTGGAAATCACTGCGAGCTACCCAGAAGGAGTGCCAAAAGTCATCCAAGGCAAGGTGCCTAGCTGGCAGCTCATGCAACCACCTAAGGGGAGTATGCCAGGAAAAGCCATTTATGGGCCCTTCACTTGCTGTCAGCTGTGATGCCACCTGATGCCACCTGAAAGGGGTGTACTGGGGGAAGCTGCTGAGGTCGATGGGTGGGGATGTGCTCTGGTTTCTGGTTACCAGTGCTGCTGAAAAGAACCACAGATTCTGTAGGAGACCCATGAAGTGAGCACACCAGAAAGGCATTCCTCCTTCCTTCTGCAGTGTCTCTCCAGCACCCTCTGCTGACAAAGTCCAAGATTGGACCAGATGTCAAGGAAGAAATATCTGCAGAGTCCACCTACATTATTTTAGGACACTCAAAAAGGGTAGATTTGTAGCTAAGGCAATAAATCAATAACTGAACATAACACAATCTAGTGACAGTGCTGCAAAATTGTAGTTTTTACCATTACTTTCAAAACATCAGAAATCCACGTATAAATTGTGTAATTTGTAAGAATGATTGTAGTCTCATGTTTGCGAAAATTGAGTTGAATTAGTGTTTCATTTTTAACTATTTTGAAGACTTATAGCTCTTGTCAAGTCCAATAATATTAACAATTTCAGAAATGAAAGGATAAGATCAAGAACTTACCTTGTTGAACTGGGAATGTTTCTGGGCATTCACTTATGATTTAAAATCCACTAAACTCAACACATTATATATATTTATGAAATGCTTTGAAACTTTATATACTAGAGCATAATTCTGATGGTTAGAGAACTGTTATAACATTTGTTATTACAAAACTGTTTATGGCTGAAAATGAAAATCAGTTCAAATACTGTCAGTGTGAAACTGACAATGAGGAAGATGTGTATGACTCAATCTTTCCTGAATACAATTCTGTATGTCTAATTTGTGAACCCCCAACATAATGTCCCAAATCTCATCTTGAGTACAAGTCTTTTTGGTTGTGGCACTTCCTATACTTTTGTCCAGTGAGGACAAAGCCTTGTCTGCATGACAAAGGCTGGGCTAAAGCCTGATTAGAATACAGTCCCACGTTTAAGCAAATCATGTTTGATAGAAAAACAGACTGGCAGGGAAGATGACTGGGTTATGGTTAGTGTAGATGAGAGTTTCTCATCGAACATACACTGCCCACTTCAGAATCACTTGACATGCTTCATAAACTGCCAATTCTTTAGCCTTTTCTGGGATGGACTTAGACACTGGACATTTTGAACATAGGAACTCAGAATCTACATTTTGAATAGGTCTCCTAGCTAATTCACACTTTTACTGATATTTGAGAGCTGGGAGTCAAGGTGATGCTTTTTTTCAAAAGCAGTATTGGCTAAGATCATAGTAGTGCTGGTTAGTGAAGTCCAAGCATGTCGTGCTGCTATCAACTCACAGGTAATCAAAGCTTTTGCATTTGTCAGGTATAGGGGCCAACTTTGGCTGCCTTAAGAAAAATAATTATTGGAAGCCTATGATGATATAGCAAATAACTTAAGGATCAGTGTTGGAGAGAAAGGATCCAGGGCATCTCTGAGCATATATGTAAGCAGGCACTAACTGACAATCAAAGCTGGGTTGAGTCGGCTTCAAACTTTTTTTCCTGCTCTTTTCACATTAAGATGAAAGAACCCGCGAGGTGCACACTATGAAGAAAATTTTTAAATAGGATGTTATCAGAAGGCAGAAGGGATTGTTACTCTGTAAGACTGTGATATGTTAAAGTTTTATACACATGGTAACTCAAACTCAGTTTTCAAAGTATTTGTTTAATTACATTCTAAGATAAATCTTAGGATAACAATTTAAAATTTTTTCTAATTCTCAGCCTGAATATGCCAATATTTGCTTTTGGTACATTCCACCGAGCCTCAGAGAGATGAAAGAAGGACCTGAGTTCTGGGCAAAACTTAATTTGGTAAGTAATAAGTAAATAGTATTTTTCTTTTTGATGAAGTTGATTCAGTGCACATTACCTGTTGATCCTATAAATAATTCTGTGCTTGCTAAGCCCTCTTAGAGAAAAAAGTAATGACAGGCCAAACAGTTGTAAGATGTTGTTTACATTTAACAAATTAACATGGTTGACACACACGCTCAAAACAATTAGGTTGTTTGTAAGATAATTATGGAATTTGTTAGAAGTTCTGGCTCACAGTGTACTTCAGGAAGTGTCATCTGGTCATAGGACACAAGGTTAGAGTGGTGCGATGAATGACTACTTATTTCAACTCTGCTACTGCATCTGGGCTATTGTATCACCTTACCTGGAAATAATGTTAAAAGTCTAAATCTGATACTTTTTGTGAGCGTTGAGACCTTCTGTCTTCAACAAAGGCCCTATGTCTTACACCCAAAGGGATTACATAAGAGATGCTAGCAATGGGTTTCAGTTGAACATCGAACAAAATGTGGTTGGAAGTGTCTTCACACACAGCTGTCGGGGCTGATCATATAGTGTGAGGAGAGGCCCCAGACTCTAGGGACTGCTTGTGTCTCATCTACTCCCCACCTAGCATGGCCCTGCCAGTTATAATCCTGCCTCTAATTCAGATTTCCAAGAACTATGGAGTCTCGCGAAGTAACACTGTTTGATCCCACTTTCCAGATGTATGAACATAATGCATATTGAAAGTGAACCCATGGGAGTTCCACTGGGGATTATGTGGTCATGACATGTAGAGTGCAAATTCTCATGGGCTAGCACCATCAAAATCAGGCAATTCCCTACCCTCGAGTGAGATCAAGTCAGCACAGCTGACTTTATGACCCTGGTTAGTAAAGCTCTGACTTGCAAACCCCTCCTTACCCTCAGGGGGAAAAGGATTTTTTTTTTTTTTTAAAGCAATTTTTGTGGTCCATAGCCTTTAGAAGACAAAAAACCCCAAAAACTCCCTGCTCAGATAAGCAACAAACATTTGCTGATATCCACTATACTATGCACTGGAAATACAAACATCAAAAGGATGTGTCTCCGCCCTTGAGAAACTCAATATTCCCAGAGACAATGAGTAAAGAGACAATCACAAGGTAACCAAGACGTGCCTGAATGGAGATTAACTGCCAGTGAAAGCAGAGAGAAAAGGTATTTACCCCAATGTGTGATACTAGAGCTCCAATGTGTGATACTAGAGCTGAGTTTTGAACAATAAGCAGATGCCAGTCAGGGGACAATTATAAAGTGGATTCCAGGAAGAATCACAGCATGAGGACTCAGGCTCAAGAGGAGAATGTGGTTCTATGACCACAGGGGTGCAAAGAGGCAGTGATGGGAGGTGAGAAGAGTAACAGGCAGAGGGAGAGTCATGGAGCCTTGTCTCCCATGGCAAAGAGCTTGGGATTTTTGCCCCAGTCTAATTAGAAGGAAGAAGGCAGAGCCTTCAAGTCATGGTCACTGATTGCCTCACTTGGCAGCATGTCCTTTTAGCTTCAGGTCATTTTCTGTTTATTAATGGTTCAAACCTCCTAACCTGTAACATAATAGATGACCAATACAGAAGTCTTCTACCTCTTATCAAACCTTATCAGGTAGCAAAATGGGGAGAGATGGATGGTGTTATCTGTGCCCTTACCTATTTCAGGCAGTTAGACTTTGGGATTTGTCTTGTATTTTTGTCACATGCAAATAGCAAAGTGCTTAAGAATACATATCAGATGTTAAGTAACTCAAAGAGAAATAGGAACTGGACAATGTGGGAATTTAGAGGAACATTTTTCACTTTGATGGAATGTGGCTGACATTTTTTGGTAGGGTAGGGAAAGAAATTACAAGTTGAGAAAGATATGGTCACAATTGTTCTAAGCTAGAAATTGTTTTTTCATCAAGAAAAACAAGAATGTGGTTTTGTGTTTCACTAACTCAAGTACTGTTGGACTGATAGGAATAACTAGGTAGTCATGTGTCTGGGGACTTTTTACTCTTGGTTTACTTTCGATTTTTAAAAAAATTGAAATTGAGTATGGATATAAAATACAGAATATAATGAATTTTTACCCCTAAGATGGAGTCTTGCTCTGTCACCCAGGCTGGGGTGCAATGGCACGATCTCTGCTTACTGCAACCTCCACCTCCCGGGTTCAAGTGATTCCCACCTGAGTCTCCCGAGTAGCTGAGACCACAGGCACCCGCCATCATGCCTAGCTGAGTTTTTGTATTTTTGTCGAGATGAGGTTTCACCATATTGGCCAGGCTTTGACCCTCAGGTGATCCACCCGCCTCGGCCTCCCAAAGTGCTGGGATTACAGGCATGAGCCACCGCACCCGGCGTGTAATGTACTTTTTATCTTAATTGGAAATTGAACAGGAATTGGGACATTCTCTTTTATCCCCAATATTTGCCAAAGTGGATCATACGGTAAATATCCAGTTTATTTTCTTTACTGTCCATCTTGGACTCTCCATCCCTTAATTTTGGAAATGCTTTTCTGCCATTTACAACCATTGCCTGATCTAGTAACAACTTCATTTGTTATAGTTGCTACTGAATAGAAAAAATGCCTGCTGCAGACAAATTATCACTGGTCCTGAGTTTAATTTCCCTATCATTCTCCTCCTGCAAGTCGAGGTGTCTGCATGAATTTGGCAAGGGGGAAGGGAGACATATGTATATATACACATGTTGTTTATGTGGTTTTATGCTTACTGTAGAATGAGAATGCAAGTGTATGATTTATAACCTGTAGTGTACTTAAAGCACACTTGAAATTTTAGGGTTTATCTGGAATAGAGAATCACAAATAAGGCTTTGCCCCTCTGATGGAGACTAATGTCAGGTTGAGCTGTCAGATTTCAAAATCTTCCATTTGGCGGCAGAAAGTCCATTTGGCGGCAGAAAGGGAGAGGGATTATTTGGTAATGAATCTGGAGAGTTAGAGAGTATAAGTGTATATGTGTGCTTGCAAGTATGTGCACAAACATGAAACTATTTGAGAACACAATTTAGTCTGTGGCCTAACAATACAATGACAGTGTGATACTGGATCACTGAGTTCCAATGACTTCTCTTTTCAAGATGCCCTCCAAAAGATGCTCCTCTTTCTGACTCACTTGTTATTGATATCTTAGGTCATCAATTACTTCCCTAGATTGTATTTGTCTCATTTTCTGGTCTCTTTGCCTCCTGCCATCTCCTTTTCCAGTTTATTTATTTTATTTTATTTTATTTTTTTTACTGCCAGCCCCTCTTTACCTCCATCTCTGCTTCATCATGTCACTCTTCTGGCTGGAAGTCTGACTTGCTTCCTGTCCCCTAGTCCCATATAGCAACAGGTCTCAACCCTGTCAGTCAATGACCACTATTTATAGTAAATACAATATTTAGGAGAATATACCCTTTACTCTAAGATGAAACCAATGGAGTACATGACCTCCCTATAGGCAGTTTTGTAAAGGGCAACATAAGACTTTATAATACAATGTGAAAGTTTATAATAAAAATTTTATTATATAAATGCTTAAGCATGACAGTACTGGAAGACACGAGGAAGTGATAAGATTCTTACATATACTCTTAGAAACACAGTGAATGTAGGCTATTTATGAATGCACACTATTATAAGTAGGTGATGGTGATGAAAATAACAGTCTGGTATTAATGATATACTTTTCAAAAATGATGAACTTTTGCGAATACTCTGAAGAAATCATTTTTCCCTTGCTTTACACAGTAGAAAACTTGATTAAAAATGGCCACGAAATATTTGTCATTGGTATGTAAAACAGGTTCTGTGCTTGAATAATTATCATCAGGCTTCTTACCTCATGCATTTCTACTAGGACATTTGAAAAGTTGTGTAAAACATGGGACAGTTCAACGTCATTCAAGATTATTCTACACAGTGCAGGGCAGCTGACACCTCTGGTCTCCACCTACTGAATGCCAGTAGCAACCCCCTCAAGATCATGAAAATCCAAAGCATTTGCCCAAATTTCCTAGATATTCCCTAGGCATGTAATAGCATTTCCTTGAGAACCACTGTCCCACAGAATAAAATCTTACCATATCTTACACCAATTGAATCTTGTCTCTTTGGCATCCAAAGCTCTCCATGTCTGATCCTAAGGCACTTTTCTAACTCAACCTATGTGATTTCTTATACTGAGTAAATTGGGCCAGAGGAGTTAGGAAACACTGGACACTGGGTAATAGACATCTTTCACTAATCAAATTGACAAATCACCGTTTTCAATGTTGATGTCTACTGTTGGTGAGCGTCAGGAGACTCCTGTAAGCTGTTCTTGGGTAAATTTTGTACCATTTTTCTGAAAAGCAACTTTATAAAACATATCAAATATCTTAATTTCTCTTTCAGCAAATTCCTTTTCTAAAAATGTATTATTTTAAAATAGTTATAGAAATATTGGGGGAAGCTTCTAAGATATTCATAGGCATTTTAAATTAGCAAATATTTCAGAAGAAACTAAATATTCAACTATAGAGAACTGGTTAAATTTTAGTACATAAGTTTGTATAACAAATTTGTAGTGTGCAGACAAAATTGTTTCAAAATAATTCATATTAAAAAGGGGTTTAAAACAGCCACCATAGTATACTAATATCAAAATTTTATGTTTAAATGTACATACTTACATATAAAATACTGTGTATGCTTTAAGGGTACATAAGAGGTGCCAAAATACTTTAAAATTGTACGTGATTTTATATTTATCTTCAGTTTGAAAATTTATAATTAGTGTATGTTTGTGAAAACAATATTAAAATGATATACTTTAGTGGAGTAATTGATCCATTGAAGCCACAAATTTCCCTGAGTGCTTTATCTACACAGAAGTCATCCAGGTTTCAACCAGGTATTTCCCAAGAGCCAGAAAAATGAAGCATTATCCCAATATGGTATGTTTTTACCATTTTAAAATTATCCACATGTATTACTTGAGAAATATAGCATGTAGATTTAACAAAATTTTTGTAAGGAATTTTAAAGTTTTAAATATCAAAATATCTTTTAATCTTGTACCATTAAGGATCATTATGCAATATTCAATTGATTAGTTTGCAAACTATTTTCTCTTATATGTTCCCAGGTATTGTGTTCAATATGTCATCCCTTCCCATCTCTCCCCTCCATGCTAAAATACACAGTATCTGCATTGGTTTTAAGTTTAGAGGCATTGCTAGTGGTGATTCCTCGTGATCTTCAATAGTCTTCCTAGGTTTCCCTGAAAGCTTCCGACATTGTGGTAGTGTTCTACTTTGCTTTTTTTTTGTTTTGCTTTAAGATGGAGTCTCACTCTGTCACCCAGGCTGGAGTGCAGTGACACAATCTTGGCTCACTGCAACCTCCGCCTCCTGGGTTCAACTGACTCTCCTGCCTCAGCCTGAGTTGCTGGGATTACAGCTGCTCACCACTACGCACAGCTAATTTTTCGTATTTTTAGTTGAGATGGTGTTTTACCCATGTTGGCCAGGCTGGTCTCCAACTCCTGACCTCACGATTCACCCAACCTTGGCCTCCCCAAAGTGCTGAGATTACAGGCGTGAGCCACCGCACCCAGCCCTATACTTTGCTTTCTAAAGTAACTTCCTGAAATAAGTTTGTATGTTTGCTTCTTCTGAAGCTGCCCAATAGTGATCAGATATTGAGAACGAGGAAGTTGAGAATAAAATGTTAGACCCAGAGAATGTAATTGAAAAATCCACTCATTTGTTTTGTCCCGTCATTACTCAGTACTCTGATGTAGAAGATTTCTTTTGTCAATATTTCATAAGTAATTCTACATTATGCCAACAAAATTTACATTCTTAAAAGTAATTAACAAGCTGTCTTTTCGTATTCAGGTATGGTTATTTGTTGTTGTTTTTTTCCCATTTGCTGACCTGATTTGTGACTAATGTTATTTATAACAGGCTCCTTTCTCAATAGTAGAGGGGAAATAAATCTTAAAAATCTACTTGATGGGTTTTATTGTTTGGTGATAAAACTTGATGATATCCCAGATATCTTAAGAATTTAGTATTCTCCCTGGCAGGTTTCTGATTAATGGCACTTGAAGATGAGACTGCATAATCTGGGTAGGGTGATGTGGAAACGTCACTGGAAACCTCACATCCACACAGGCTGTTGGTTTGGATTTTAGGGACGGTTTTAGCATCTCTTTCCTTACCCATTTTCTGAATGTGTTTTTGCATGTCTAGTATCTGGACGTATTTCTAGCCACTCCAACAGCAGTTCTGTATCTAATGTCTTCTGATCTTAGGGACTCGTAGATATGCATACACACATGTGCACAAGTTCACAACAATTGAAAGCTTGTGTATTTTTCAGAATTCTGATTCTTTTGTCAGTCTTTGACATTAGTATATTCAATCACTCAATTTTGGATTGTGAACTAAAAGCACCTGGGTCTTCAATGGTGCAGCACTTTAAAAAATGTTCAAAGATTAGATTCTTTTTTAAACCTTATGCTACAGAATTTATAGTATATCCTTCAAAAAATCCTGTTTCCTAGTAGGTATCACTTTCAAGTTGTAGGTTCTTTAAAATTTATGTTTGATATTAGACTCTTTAAAGTGCCTTTTAAAGAAAATAGTTCTAAATGACTTAAGAGGCTCCCCTTATTTGGATAGTGGCTGGGATGTAGATTTCAAGAATGCTTAGCTAATGAATATTCTGCGTTTTGTAGACATATGCTCTTTCCCTGAACTATTAAAAGCTAATATAAAATGTTATTTTAAGTAGTCAGGTCGAGATATTATGTACTATGTCATGCATTCCAATGGTAATCAGTTTTGTTCTTACTCTTTTCTGCAACTGAGGGTCAAGAAGCCACTCAGGTACTTCTGATGTAATTATGGCCAGCTTCAGCAATCAGCTGAAGAAGCTGGAGTGTTCCTTCAGCTGAAGGGCAGGGACTACTCAGTGCTTTTCTTGCTTTTATGCTCATCTGTCTTCCAGTTGTTAATTGTTGTCTTTCTAAATTTACTCCACTGGATTTATACAATTTCAACCAAAAGTACCAATACAATTCTTGTTGTATGTGCATGTTTAAGGGGAAGTTCATGATGAGTTTTCCTTTGTATTTAATAGCATGTTTCAATGAATAATTTATTACTTTGCTTATTTGCTAATTAATGTTTTGTGGTCTTTAAACATTCATAGATATAAGTGTTTTATGGATAGTAACTCGAACTCTCCAGGAAAGCCACATAGGTCCAGATGTCCTCATGATAAATTTCTTTCCTGGAGTTTAACAGCCTCCCTTATCTCTGTTGGACTCTATTGTGGCATACGTTCTGAGTTTGGCCTATCTCTTGAAAAGTAAAAGAGAAGAATGAAGCTGGCATTTACTGCAGACTGAGGCCGACCTCAGGGGCCTAAGGCCAGGATGAGACCAGTTATCAGAGGAATTTTCATGGGAGTGGCCACCCACAGCTCACAACAGTAAACACTTGTTCACTTGTGACCAACTGATCCACTGGGTACCTTCGATGACCGTCATGGGAAATGAGGCCAAGGAACAGCTAAAGCTGCACTGCACGAACATCTTTTTGTACATCAGGTCTATTGTTCTGCACATATACATGAGGCAAAAGGATACTATTCTCTGTACTGGAGTGCCACTGGCTTTCCATGTAACATTTGCACATGATCCAAGTTTATCACTTAAGTGTTTTAGTGTCTGTTCATGTAAGGTCTAGGTGAAATAATTCTGAATTTCCAAATATATCTGGGTGAACATCAAGGAAAGGCAGAAGCTTAATTAACGCTTATGGACCACTTACCGCTGTGTCTCTATGATTTTATTTGATTTACTCAGTCGAGTTGCAAACCCAAATACATGTAGAAGCTAGACAAGTAGCATGAGAGGAGCCCGAGCATAACACAGTAGGGACTGATGGGGACTGTGATACACTGAAGTATATTGGTCCCAGCTAATATAGGGAACAACCTCTACTCAGTTCCTAATCATGACTGCCATGCAGGAATGCAGGTCGGGGTTGCCAAGTCTTATTTTTAAGAGAAGCTAGATAATATACAGATGCTTATATGAACTATTTTTAATGTTTTCAATATTGGCAAATAAGTTAGAAATGTGTGATACACATTTGTCAGTGGGATCTGGTCTTCAGGCTTTTAGCTTGCAATTCCTACCTAAATTCATCAGTCCTTGATTACCTGTGTGTGTCACTGGAAGCTCCTTGAGATGAGAGTTTGTCTCTTCATCTTCGCTCCTCCATGGCAAACAATTCTGGGGTTGGCCCACTATCGACTTTGAGGGATGCTTGAGCTGTCATCGACCGGAAAACTGTCTCATGCTGTCAGACTGTCAAAGTGGGTGTTTTAAGGACTGTGACCTTGTGGCAAATGTGGCAACACAATTTAGACATATGGGTGTGGGTGCGTTTTGGTCTTGTGTTTTCTCCTTTCCGGATTCCAAGAATTAGATAGGGCCTCTGGGCTTCATGCCTCTCCTGAGGTTTGTGTGTTCTGAAGATGTCCATCTTCCTAGGTGTTCTAGTAACCTAAGCTGGCCCATGATGAGACCATAGAGGCAACAAAGAGGCAGGCACAGGAGGAAGCAGGAGAAATTTCCCTCAAGCCAGAGGAGGGTGCAGGAGACAATTTCTACAGATAGGAATCTGTATGTATGTCTGCGTGCGTTTCAGACATTGGGAACTTCTGCCCATATCCTAACAGGTAAGGATACAGCACTGTCACAGTGTACCAAGACATCATGTTGGTTCAAGTCATAAGTATTTCACTGGTCACTGGATGGACCAATGACCTAAACATGAGCACTGAATAAGATCCTCATTACCTCTACAGAATCCTTTGGGGCTGTGGGAGCTATAATAATGACTGAGTGACTTTCAGCAGCCTTGCCTAGGATGGTGGCTTGCAGTTGGATTTTATTTAGAGAAAATATAGTACTGTGACATTTCTTGCACACTTGAGTTTATGGAGCAAAATCCATACCCACAACACAACCATTAAGGAAATTGCTCTGGACTTGATGCAGTATTTGTTGTTGCAAAAATAAAGAATGGACCCCTGGGCTGAAAGCAAAAGACTTTTTTCCACGGTCTCTTTGAAGTCCTTTGCCAGTGCCCAGCCTGCCCCCTGGTGGCACTTTTGCTCACGTTTTTGGTCATAGCTGGAAAATGACACTAAATGCTGAGTGAACTGAAATGTTACAGAATTGCAGCATCACAGGTGCCAAGGGTATCCGATTCTGCCAGACCAAGAACGACTCAAGTCAAATTCTCCGAGGATCAAATTGTTCCTTTTCACTTCAAATATGCTTCTTCCCTCCCCTTTCTCTCAGAGGAAGTTCACATTCCTTGTCTCCAAAGCAAACTTTTCCACGTTTGCCTTTGAGGCTTCTTTGTGCCTCAGAGGTCACTGCATCTGCAGTCTCGCCAACTCTCTTCCTTCTCCCCGCCCCCTTCCCAGCCTTCTCTCCCCCCTCGCCTCAAAATTTCATTCTTATTTCCTCTAATATCTTGTTCCCCCCCCCCCCAACTAGATGAACAAGTCCAGGCTTCAATGAAAAATGACATAATTTTTCCTTAATATTGTTTTCCCTTCAAGCTACTTCGCTGTCTCTTTCCTCATCCCTTTGGACCAAACTCCTGAATATAAAAACCTTCAAATGGCTTGCCCTCTGTAACAAGTAGTCCCTCTCATAATTTATAAAACCATTCCCATAATTTGGGGCATTTAGGTTTCCAGGATTTTGCTATTGTAAACAACAGATGAACATCTTTTGCTCACATCTACTTTTGCTATTATTTCCAGGAGATAAAATTCTCAAAATGTAATTGACTATGAAAACACTCAATGTGACTGAGCCTGATTAACTTTGTATTACTATTTTTTTTTAAGTCTGCATACATTTACAACGCCAGCAGTAAGAAATGCGTACACCAGGTTCAACCTAACTCTGACAACATTGAGTGTTGTAGGGATAAGAGGAGTATGGGGAGTTGAGATAGGCTATTTTACCTTTCTAAAATTTTACACATGTGTATTTATTAATTGTTGGTAGGCTGAACAATCTCTCCATCAGTGCATCCATTTTTTCATATTTTAAGTATTTATATTTGAGATCTGATGTTTTCCTTGTAAGTTTGAATAAGGGTAACATGGTTTGGGTTTTAAAGCTGTCTTTGTAACATGGAAAGCAAATATTGCCTTCAGTATAATGTCCTTTGTATTTAGTCTTGCTGTTTTTTCACTGTACAGAAGTTTTAAATTTTTTATGTATTCAAATCTGTCAATCTTTTCCTGCATAATTTATTCCACTGCTTCAAAGCTGAAGTTACTGTTTTCTCACAAATCTGATATTCTAATTCCATCTCCTGCTGGCTTTACTGTCATTCAATTTTTTGTATTTAACTCCTTAATCCATGTAGGGGTTATTTTAGTGCACCATGCAAAGTATGAATCTAACCTGATCATTTCCTCAAAGTATTATCCAGTTTTTCTAATTAATTCCTCCTAACACTTTATTTTGGGGTACTCATGTGTTACAATTTTAGAAACTATTTCAGTTTTCCAATCTGTTCTATTGATCTGCGTCTGTTTTTGTGCCAAGAACCAAAGGCTTTAAATGGTTTCCCTTTACAATGGGTTCTCAAATCTGCTAATTCTATCCTCCTGGATCCTTTGTAAAATGGCATTTAATAATTTTTAGTTTTTATATATTTTAGAACATTTTAAGTTAAAAATGGCATCTTTTAAATATTTCTACTGAAGATTAAATCACTGATTCTGGAGTTAATAATGCCTCTGCCGCTCAGTGGCTGCATGACCATGCACAAGTTGCTGAAACTTGCTTTCCATTTCTTTTTTCCATCAATAACATGAGGATATGTTAAAACCTACCCTCACAGAAACTTTGGTGGGGATTGACTGGTATAATGCTTAAATACTGTAAAGTGCTTAGCACTGTGCCTGGTACAGAGTAAACGCTTGATAAACATTAGCTTTCATTATTACTCATCCTGTTACCTCATATTTGAAGGACTATATGACCCCCAGATATCTTCTCCATGCCTTTTTGTTTGCTCGACAAAATACCTTAACACTATCACAATAGAATTCCTAAAGTCCAACTCTCTATGTCAACTTTCCTATGGGACAAGGGGAAACATGAAAGTCTATAATCATTCAGGGACTACAGTGATCTCATTTACTCAACCTTCTTACCTTGTCCTCTGCTAATCCTGTTTACGTCCCCTGCAGTCTAGCAGTGAGCCACCTGCTCCTGCCTTTACTTGGAAAGCCAGCCTATCACTGTCATTAAAAACACACTAGCTTGGCAGTCAGAAAAACCCGGATGCGAGTTCTGGTTTCATCACTTCTTCGTGGTGTGCCTTTTGGCAAAGTACATTACCGCTCCATGCCTGTTTCCTCATGCAAAAAGAAAAAAAAACAAAACCAAAAACAAAAATCACAGTAATATGTTGTGGATTTTCAGGGACTAAATAGGATAGTACATGTTAACCACTTTACATAGTGCTAAGTAGGACAGGCTACATAATCTGCAGAGCCTGGTGTAAAGTGAAAAGTGAAAAATGTGGGGTTCCTTTTCCAGAAACTACTAAAAATTTCAAGATGGCAACAGTAGAGCATTACCAAGCATGAGGCCCTTGTCTGCTCAGGAGCTTGTGTGGCTGTGCTGGTTGCACATGTTGAAGACATCCCTGGTGCTCAGGCTTAATGAGAGTGAATTGAGCATTCCCACCTCCTTGTATTTTCTCTCTACTTTCTTTGTCCCTGGTGTCTTGTGCCTATATTCTACCACCTCCTTCATTCTTGGTGCCCCATGTTCAATTTCCTCCTGGAGGCCCCAGATATATACTTGTTTCCTCCTCTGAATGGGGAATGATGTCATTTGTAAGCCATTTATAGCTTTTAACCAGTATCATCTAACCAATACAGTCAATTTTTATGTCTGACTCCAATTTAAAATTAGGTCAGCCTCTCAGCTTTCCCAGGACTTATTTCCTGCCACCTGAGTACCCTTTTCAGATACTTTATGACACATTTTCTTCCCCTGTCTCGGCAGTTACAATAGTAAAGCAATATTGTGGGGGGTTTGGGGGGTTGGAAAAGATTATGTCAAGCTAGAGGCGAGAGAAACTGAGAAATTACACAATGCGTAGGAGAAAATAGCTGATGAATTTTAGCACAGGGATGATGCATCACAATTTCCCTATGATACAGTAGATTGCAGGGGAGATGAAGAAGGTGGGGACAATGTGTCACACTAGGGTCATATTTGAGTTTCAACCTTCCAAGCCTGGCTACTACAAAAACTCATGCAATAAAAATGTGGGGCTCCTTGTTCCAAAATTACCCAGAGTCTTAAGATGCTGACAGCTGAGCATTAAACCAAGCATACCCTTCTGAGGGCAGGGCCTCGTTCAGCTGCACAGGTTGCACACCCATGAAACAAAGCCCTGGTACTGAATGTTAAATAACGGGGTTGATTGTTCTTGTATGTTTTCACGATGTTGCTATCACATAGTAGATGCATAGTATTTTGCTGAATGAATTAAGGCATGAACTTAATTTGGACAACTTATCTTATCATGGCTTCCTGAAGACATCATTGTTCGTTCTTTGTCCATTATCCCACTTGTAGTTTTACAAAATATGACTACTCATCCTGAAAGTGTGAGTTGGTCTGCAGTAAAAACCTAGGATCATCTTTATCTGGCTTTTGATGTGCAGGAAGAGCCGAGAGCCACCACTTCTGATGAGTGATCTGTGTGGGGAATTCTCAGGATAAGGACAGCTTAAGGAAGGCATGTTAGGGGAGATGGACATTTTGATGGCTCTCCTAATGTTGCCTTTGAGGGAACTACCTCTGTCTTGCATAACTCTAGCAGAGTTAGGGTAAGTTGCTATCTAGTTTTGGTTCTGCTGGCCAAATCAGTTCAGAATGAAAAGTCAATTTACTGTTGTGACTACAGATGACTAAACCTCCATTGTCAGACTTTTCCTACAATCTGTCCTTGGATTATGCTGTTTCTTATGAAAGTGTCCCACCTTACAGGATGTTCTAGAAATGGTAGTGCCTGTTTTAAGGATAGGAATAATTCAAATTCTGGCAATACCACAGCAGAGCTTGCTTTAATCAATTGTAGTATCACCTGCCTAATTCCGAACGGAGATTGTCAGTACAACCTGGAGTGAGCTGACACACTGAAGTGTACTGAGGTAGACTAGAACACTGTGGCAGTTTAGTTTGGTACTAATCACGTCTATCATGTGAGTTAACAAGTGTAGGAAGATGATCAGAGAATTCACATGGGAACTTACCTATTCATTAAACAATATATTTATTGAGCATCTATTTTGTTCCACTGTTCTTGATGCTTGGGACGTATCCTTCGAGTGATTTCTCTAAATGATCAGCAAGGGGCTTAGAAAAATTAAGAAGGATCAAGTAGTATGAAAGATAGTCGGAAAGATAAAGTGTAACTACACTTGGCTCTATTTTTCCGTAAAAATGGAAGTAAACTGAAAGTCAAACTGAGCTTTAATGTACTGGTCCCTGTAGTTTCACTTTTCTTACGAGTTATGTTTATGTTTTAAGTGTAATTAAATTTTGCAGGATTTCAGTCTACACACCATAATCTATCTGATGTCTTAGAAGTTAGTTTATACTGTGTATCTTACAATTTAAGTAGGGACAGTGACTCAGATCCGTTTTCTGTTCAAAAATCTGTTCTTATAACTATTAAGATAAATAACTGAGGACATGAAAAGTATAAGAACTAAATTTTGAAAACCTTAGACAATTTTTGTTTTGTATGAAGTTTAAATAAAATCACTTCAGTGAAGATGTTTATATTTAATAAACATAAGTCTAAATATGCATTTGAATTTTTGTGAATGTTAAACTTTATGCTATTCTGACCAAATTATGGAATATTTTAAATCCTGTATCCTCATTTAGAGATTTGATGTTAGTTTAATAGGAATATTCTGTAATTTTTTCTTTAAAAAGTCAATGGGAAGATTTTTTCCTTTGTATTATTCAAGAGGATTGTCATTTCTCAAATATAGATAACCAACTTATATCATTTTAAGGTGATATTTTCTGATATATTCACATTTCTTCATTTAGAATTTTCTGGTCAAAAGCTGAGTGAAGATTATGTATATCTATGTGTCTCTATAGATGGAGACAGATATATAAAGATATGGTCTTTAAGACTAACGATGCTTAGATCTAAGGATTTTTCAACTTTCCAATGTGAGAAACTTGCAATTTTGATGTAATGTACAGTATTCAATAAAGTCTATGAGATATGCAACACCATTATAAAATAGGCTTCCTGTTAGATGATTGAGTATATTTAAGGTAGATTGGGCTAAGTTGTGATATTTGGTAGGTGTAATACATACAGTTTTGACTTACCATATATATATTATTTCTCCGAGACGGAGTCTTGCTCTGTCACCCAGGCTGGAGTGCAGTGGTATGATCTTGGCTCTGCCTCCCAAGTTCATGCCATTCTCCTGCCTCAGCCTCTCAAGTAGCTGGGACTATAGGCACTGACCACTACACCCAGCTAATTTTTTTTTTTTTTTTTTGTATTTTTAGTAGCAATGGGGTTTCACTGTATTAGCCAGGATGGTCTCAATCTCCTGACCTTGTGATCCGCCCGCCTTGGCCTCCCCAAAGTGCTGGAATTACAGGTGTGAGCCACCACACCAATACTTTCAATTTATGATGAGATCATGGGCATGTAACCCCATTGTAAGTTGAGTATGTATAACTACACATACACACGTGATTTGTGTGTACCTTTATACAGAGTGATTGTACCTATTTATGGTCCTATATAGTTTTAATTGTCAACCTAAAAGGAAATCAGTATATGGAAGAGAAAACTGCACTATGTTTGTTGTAGCACCGTTTACAATAGCTAGGATTTGAAAGCAACCTAAGTGTCCATCTACAGATGAATAAAGTACAGTACATATACACAATGAAGTCTTATTCAGCCATAGAAGAGAATGAGATCCAGTCATTTGAAACATGAACTGGAGATTGTAATGTTAAGTGAAATAAGCAAGGCACAAAGACAATCATCACGTTTTCAGTTATTTGTGGGATCTAAAAATTGAAACAATTGAGATTAGAAAGATGGTTACCAGAGAATGGGAAGGGTAGTGGGGGTCTGGGAGGTAGGCATGGTTAATGGGTCCAAAATAAAAAGAATGAAGGAGATCTATTTGATTGCACAAGAGCGACTAGTCAATAACTGTACATTTTTAATAACAAGTATAGTTGGGACATATGCAACTCAATGGATAAATGCTTGAGGGAATGGATACCTCCTTTTCCATGATGTGGATAAATGCTTGAGGGAATGGATACCTCCTTTTCCATGATGTGCTTATTTCACATTGCATGCCTGCATCAAAACATCTCATGTACCCCCAAAATTATATACACCTACTAAGTGCCCACAAAAATTAAAATTATAAAAATAAGTTTCTAATTCGACTTTGAAGTTGTTGAAGTACATGAGTTCAGATATAGCTTGGTGTATTTTTTCATGCTGTGTTCAGAAAAATCGCATGAAAACTTTAGTCTTCCGATGGACCTTATATTGAATTACCAGGTGTAAAAGGAAGCCGTTTAAAGCATATGTCCTTGCTTCTTTTTCCTCAGATTACTGCCATGAACCTTCTCAACATAATTCGCTTACCCCTAAGCATTGTCACTACCCCAAAGCCCCCCTTTCTCTCTTCACTGTTAGAGGCCTTGTATCAATAGCCATTGACTCCTTTGATTTCACTATGCGAAGACTTTCCCTGCTGCCTTCTCTATAAAACATGAGTTCCTAAGCAGAGTAGTCAAGGCATTTGGTGATGTAGACTTTGTCTCCTGCATCCAAACCTCTTACCTGCTCAGGTCACATTGCAAGGTCTGTACTCAATGTCTCGGCTCTTTCATGCCTTGGTTCCAGATACTCTATTAGACTCCCACTCCTCCCACGGCCCCAGATATTATATACATATAATACATATACACGCATATAAACTTCGTATTATGTATCCTGTGAAATGTAGCATGTGTTGTGCTGTTTCAAGATTGCCATTAAAAATATTGACCATTAGGTTTGAATCTAATTGGTAGAGATACTGGGTGGAGGGGACGCTCTATTGTGATTACAAGGTAGAAAAAGTGTTCCAGATTTTTTCCTTACTGGTCTGATAGTGTTACTTTCTGTCCACTTGCCTCACATGCAAATGGATACCTCTAAAAATCTCATTCCTTTTTTTTTTTAATTACTACAGCATGCTGAGGATTGACAGTTTCAATTGGATCAAGTTTGAGACTCAGACTTTCCAGGTGCAAAACAAATGCCAGCTTCAGAGTCAGGGAAGGAAGCTTACTCAATAACCCTTTGCACTAAAAACGTGGGTAGTATAGGAGCTACAATATACCACACAGTAAAAACAAACATATCCATCCCCGGGTTCTGCAGTTAATTGACTGTGAAAATGTGTGTGTGCCACCGACACTGGGTGCCAGAAGAAGACTTGGCTACTTGTATTTGTCAATAAACCCTACAGTATTTGGTTAACTTAGTTGTTTATGCCTAGAATTCACCAAATAAATATTGAGTCAATTTTAGCTTAAGCTTGTTGAGTTTTGAAAGGCTCTAGCTGTCTTCTACCCTCAAGACTCAGAATTCTCATTGCTATCCCTGATAGAACATCTCTCAATGTATGATAGAAATATAGCCCGATTTAGAGGAAAGCTGGAATTTTATTAAAGTAAATAGAGCATACATTATAAGATTTACATCCAGTATCTCTTCAGAGATCCTTCATTAAATGCCTATATGAAACCTGATAGTGTTACATTTTTTGAATGATAAAAGGTATCTAGTTGCAAAATGTTTTGTGGGTTGTGTTCTGCATGGTAAATTTTAATCCTTGTTTTGCCAGTCTAGGTAAATATTGCTTTTATGTTTATTAGCCATTGATTTTTTTTAGTAGAACAGCACAGGACATCAGCCTTTAATTTTGCTAGTTGAAGCAGGAATGACCAGTTTCCCTATGTCCTTTCCCTTCTGCCAAATGACTACCTGAAATCTTGATCAGTATGTATGATGCTCCACATGCTGCCCATCATCACCCTGCCCCCCAGCTGAAGAAAAACATATGGAGTAGAAGTCCCGAAATTAGAGAACCAATTCAGGGCCAAGTCACATAACCAAAATTGCTCTTTGCTTTACAAAAATGATTTCAAATAGTATTCCTTCAAATTAGAAGCTCCACTAACCTAATAACTCCTATTGGAATGTCTGTCAGAACACTTAAGATATGTGGCAATTAAATTTGGCGTTTGGTATGGTGAGAGGAAGGTAACGATAACAGATTTTGTTATAGATGGCCTGGAAGATGGTAACAAAACTCAGTTTCCTCTATTAAGAAAAGATTGCTGTATGTGGTTTGGAGAAGTTTTATATAAGATGTTAGGAGGAATGCCAGCTAGAAACAGTCTGTTGGTAGCTAGAACTTGGTGGCTATGACTTAAAGTTCAGGGTTGGACAGAATTTTGTTTTCCATAGAGAGCGATACAAGCCCCTGAAAATGTTTTTAAAAGAGACGAAAGCTTAATGAAGAGAAGCAAAGTTTTTGAGTACCATCTATTGATAACGCACAAAGAGATGTAAGGTCAAGTCAATAACTGGGGAATGAGTAATGTGTATTGCTATGGAAATGAAGGAGGTGAGCCTCAAGGAGGAAGATGGTTGTGCAGGAAGGAAGTGTCCTGGAGGGAAGTAGTAAAACTTCATACCAGTGTGTGCCTTCTTTCTGGTACATCCAGTTTTGAAAATTCTCTAGAAACATGACTAACAATACTGTGAAACAATCACAAAACTTTAGTGATACAAGACAATAAGGGAGATATTAGGTAGCTAATTTAGGCTGAACTTGGCTGGGGGTGGCTGTGCTCTGTGAATCTCTTATCCTTTCTTGAACAACTGGACTGAGGAATGTTCGTATGATAGTGACAGGCACACAGCACAAGCCCAGCTGCATGAGAGCATTGAGAGTCTTATATCCGCTGAGGATCAGCTTGGCCATAGTGAATCGCATAACTGAGCCCAACCTTAAAAGATATTGGAGATGATACTCCATTGCAGTTAGCCAAATCCAGCCATATACACAAATCCAGTGTCAGTGAAACAGGGAAATATATTACTTCCAAGGAAGTGAAGTGGTGAGGATACATTAGTTATTTCTGAAAAACCTAATCTACCACAAATAAAGAAGGTCACTTTTAAAACAGTTTAGGCATAATTTAGCAATGTATGGAATATGGAATAATAAAACCTAGTGACATTTCAAAATTAGGCTTTAGCTTACCATAGTGTTACTGTGGGAACCTGTCTCAGTTCAATTGAGCAAATGCTTTGTGCCAAGCACTATGGGAAATATCAAAAGGTGAAAATGACATAGCATCTTCCATCAAGCTTTCAACTTGAGGAAAATATGAATGTGTCTAAGTTACCGTAATAAAACGTCCAGTGTAACAAGAATTATGAGCAAGAACAAGTCCTGGAGGTACAGAAAAAAGAGCAAGAGCTCCTCTTAGCTATTGTTTACAAGTGTGGAGTGTAGAATATATTCTGGCTAATTTTGGAAGAAAAAGATTTATAGAGAATTAAAGATTTACATAATCATTGGGAGAGCTAAGAGACAGATGTCTAAGTTCTACCCCAAAACTGGGGTGCCCAGGGAGCTGCTGCTTCTGCTCCAATCTGCAGAGGCCTGTTGAATTGTGCATTTGCCTTAAGAAATGCCAGCACTAAATCCAACCACCTCCATCGTGATCTGCACTAGATGGGGGGGGCGGGGGGAACACGGATTTTTATCATTATGAGTTCTCTCCCACTTAACTCAAGTTTGAAATTATAGTTTTGGTGCAGGTACATCTGGCTGGCTCACTTTAAATTACATCAGACTAACTGCAAGGGAGTTTTGGAAATGTGTAAGCCTCTGCATTATAGGGACTTTAGAAGGAGATTGAATAAATGTTGCATCAGTCCCCTAATATCTTCCACTGGAAGCTCAGGGAAGACTATCAAAAGGGTGACACTTGTACCAGCTTTTACAAAGTGCTGCCTAATGGCAAGGATGGGACAGGATTCTGTTTATGAAAGTACTTCATTATGAGGCAAATAAATGGCTTTATGGAAATACAATGGAGTCCTCTTGGAGTCACCATGAAAAAGGCTTTATCTCAGTGATAAGCATCCAGGAATAGTTTTTACTCTTCAAGTCGATATAGTCATAGAAGTCCCACATTTATGTTTGAGCATTTATGTTATCTTGTTACGATCTCCTGGTTTTTTTTTTTATCAGTTAACTGGCAGAGCCAATCTGATCCTAAAGTTCTCAAGCACAGTCAGTCACTGTGGTTCTTCCTGAGAGGGGAAGACAGGGGAAAAAAAGGCAACATTGAGCAAAGTGGAGGAAATGGAGATCTGATGGAAGAGCTGCAGAAAGACTGCAAAGAATAGCCCAGAGAAAACTCATCAGCTAAGGAGGGGCGCTCTTTTAGAGTGGAGTGCTCCACCAAGCTGTCAAAGGAAGGTGTTCACTAAGAGTACACACTTGGTTCACGGAACTGTATGTGCTAGTACTCGGCAGATAGGAATGTGTACTACAAAGGGAAAGAATGTTGACTAGAGTCAAGACGTGACGTTTGGATGGTTGGAGAGAGTCGTTTGGCATCATCCAGATTTGGTTTTGCTCTCAGCTGTGCCAGAAACAAAGCTATGGAAACTTTTGGGGCAAGCTACTGCATCTTGAGAAGTTTCATCTATAAAATTGGTTAATACCTAAACTCATGGAATTGAGAAAACAAATTTGAGGTAACACCATGGTACTACTCAGCACATAAGTAACATGCTCAGTAAGTGTTATCTGCATTTATTGGTACTGGGTACCTGACCCTTCCATCTTAAGCTCAGATATTCCTTTTGAATTTTGTTGAACTGCTAATCTGAGCAGCTTTGCTACTGGAGTATTCTGGATCCCAAGACTTCTCTAATCAGAAGATAGAGTAAAAAGAACCATTTAAACAGGGGTGGGACTACAGTTGTAGGAGTTGAACTCCTTTCAAATTCTTGTAATTTTGTGAATCTGATCTAGTCACAATAACTATTTGGATGATTGGAATTCTAGGTCCTTCTGTGTTTACTCATTTCATTCTCTGTGGGAGGGGTTATGCCCTGGGAAATAAAAGGCAACCTTAAAGTAGAAATCCACTAATCTATGGGCCTGTAATTATCCTCCGAATATTTACTACTGATGGCATTACATTAGTTTTGGCTGTACAGAGTTCTCTGAGCAAGGATATACTTTGCTCAAAAAAAGATGAACTGGTTTCCCTTTCATGTTTTTTTTTAAATTCCCTTTTCACTTTCTGTGTGAACTGTCCTAAGCATTTATGCTTTTTATAGGCTTCTGATGATCTAGTCTCTGATCTATTCACTTTCCCACTTTTGCTAACTAATCCCTTCCTGCCTTTCTGTATCAGCCGATTTTTAAGTGTCAGGCTGGGTAAGGTTGATTTCAGAGGCTATGTTTAAAAGGAGATCTGAGTATTTGACTCTTGATTGAGACAGCATACTTAATTTGATAGGGTCCAGCAGGCCATTTCTTATTTTTTTATAAATCACATTTTGGAAGCAAAGGTATCAGTGTTCACGTAGCACTCTGAATTAAGAGCAGTCTTTCTGCTGAGATCAGAAGTTCAGACTTAGTCTCGAGGTAAGCCAGAAGCTGTGTACCCACCCTGAAAATGGAGGAAGCCGAGGGGGTAATGCTGAAACAGTTGTCATTATCAAGACCCACACATTTTCTGCCTCCATTAACCCTCCTTTGACATGTCCCCAGGGACTCTGATTGGAGGCTACAATGCTCAGTTATTGCTACAAACTGCCCCCAAACAGTGGTTTAAACACAATCAGCCTTTATCTTTCCTCATGAATCTACAGATCATCTGGATGGATCTACTGGTCTTGGCTTGTCTCACACTTGCCATCAGCTATGAGTCAGGTAGGGAGCTCTGCTGATCTTGGCTGTGTTTATTGAAGGGTGGACAAGGATGGCCTCATCTGGGACGACTAAACTCTCCTCTACACGATCTCTACTTGCTAATCAGGCTAATCCAGGCTTGTTCTATCTGCCAGTGGTAGGGTTCTGAGAGCACAAATATTTGCAAAAGAAATTACCTTGAGGCCTAGGGTCAGAATTAGCATACTATTACTTCTACTGTTTTCTATGAACCAGAGCAAATTGCAAGACCAGACTATATTAGAGAGATGGAGAAATATACTTCACCTGTTGATGGAACCTCAAAGGCAGTGCAAAGTGGTAGAATAATTGGTACCATATTTCTATCATTCTACCACAAAGACGCCTTTAACACTTCATGCATTAGAGTGTTTTATGGCTTGACAAGCGTTTACACATCCACAATCTCACTTGGACTTGGCTACGAATCCTAGATGGCCAATTTCCTTCTCATATGTATGAGGAAATTGAGGCCAGATCAGTTGAGTAGCTCAGAGTTTCAGGACTTACGTTTCTCTTGTTACCAAGGTCCATGTTCATGTCACGGTCCATAAAAACATTTTATCAAAATGAAGTGAAAATAAATGACATAGCTAGATCCTGTGCCCAAAGAGTGGCGAGTCATTTCATCTCTGCTGCTGCTGGTTCCCTGCTGCCAAAACGTTTTGTGAAACTCCTCCCTGCAGTCCTAGGTCTCCTGTACAGTCCCAGGTTTCTCCTGTGAAGCCTAGGGTGAGGTGACTGTATGGATGGATCAAGAAGCTGAGGTCTCTAATCTGCATATAGAAAGTGGCTTGTGGAAGTCTACCATCAGTGACATAGCAGTGGCTCAGAGGAACCAGCCATTTAAAGCTGACCTGGGACTGTATGAATGTTGTGTATACAAATGATGCCCTCTTAGTAGGAAAAAAAAGTACCTTTGGCATTTAAATCTTTCTCTATCAACAACATAGATCATAGATATCTAGACATTTGCCTTTGCTTCATTCATTCATTTAACAAGTATTATACTGATTACACACATTTCCAATGTGTCAGACACTATTCTAGGAGGACTCCCAGACCTGCATGAATTTATAGTTTAACAGGGGATTCAGACATTTTACACTACCAGACTAGTATATTTTCTACAACTGTCACTCAAAAATGGACTATTTCCTGTCATAATATTGCAAAGGAAATAGCCCTCCTAGGACAGGCCCAAGAAATTCCTTGGGGAGGAGTTCCTTCAGGTTACTGTAGTATTTAAGTGTGAGCAATCACCTTTGTATTTATTCCAGTGCTGGCTTAGAGAAGTTTTTAGCTTATTACAAGTTTTTCTATGTAGATATTCTAGGTTTTTTAGTAATAGTATCTTCTTAAGAGCTGTCTGGGAACTCTCATTTATTGTTGCTTTAAGAAAAGTGTCCAGGTTCTTTAATAAATCAAGCTGATGGTTTCACCATGTAAACATCTTTGCATATATTTTAAAGCCAGTAATTATCTATTGCATGCAAGACAATATAATTGTGATATAATTTCCAGTAAAGTACAGGTTAGTTCTTGTGGGAGGTCATCTGTGTATATATAACATTCATTATACAGAGTCTCAAGTCAGCTTTAACTGACTAATTTCTGTGTGAAGCACTGCTTTGTCCCTGGCAGGCTAATCCTCTGGATATCCTGCTAGATCAAATGGTATTCAACCAGAATCCTTTTTTCAGAGATGAAGTGCTCCCCTTTTGGTCCGCTTTCTCAGTGAAAGTCTCTTGGTTTTTCAGTATTTGACCATTATCAATTACTGAGTAATTTCAAAAATTCTTCAAGCACGAGACTTTAAGAAAAAAAGGAAAATAAATCAGTGCCCTGCAGTTGTTGCCCCCTCATAGAACAGTTAAAATTCATTTTTAGAGAAACATGCTGGGTAATTACATCTTCTACATTTGCCAGTTTATCTGTTAAACATAGTCAACATCTCACTGCTTCATTTGCTCTGTCAGCCACGGCTTTTGAAAGAACTGGAGCTCTTAGGCAGTTGAGATTTTATGTCTGCAGTATAATTTCACAGGCAGTTTTTTAATTCTGTATTCTTGGCTCATTTACACAAATATCTTCCACTCCATGAAGCTTAAATATTTAGCCATTGAGGTAATACACTCTTTGTCATCTGTCAGCTCAGCGGTAGAATTTGGATTCCATCTTCTTGATGCTCCCGGAACTCTTGAAGATTCGAGAGTCCATCACTGGCATTGCTGTGAGGCTTTTTTCCATATCCCTTTAGGATTCACGCTTTTAAGGCTTATCACGGTTGAATATCCTATCAAAATGTAGTCCCAACATATTTTCTTTCCTGAACGAAGCTAAAAGATTACTTGGTAACTTATTTCATCAGCTTGACAGAATTAGTTTGTTCCCCCAAAAGGCTTGCATATGGTTCTCCTTTACACATCTTGAGAGAAAAAAAATAGGCTTTCTGCCCCTCACATTGCATTGAACTTATAACCCATGGGGAAAGCAAAAAAGGATGAAGCCATACTTCATAAGTAAGCCAATACACAACCTTGTGTATTTCTTAAAAAGGGTTTTTACTTATCTGGAGACACATTAGCAATCAGATGCTTTTTCAGGAAAGCCTGTGTGTTACTAATTGAGTTTACTATTTGCAGGTGGAAAATACAGAATACAATTGGTAATGCAAGTAGCCCTCACCTCAGTCCTCCTCGGGAAAATCTGCAGGTGGCCATGGCTTTTAGTGTGCTCCTAACAGAGTAGTGATGTCATTTTAGGCAATTGCTTCCCTCTTCTGATTCATCAATGGTCTAGTCACCTCATCTGCAGCGTCCACTAAAAGGTACCAAGTGAGGAGCCTCAAATAGATTTAAGTGTACACGGAAGCTAGCCTGTTTTCTTGCAGTTTATGAATTATGTAAATCTTGCATAGGAACACATTTGTAGGTTTAGTAGTTAAGCAAATAAAGTTTTTTTTAAATGATACTTGTGCCACTGAATTCACGTTGGTTTCCTCATATTATCCGAGTTATCAGTTGGGATTCTCTAAGCCACATCCCACAAATAAACAGAATTGAGACTGAATTTAAGTATTGCTCAAGAGAAGAACAAGTTACCCCTTTGAGTCTTGTTGGTCTCTGGATGCTTATTTGAAATAACTCAATAGAGAATGGCAAAGCAGGGATTTCATTACCTTTCTACAAGGAATTTTTTTTTTTTTTTTTAAAGATTAAGAACCTGAAAATATTTTCCTGAAAATTTAAAAACTAAGGAAAAACCTCAATTAACCAAGGTAAATAAGCAAAATCCAAGTTGTGCAAAAACCTGCCATGGATCTTTTCAAAGATGTACTTGAAATTAGGATTCAAAATACATGGTTTTGAGGAAGAATTTCTGAACCAAAAATAAATGTCAGAAAACATACTATTGTGTATAGAGAGCATGTAATGTAGCTTGGAACTATCTCCATTTACACAATCTGAAGGCAATTTGCTTGTTTGCAGTCAGGGTGGGGCCGTCAGGGGTGGGGTCTGTGGAGCGTGGTATTTCACCAAGTTACTTAGACTGAAATTACAGTGAGACTGACTCACCGATAAAAAGAAAAAAAATGCAACGTTTTTCTTATCAGCAGTGACAGCATTTGATTTTAAAGAGAAGCTGGTTTAAGAAGTTGTCTATTATGATTCTCCTTTAGGGATCTGAATATTTTAAAAATTTAATGTTTAAATATTGCTGATGAAGTGTTCAAAACCAATTTAGGTCGGTGAAAATGAAGATTGTGTTCTCAACTGAATTCAGAAGCACTGCCAGCTTGCCATCTTATACTGCTTTGACTTCCATCCACTTTTAGTTATTTGAGAACTCGAGAAATAATTCTTATTAACAAATACACTCTAATCTTCCAGCAGCCTGGATTGTTTTAACCTGCCATTAACATCTCTCAAACGCTAACAAACAAATCTTTGGACGCCAACACTTTTTAAATACTCACAAAGGAACTAAGAGCTGGGGCAAGTTCCTCTCGAAATGGTCCCTTTTCTCCCTTCCGCTGCTGTCATGGTGCTATAAAGTATGCTCCAATGGACGTTTTCTTGTAACTATCAGATATTTAAGGGGAACAGGTTGAGAGAAACGACAGAGAAAGACTTAACTCTTCGAGACTAGGTTTATGAGTGGTCATGGCGATTTAAAGACGCAGTATCCCCCAGCATACTCATCCCCAGGGCTATCACAAATTCGTAGTAATTAGATACAGGACAGTATCTAAAAGTGGAGATAGGCTGCGGCAGACTCCATTGTTACTCCTATCCTCTATATCATCCATTTCTGCACCTCCATGCAAAGTGCACCACTTAAATAGATTTTGTGCTTAAACTACACCCCTAACTGCAGCAAGAGAGACAGGCCCTACAGCGCCTGAAGTTAAGCTTTGTTTCGTCCCAGCCTGTGCTAGTGCTCGGTTTAGTGGATCTGGCCTCCCTTACGTTTCAAAGAAAAAGCTGTTGGTAACAGCCCTGAAATTATCTGAGAAAACCTGATGAGCAGCACTACATCAGAGCCGCATCTTCTGCTCAAAGTTCTGAGTTAAGTACTCAGGTGCCACTTTGTGGGTGGAATAAGAAACAACAGTGCTTTAACGAAATGGGTTTCAGCACATGGGCCTGGGCTACCTTTGGAAGCATTCTGCCTGCTGGGTTTAATTTCAGAATCTCGTCCTATCTTATTCAGACAGCCATCGGCAAGTCTTTGTTTTCATCTTTGCCCTCGTTACCCTTTGCCATTCAAATGGGATGTTGGGAAGAGAGAGGAACAAGACTGGTTGGAGATGAAAAGGGAAACTAGATTTTTAGCCCTACCATTTAATCCTACTTCTGCGTCTAGCCAGAGACAAAGGCAAACTTTCCAAGGGACTTTCCTCTAAAAACTGTGAGCCGTGAAATGGTAAAGCCATTGGGGGCACCAGCGCAGCACAAATCTAATTCAGTTTCTCAGTACATAGATCTTCGTGTCCATAGGACACAGCTGTAGTTAAAACTAGAGGGAGGGGTGGGTTTATGCGGAGATAATTCCTCAAGCCATTTTTCTTTCAGTTTTCACGTCAGCCTATCTACTAGATACCTCCACTCAAACTCGAGAGAGCTTTTATCTTCCTACTCAGTAGACTAGGAAAAAAAAGACATTTCCAGTTTGCCTATGAAACAGTGTTTACTCAGACTAGATACCTCCAAACTCGAAATTTTCCTACTCAGTAGACTAGAAAAAAAAAAACATTTCCAGTTTGCCTAAGAAAGTGTTTACTCACACTACAGATACCTCCACTCAAACTCGAGAGAGCTTTGTATTTTCCTACTCAGTAGACTAGAAAAGAAAAAGACATTTCCAGTTTGCCTATGAAATAGTGTTAAAAGATTTAGCTGTCTAGGTTCTCGGAGTGTGGAGCAAAGGCACAAAGCAATGAAAGACAAAGCAACAGAATAGAGTAAGGAAAAGAAAAAGCAAATTGATGGAAGACAATTCACAAAGCAGAAACAAACGCCAACCAAGCGACTCAAGAGCCTCCTTACCGAAAAGTTCCCAGGGTTTTTATAAAGCCAAAAGAACTTGGCACCACCCACCAGGTGTCCTTTAGAGGCCTCCAATTGGTTACACCCTTTGAAGGATTCGCCTGCGACCAATCAGAGGCCGAAGTGAAGGCTTGACACGCAGTTAATCAGAGGCTGAACTGGAAACTCCTGTCTTGCTACCAGGGCCCGAGACTATGGCCGGTAGGCTGCCCAATCTTGCCTAGAACTGGCTGCACCTGCTGTTCTTTTGCTTATGCGAATTGGCTGCACCTGCTGTTCTTTTGTTTCTGCCTTAACCCCGGTTACCCTAATTCCTCGTTTATGGCCTTCTCTGCATTAATTATTCTGGTTATCAATTCTTCCACTCTTTTTTCAAAATTTTTAGTTTCTTTGCACTGGGTATGTAATTCCTCCTTTAGCTCTGAGAAGTTTGATGGTCTGAAGCCTTCTCTCATCTCGTCAAAGTCATTCTCCCTCCAGCTTTGATCCGTTGCTGGCGATGAGCTGCGTTCCTCAGTTGAAAATGCAGAAATCACCTGTCTTCTGTGTCACTGGCGCTGGGAGCTGGAGACTGGAGCTGTTCCTATTCGGCCATCTTCCCTAATTCCTATTCCCCTGTCTCAAAGCACACTTCTTTTATATTTATTATCTTGTGGTTCAGATAATGTCCTGTGTCTTTCAAAAATATTTAAAATATATAGTACTTTATTTGTTACAGGATCTACCAGAGCCTAATGTTCATTGAAAATAAAAAATGAGCTAAGGCAAATTAATTAGCAACTTTTTAGTCAAGCTGAAAATACGTTTGAAGATATGAATTCAAATCCATATGAAACCACAACACACATTACATATACGTATGTGTATATTTTATATTGTGTGTGTGTATGTTGCTAATATTGACAATTAGCTGTAGCGATTGTGTTAAAAAAAAAAAAAAATAGTGGCTGTAAGGGGAGAGAAGGGATATACAGAAATTTTTATCCACCGTGCTTTTCCATCATTTCATTCCATTGAAAACTGGCACTCTTTCCACAACTAGTGTGGCATCTCACATAACCTTGCCTTTGCAATGTTGTTTGGGCATCTCGGTAGACCTGGTGCTTTGGAAGCCTCAGCAGAGGGAGGCCGACAGTGCCCGTGGTGTCAGTGGATGTCGACGATGCATCATGCCCTCTTGTGCCACTCCATGTGCTGTTACAGCTTTCATAATATAGACTGTTGGTGCGTGTCTGTTGACCAGAGGATGAATTGCCCAACTCAGGATATTTTTGAAAGTGAAAGGATACTATCAATAATCACACCAGAACAACAACAAATTCTTGTACTGTAACCTGAATGATAATAAGTTGCCTACACAACACGCAACTGATTGAATGACAGCAAAATCTCCTGACCTTTGTCTAAAGTACAAAACCTCCTCCCCAAAGCACTCTTTTCCATTGACCCTGATCATTGGCTGTAGAATACCCTGATGTAACTCTCTCCATCACAGTTAATTCTTCAGTTAACCCATTTCATTTTAGAATACCCTGATGTAACTCTCCATCACAGTTAATTTTTCAGCTAACCCATTTCATTTTATATCATAGCTGTTTTTATGTTTTATTGCCGCTCCCTGAGTAGTGACATGCTATGTCTAATTATCCTCATTAGACTGCCTCAGGAGCTTGTGGCAGGTGCTCAGCTGGGGCGAATTAAACCACTCAGTAGAGGACTTCTGCCTGCCTACAGGTGCTTCTCAGGTGTTGCCTAGCAGATTGAAAATGTGTTGCTAGGTAAAAGCCTTCCTTCTCTATTATGTCCAGGACCACAAACACACACAATCAGGGAAGCACAGTTGCAATGTTTGAAAAGTGTTCTATTCTCTAAGATCAAAGTAGGTCCCATTGGTCTAAAGTGTTGGCTTCTTGAAGAAATGCCCCAAGATTCACCTGTTGCTAAAAATAGGCATGAGTTAGTCAGTACATTGCTGGATTAAAGATAGTGACAGCTAATTAGTCATTGTTCAAACAATAGAAGAGTCGAAAGGAGAAAGTGAGAGACACTCCAGCATTCTGGCCAGTCTTCTTTTCTTCCTGTTATAGAGAGAAGACCCAGAGTGTAATGGGAGGTCACTATCTTCCTAGTAGCCTATACTTGAGGCTTTCAGACCTTATGTAACCTTTTCTGCTTCACCTAAAAGGAAAATTTAACATGTTGAGCAACACAAACACAACATTTATTTCCATTTAAGACTGGCTAGAATCAATTACTCAGAAACTATGATACCCCAAATGGCAGCCTGACCATGTGATTTCAGAGCAACGGCTAGAAAACACAAAGCCAGATTCCAATCAGGAACAGTACAGTGAGGTTTCCTGAAAGTCAGAATAAGGTAAATGAAGGCAAGATTGATTAGGGAATTGATAATTATAGTGAAAGAACCACAATATTGAATGTGGGGAGTTGTGTTGTTGTTTTGCTTTGTCTTTTTTTTCCCTCTGTGGGAAGTTTAGAGGCAGTCATATAATATTTATTCAGTGCTAACAGCACACAGATCAATGTCCCAAGGGGTAAGACATCGAAATGTGGAGTTGAGAAGTTCAGAAAATAAATAAATAATTGAGGACACACTTTTATATAGAAGATTTCAAAATGTAATGGTTGAATTATATTCAGCTTTCTTCCCAAGTTAAAAATTCTAGCTGCCACCTCTAGTTACTGAACAATATTATATTTATTGAATGCTTTTTGTGTGCAGCTCAGTGTGAAATAGGTGCTGTTGGTACCGATTTTCTGGCGATAAAAGCTATTGAGTTCCAGAAAATTTTTTAATTTTTTGATAGCTAAAGCCTCTTACACATATATTGGTTAACTGAAAAATACCATGGCTGATAGATGCTTGTTGGAAAATCTGGTGCCCTGGCATCATTCTTCTCAAATCCTTTGGTGCCATTCCAGATGCTGACATTCTGGCAGAAGGAAACTATTGATTGTACCAACTCTTTGGGGCTGTTTCTTACATCCTTACTGTAGTCAGTGGGAAAGTGCTAAGAGAGAAAGAGGCAGGTGGACTCATTAGCTGAATCTGGTTGGTGCTGGAGTACACACTGGTCGTTCTGTTTTGCTTCTTTCATAACTTAGAAAAAATTACATCATTATTCATTTCAGAACCATTTAAAATCGCCTGAAAGGAAATGTTAAATGAATTGAATCAGGAGTTGATGTGGGATTTTTCTATGTCCATGCACTTCCTCACATCCTTCACTAGATGGTGTTCCAAATCAATCCATAGTGTCTATGCCATTGATTTGGTCCAGGAGGAAGGTGAGAAAACACCAAGCCATCCCTTTCTAACTCACCTAACTTCGTTTCTCTGGCTTCAGCAATGACTGGGCTTTTCATCGTTATCTGATGAGTAATTAGGTTTGCATGCTGTTGAATTTTTTTGTAGGCTATACTTGTAAATATTTGGGGGATTAGTTTGGACAGGAAGCATTTTTCAGCCATCGAATGGTTTTATGTTCTTGGCAGGGAGGTTTGCTAAACTCATCATTAGTGGCCCTAGTGATCTAGCTGGTACTGTGAATCAGAACAGACTCATTTGAACTCTCTGGCAAAGGCAGTCAGTTAAACCGCAGGCCACAATCCTGACAAGAGCTGGAATCAGGTTAGGAGAATGGAGTGGACAGATGGGTAGTAGATTGAAAATATTTACAGAATAGGATAAACCAAGGAAGTGGATTGACCATGAATGCTCCTATTTAAATGTTTGGTTCATATTCTCTTAGATATGGCCATGTCTATAGTCTTCATTTCAAAGGAAACTATAGATTAACTTTAAAAACAAACTAAAAATCCATTTGATTCAGAAAATATATTAGAGACTGTCTTTTCAAAAGAAATTGGATTTGAGAATTCTGCACAGATGTCCAAAGAAATGTACAGATAGATGTGAATTTATCCTTTACCAGAATTGCTAAGTTTGTGAGGTGTCAGACTCTACTCAAATCCACCCTTTTTCACTCTCTCCTACCCTTCCTTCTCTAGTACTCAGATAGACAAATGCACCATCATTTTGACAGATATATTTATGCAGTTGATTCATTATTGTCAGTAGCCAGGGAGACTTTTTTTTCATGGTGTGTTTAATGTCTGGAAGCAGCTCCCTGGAAAGAACTTTCAGACAACCCAAGGTGCTGGATGCTAAATCCCTGGGAGGGAACAATGGCCTGGGTATTCTTGTGATCATTTGGTTATCAACATAAACAGAAAAAGGCTGATTCTAATTGAGTGGCCTGCTAATATGCTTCATGTGCAAATCACTTACTCCAGGCCTGTGATAGTAAAAATCATCTGAGAGGCAAAAAGAAAAACTCAGGAACCTGACAGGCGCCATGTTGCAGAGACATCCCTATATGTCTGCTATAATTATACAAGGTACCAAAAAGGGCCTGTGAGGATAAAGAGTGGAAAATTCCTGGCCTAAATTGGGTTGTTTCACTGAGGGATTTCTCAGTCTCCTTCTGCCCTTCAATGCTTAAACTCACATATCTCATTTTCACTCCCCTGCACTGCTGGCCATCAGGAACACCAAAATACAACACTGAATTTATAGATAATAATTCTGTAGATATGATAGATCTGGTTCACTTTTGTCAATTATTGTAACGGAAATTTTTATTGTCAATTATCTTAATGTCCATTGTTTTCTTCCGTCTCCAACTTATATGTCACTTTTATGTGTTGGCATTTCTGTGTGTACGAAATCTAATGGCCCAGGATTAGATACTGTTCTCAGCTAAAGGAAAGGTATGAAGTAAAAAGAGAAGAAAACTCCTCCTAACAAATGTTGGCCCACCTGTCACCTTATCACCCCATCATGTATCCCACCTGGTGCACCTGTCACCTTATTACCTTTATTACAGCCCTGGTGCTGTTTGTTATGCCCCTGTGAAAATATTGCTGGTGATGACTATTGGCATCTCTCATGTTCTTCATGTTCCTTTAATAAGGAGGGTCCCATACTCGGCTTCACATTAGAATCATGGGAAAATTTGGTAAACATTGTATTTCTAGAAACAACTTCTTAGAGACTGGAGGCTCAGTAGGTCTGCAGTAGTGCTACCATAAAGTGTGTAATTTTAACAAACATGTCCAGGTGATGCCAAGGCAAATTTTCCATATTCTGGAAATACTATGCAAGATGAATGCAGGACTGGTACAGATGCTGTTATCTTCCCCGTCACTATGCGTCAATTATATTAGCATCTGGATTCAATGCATATTAAGTCATTTCCCAGTGCTGTACTCCTTTCCCCACATTTATTCAAACACACAACAGTGCTATCTCCTCAGAGAACTTTTACTCACCTTAAACATCTCTTCTACTCTGTAAATAAGGTGGAACTCTATCTACTTAAGCATATGCCCAGGTTTTACAGAAAAATATTTACATCTTTTTTTTTTTTTTTTTACACCAGTTAAGGAGGGGAAGTATTTACACCCAGCCTGATGTCTTGAGCAGTAATTGTGTATCTTGATGTATGTCATATTATCCATCTTGTGGATAGACTAGACATCCTGAGGTTGTTAAAAATATTATGTCATTACATAGCCATTAGAAGAAATGGAGGCCGGGTGCAGCGGCTCATGCCTGTAATTTCAGCACTTTGGAAGGCTGTGGCCGGCAGATCACTTGAAGTCACTTGAGGTCTCGAACCAGCCTGGCGAACATGGTGAAACCCCGTCTCTACTAAAACTACAAAAATTAGCCAGGCATGGTGGCACATGCCTGCAATCCCAGCTACCTGGGAGGCTGAGACAGGAGAATTGCTTGAACCCAGGAAGCGAAGGCTGCAGTGGGCCAAGACCCCACCACTGCACTCCAGCCTGGGCAACAGAGCTGGAGTGCAAAAAAAGAAAAACAAAACAAAACAAAACAAAAAACCCAAAAAACAAAAAACAAAGAAGAAGAAGAAGAAATGGAAAGAATAAGGGAAGAGAATTTTAATATTTTAGAACAAGATGAACTCCAAGTGGAGGCCTAGGAAGATAAATTTTAAATGTTAAATGAGGCAGAGAATGTATTGGAAAAACAAACAAACTTTTCTCTGGTGTCATTTAGATTTACAAAAAGAAAAAGACAGTTCAGGTATCTCAACAATTGTCACTATGGCCCATGCACCAAAGATGATAAATATTGGCCATGAGCTTCTGAGCATATTTCACACTAATTATTCATGATAGAGAGTATTTAACAGAACATAGAGCAATATATTGAGATCCATTGCTTTTTAAAAGAAAATCTGATGTCTCAATCTGGTTTAATGAATAACAAAATTGACTTCTGCTTAATTGAGCAGCTTCTTAATATAGCAGATAGCGATAGGGTTTTATTTTCTATCCCTTGTCCATGCAGTACAGAATTTCATGATTTGGGTGTGGAACACAGATAATTATTTTCTATCATTCCAAATGTACCCCTGCAATAAAAATAAAGCATTTCCATGTCAAATGAATATAATTAGGGATCTAATTAATAGACATGTAAATCATGACATATATTAATATTTATTCTTCATTACCGTAAGTTTGAAATGCTCAGCAAATGTTGACTTAAAGGATTCTCTGCTTCACCTTATTACTGTTTGACCTCATTCATTAACTTGGCATGAATTAAATAGGCCTTCACTGATAATCTACTTTGAGTCCTGAATAGTAGCACACAGAAAGATTAAAGAAGCTGAAATTTCATTGAGCACTTGCTCACTCATGCACACTTTGTATTTCATCTTAATTCCTACAAAAATCTTATGAAATAGCTTTTACTGTCTCTATTTTACATATAAGAAAACCAAGAACTTAACGATGTTCTTCAGTGGCTCCTGGGTAGCTTTTAATTTTAAAATCATATAAACATAGTTGTAGAAAATTCTTCATTAGGCTTGTTATTTAGATTTTGTTCACCACTGTTCGTGTTTCTTATTCTACAGCAAGGGTCAGCCTACAGGCAAAATACATCCCATTGCCATTTTTTTGTAAATAAAGTTGTATTGGAACATGGCCACCATCATTTGTTTTATTTATGGCTGCTTTCACTTACAACCTGAGTGGTTGCCACAGACACTGTGTGACCTGCAAAGTCTAAATATTACTATCTAGCTTTTTCTTTTCTTTTTGGAGACAGTGTCCCACTCTCTTGCCTAGGCTGGAGTGCAGTGGTGTGATCATGGCTCACTGCAGCCTCAAGCTCCTGGGCTCAAGCAATCCTCCCATCTCAGTCTCCCAAATAGCTGGGACTACAGGCATGAGTCACTACACTCGGCTAATTTTTTAAAGTTTTTTGTAGAGACGGAGTTTTTTTATATTGCCCAGGCTGGTCTTAAACGACCCTCTGCCCTCGGCCTCCCAAAGTGCTGAGATTAGGGGCCACCATACTCAGCTACTATCTGGCTCTTTACAAAAAAATGTTGCCATCTCCTGTATTATAGATTGATATTGTCTATATGACTAAACCACTTTTATAATGGCAGATAGTCCTTGAATAATAGCTTGGAATCCTCAGCTTGTTGCCTTGACTTTGCCTAAGGAAGTCTAAATGCATAGTATCTAAATGCAGGGTTTGGGGACTTTGAATCCAGGGATTATTAATTAGAGCCATAACTTACAAACAAACAACAGTTACCAGGATTTCCTCTAAAGTAGAACTCACCTAGATCTAACCAAATATACCTTGTTTGAGTCATGTGAATTAGGTTTCACTTAGTTACACTGCAGCAACAAATAAGCCTCCCTACCCCCACCCACCTTTCCCAGCCAAATCGCAATGGTTTATATTACAAAGGTGTATTTCTTGATCATGCTTCACGCCTCGGAGGGTCAGTCACAGCTTTGCTCTGCTCCATGGTCTTTCCCCTAGCATCCAGACTGAAGGAGGAGCCCCTGTCTGGGAAATGCTGTTCTTGTGGCAAAGGGAAAAGAGAAAGCCTGGCAGAAACACACAATGACTCTAACAAGTTTCAGCTCAGAAGTGGTCACTTAGCAGTGGAACAGAGATATGTACCTCTCCTACAGCAGGCCCTGTGTGTGGGTTATGAGGTAAAGGCAAGGACATTTAAATAATGAAGAACAATCACTCTCCCATTTACCAACTAGAAAACACCCATGCTCTAACCATCCACTCGGGGAATCAGGGTGTGTTGTGAATTCTTAGAGTGATTGTGTTCTGTAAGTACCTCACTAGCCCACTCCTCTGGATGGGCTATTGTTCTGTGTTTTGTTCTAGCAACCCACTTTCCTCGTCTTCCATACATGTGTTTCTGTTTTTCTTTCTGGGATGAATGCCTATGACCTGAGGAATAATCAATGGTGAGGTAAAAGCAGACCCTGTGACAGCTTTTGTTTGCTTCCATCAATGGTTATGCACTATTCTGAGACACCTCAGTCACTCCATATCTCTCCTTCTGTCATTCCACATCTCTGCTTCCTATTTGCTGGAGTTATAAACTAGAAAGTAAAATTATCTAAAAAATTGCCTGGTGATATAAGTTTCAATTTCCTTTTTAAAGAAAGCCAACCCTTTTGTGAGCTTGAAGATGAAAGTTGCCTGTTAAATGCATATATTTCTGGCTATTCTGCCTTGAGGTCAGTGAAGTAGAGCAAGATATGAAAGATACTCTCTCTAACTGGGTCAGAACTGTGTTAAAAGATGAGAGGATTATTTCAGGAAGCCACACAATAATCCACTCACACAGGTTGAAAAAAATTGATGTAGCATTTTTGGACTCTGAAAAACCATCTGAAGAGATGGATTAGTCAGCCGGTGTACCGTACAAGATCACGCGCAGGTTCTGTTTTTATTGCTCCATTCAGCAGAACGTCATTATTTCTAAAGCTAAGCAAAAGCAGGCTTTAAAAAGCAATTTCATAATTTTCTTCCTATCTCTGAATAAGTAAATCAAAAAAGTAATCCAGAATTACTTCTCCCACTTAAATGGAGCAAAAAAAAAAAAAAAAAAAAAATTACTTGAAATATGCTAAAATATATGACCTTCAAAACTAATAATAAGGCTTAGAGGTTATCTTCTGATTATATTATTTTGTTTTCTTGTATGATGTTTAGACCTATATATATTAAACATGAAATGCCTTCCCCTTAAACTCAGTAACAAATTAGGAACGTCTGGCTGGACCACTGTGAGTTAACGATGTTCTAGAAGTACTAGCCAATATAATGACCAGAAAAAAACCTGTTTTAATGGTGAAGATCCAAATATGTTCATTTTGAATTGTGTGATTGTGTATCTATAAAACCTAAGAATTTTAAATAAAATACTTTTAGAAATTTACTATAGTAGATGTACAAAGTTGAAAAACTACACAAAAGGTAAGAAACTGGGAGCTAGAAAATGAAAAATTACATCAGAAGGTAGCTTTTTAGTCAGAATAATTTTATCACCATAATAGCAAAAGTATATTAAGAGTTAACTTAAATAAAGTGTAATATCTATGGAAGAAAACTATAAAAGTTTAAGGCAAAAAAAAAAAAAAAAAAAAAAACACTTCATGTTCCAGTGACAATTTCTGTTTTACAAATCACTCTGAATGTAGGAGCATTAAGCCGTATTTTATTATGCTCATGGATTTTGTGGGTCAGGAATTCTGACACAGCACAGAGGGAATATGATGTCTGGATCTCATCTGGGAAGACTGAAATAGCTGAAGGTGATTTACCGTCTGGGCCGAATTATTCTGGGACCGTCTTTACTCACAGGTTTGGTGGTTAATGCTGGCCCTTAGCTAGGACTTCATTTGGAGCTGTCAATCAGAGCACCTACAGGAAAGCCTCTCCATGTGGCCTGCGATTCTTCATGGTGGGCTCAGGAGAGTTGAACTTGGAAGAGTCAGTGTACCTAAGAATAAGTTGGACAATAATCCACCTCTGCTGACCTTGCCTTGGAGGCCACACAGGGTCTCTTCCACTGCATCCCACCGGTGATTAGTGTGCCCCAAGCCCTCTCTCATTCAAGAAATCTCTTTGAGGGAAGTGTCAAAAAAATTGCAGTCATATTTTTTAAATTACCTCATTTTGAAACTGAAAAACACCACCATAATTTTAGTTGAGAAGATTAATTTTTCCGTACTTTATACATGGGCTTAATATAATTCTAATCATAATATTTAAATGATTTTTTAAACTTACCAAAAACACTTCTAGATATCATCTAGGAGAATAAGTTGGCAGCAACAGGTAAGAACATTTTGAGAAGGGAGTTCTCTAGGAACTGAACATATTATAGAATTACATAAATAAAACAACTTGGATTGTAATAGACAGGTAACTCTTACAGAATAGAAGGCTTAGGCCCAAGTATTTATAGGAATCAAACATGTTTCCAATACCTACTGGGGAAAGGCAGGCTTGTTCTATCAGCAGTGTTGAGACTACTGGTTAAATGTGGGGATATAGGAGTGTATCTCTATGCAAGGTAAAAAATTGAATGTTTAAATGGATTAAAAGTTTAAGTGTCATAATCAAATCAGAAAATAACACACATTTTTGTATTCTTGGTGTGGGCAGAGAGAGCTTAAGTATAACACCACAGTGTTGGAATATACACACACACATACAGACATATAATTACATAATATATATAATATTTATACAAACAAACCACCTATCTCACATATATATATAATAGGAATACATATATAATACAAACACCTCTATATATTTATACAAACATTTATATATTTGAGATATGTATATATATATATTTATATTTGTTTGTATAAACATAAAAATTGCTCAGGAAATAGCTAAAAACAAAGTTAAAAGCAGATAACTTGCAACACATAAAGTCAGAATTAATGTTCTTAATAACAATGGGTTTTTCTAACTTTGTAAGAAAAAGATGATCATCACCCAAAACAAAAATATGCAAAGAACATGAATAGGCATTTAACAAAAAGAAGACATTCAAATGGCTAGTAGATAACTTGAAACCCTAAGGGCATATATGGGAGAGTAAGAAAGTAGGAGTTGAATAGTGATTACCTGGAAGAAGCAAAAGAGACCTTTGATGGGAAGGTGATAGTGCTTTGTTATGTAACTGCTTTAGGACGGACTTAGAGGTTCAATTATGTGAAACAGTAGTTTATTATTATCATTACTCGACTTGAACATAACTTGACAGTGTATCACCTACCCTAAACTCTCAAGCAAAACAAACTTGGTCTTAGCAGAGCAACATGTTTCTCTAGGACCTTTCTCACAACTTCCCCAACTTGGGAAAGAATACCAGACTCCAAGAGCAACTTTCTCCCCTTAGACATGGCATGTAGGAATTCCCCTAGCTAACATCTTGAGGGCTATTTTGCAGTTATTGCCAAATAAAGATCTTGAATAATAACAAAAATATATTACCAATCCAATTCAAACTCTGTCTTTTTAAATACCAGAGTCCTTTTTGCCAAGCAAACTCTTAGTAGAACTCTGACATATGAAGCAGGTAAAGCAAAGCTTAGTTTAGGCAGAGCTGGGTCCTGCCTGCTTTGCTTTCTTCTTGCCCCTTGTGGGAGCCTTCTATTCTTCCATAGCCTGTAGCCCCCTGGACACAATAGAAGCATTATGACTTAGAGGAAAGAGTGATTTCCAAACTTAAACACCAGGAGTGTTGAGCAAGCTCCATAAAAAATAATGTGTAACTTGCTTCCATTAATTTTCTCAAAATGTGCAAATCAAAAGCATTTCATTAAGTAAATGGTCTGGATTACTTTTAAAAACTGTTGGTTAATATTTATAGCATTAATGGTAAGGACTCTTTATTAGTATTTATAAAGATTTCAAGGAGGAACAAACACCTCATACTTAATATTTTCTCAGTATTTTTATGAGTAATACAAGAATAATAATTATTTTAAAATATCCTCGTGGTAGCTTTCTTTGATTCAGTGACAGAAGTAAAGTAAGGTACATAACACGTGGGACTTTAAAAGTTCAGATTTTGCCTCTGAGGTTGAAACACCAAGGTGTTTTAGGGTGCACTATAGCTGAATAAAGAAGTGCAGTAAAATATATGAAAATGACATAAATAGAGATGCAAAGAGAAGGTATAGGGAGAGCTGAGAACACATCCTGTGTGTGTGCAGCTAACTTTGTGTGGATAGTGAACACCTGTATTCAAACAAACAAACAAAAAAGGTCAACAAGACAATTTAGACTTCAGTTTACTCCTGAAGAAAATAATCAGTGGAAAAAACCTATAAACAAGGTAAGATACAAGTGCATGAGTGCAGGCAGTGGGCAGAGGCAGGTGGGGGCAGGTAGACAGTCACACAGGAGGACAGGACGGGCACAGGAAGGAGGGTGCGGGCTGGTGGATACAGGAATCTCAGCAAGGCATAATTGGAATGTCTTGGCAGCCTGTGCAGAACAAGACGTCTCTTAGGTCAAAGCAGTGTAACACCACGGGCTCCCTTCTTTTTTCACTCCCTGCCTTGTCAGGCCCCTGAATCTACTATAAAACCAGCAATTCTGTAATTCAGGAAGCTAAGCCTCCCAAGCCTAATATGCAGGTTCTACAATGTAAAATTATTGCTGTGCCAACACTGGGGCCACTTCCCACATCTGTGCCTGTGCCGCTAGGTAGGAGTTTTGCATTTATGCCCAGAAGAGCCTCGTTGGCTGTCAGTGGCTTGCTAGAGTGGAATAAATCAAAAGAGAAAATTTTAGCTGCTAATTTCCCAATGTCAAATATTGAAAAGTAATAGGATTCTCAAGGAAAGTTGCCCTGAGAAAACCCGTGAGAAAATGAATCATAATTTTCATCTGTTATAGAGTGTATTTCAGGTGCTCCTCATCTCACTAAGTGTGTGGGTAAGGTGTGAATGTGACATCTGTGTGGCTAAAAACTCATGAATATGACCCACTTATTGTAACAGGCAGTAGTGCTGAAACTAAAGCATTGTATCCCTGCTAAAATGGTCAGACACAATACTCGGAAATATTGGACCACTACCCATAGAACCTAAAGAGGAACCTGGGATTGTACTCATTCTCTCCTCTCAGATGGAGTGATACTCACTGAGTATGTTAAGAATCCTTGGAAAACAGCATGAACATACCTTTAGGCACTTATGATCCCATTTACTTTGCTCTTGGCCAAAGCAAGGTTAATGACTCCTCAGAGAGACTTAAAGGTCTCGGTTGTGTCAAGAAAAAGTGTAGAGATGTCGATGGGGATTATGGGGCTCCTGAAAAGTGTTTCTCAACAAAGGTACTACTGGCATTTTGGATGACATGAGTCTTCCTTGGGCAGATTTATTTTCAGCATTGTGAGGTGTTTGGCACCCTTAACCATGGGACACTAACTGCAAGTAGCACTCCACAGTCATTGCAACCATCCAAAATGCTTTCCCATGATTCCAAATGCCCCAAGGGAGTTGGTACCACCTCTGGTAGAGACCTACTGAATAACTGCATTTAGGAAGCAGTACGGGGATCTCCCTACATAGGCAGAAATTTGGGAGTTGGCCCACAACAGTTACTCAGGAGCTATTAGCTCAGATGGCTGCTGAGACACAATTGGGTATTAAGCTTTTGCTTTATAGAGTGTATAAAATGTTTCTTGTGTCCATTCTTCAGCTACAGTTTTCAGTTCAGTTTGGTTTGTTTTTATGACTGTTCATTTCAGCTGCCTTGAATATATGACTGACATTAGGTTTATTGGAAGGGCTGTCATCATCGTCACTACGTTGTAAACACCAAGTGTGAAGCTCACTGTGTTCTTCTGGCTTTTGGGGTTTCTAAACTCTTTGTTTCTGTGGTTTTGCTCATCTATATTGGAAAGAACATGAATGAGGCAGTTCTTTTATTTTGTGCATGTCTGATTTTCAGATATACTCAGGAGGAAAATAAGGGTAAAAGTTCATATTTGAAAAACGTATGTTCAATCAAAGTATGGCTTTTTTCTTCAAGTTCTGCCAAGCTAAAATGATCCCTTAGATGCATATGATTTCATGGGCTATAGACCACCAATTTTACATAATTTAAACTTGAGAGACTTACACTAATGCATTTTACCTCTAAATTATGGATTAGCGGGGGTATCGGGGGAAATGAGTAAGGGTTTTATAAAGGAGTAAGAGAAGAGTTAGATAGTTTTAAAATGGCAGAAAATATATTAGAAGAGAAAAATTGATTCTTTGAGCAATCAAAACTAAGAGGCTCATTGTTTCCTGGGCCATGGTTAAGTGTTTTAAACACTTTTATTAGGTTTTATGATTAACAAAAATGTTGGCTAACAACTTCTTTAAAGGTCACTGGTTTGTTTTATTACAAAATCGACATAAGCAATGCAACAAGAGGAAATTCTCAATTTCCTCTCCCCTATTCTGTCAAAATTGCTTTTCCTTTCCTAAACTCCTCTTACCTCCAACTTCACCTTTGCCTCTCCCAAAGTCCTAAATAAGAGATCATCATTCACCAAATTAACATAATGAAAAAAAGCATTTGGGTGGCCTGGTAAATATACAGACCACTAGGCTTATTCGGATGAAATTCAAATTCAGCTGCTCTGATCAGGGCCTGAATCTGGGTGATCTGTATTTTCATGTACATTTGGGACACACCAAATAGTATTCTTCAACCTTTCTTTGATAAAGACATAAATGACAAGAAAGCACAAGGAGACTGCACAATGCTGGAAACAAGCTTATGAATTTTAAGTACATGGCCTTTTCATGGGTCTAAGAAAAAGTAACTTTTTTTACTTTCAAAATGCTTTTGTATTTTAACAACTTATGCAACAGATAGAAATTTCTAGAATAAAAACTCATCCCTACCCACAATAAATTTTAGTGGAAAACTTCCCTCCAAAATATCTGCCAAGATTATCAATGACTGTGTTACTTTGTGAAGGAAAAATGTAAGTTGACTTTATCAACGTTTGAAAAAATCCTGCAACTTAAATGGAAGATTAATGGCATACATGGGTGCAATATTTAATTTCTGAAACTTCAAACTTGCAGCCTCTCTCATAAATATTTAAATACAGCTTAGACACTTTGGGGAGAAAATAAATTATGTCATGTTTTTCATAGCACTTGGAAATGTTCATGTCTCAAGAGATAATAATGAAATAACATAATAAAAGTCCAAATGTAAGTGTAAATTGATTAAATACAAATTTATTTTAAGAAAAAAATAATATTAGTTCCATTACTGAGTGCCTAACGTGCCAAGCACTATGCTTATTGTGTTGTCATTATTTCACTTAGTCCACATAAGGACCCTGCAAAGGATTATCGGCTCTGAATGGAAGAGAAATATGATTCCCAGAGGAGTTAAATATTGGCCCAAAGTCACAGAGAATTTCAGGAATTGGGTCGCAAGTCAGTCTAAGCTAGTCTGTTGGTCTATGTATGGTCAATGTAATCCATAAAGTTTATCATCTGAACTGGGACACTTACGGCCATGAAAAGGGGTGTTATTGATAATTACAGGAAAACATGTATAAAATGGGTCTCTCCTGAGCAAACCAGATATTTGATCGCACTAGTGTCAACAGAGTTTGTTTATTTAATCATCAGGCAAAATAAACATGAAGAGCATAGAATTCAATAGGGCCACATTAAAATATTTGCTAGTTTTAAAAATGGATCCAAAATGTAAAAGGAAAACTAAAAAACAAGCACAACAAAAGATTATGTTAACTGAGTCAATCACAATTCAACTGAAATCTTCTATAATTCCATATGAATTATATTTAATAAGTATGTTGGGTACATTTAAATATGTTCAGTCTGATGTGTGGTAGAGTCCCCCAAAATCCTTGAGCCATGCAGTTCCCATTATTCCACTCAGCCCACCAAGAAGAAAAGCTTCAAGTTCTACCGTGTTCAAAATGCCTTCTTCCTTTGCACCCAAGAGTGAAAGGCCCAGCTTCGAACAGAATTTATTGTCCATTGGTGTTTATATACCCACCACCATGACAGTACCACGGTGTTCATCACTCACCAACATTCCCTAGGACTGATTCTTTGTAGTCAACCCTTCCCCTCAGCCCATGTCCTGGCAACCACTCATCTCTTCTCTAGCCATTTGATTTTGCCATTTCCAGAATGCCACATAAATGGAAACATATAGAAGGTAGCCTTTGAGTCTGGCTTCTTTCTGTTAGCATAGTCTATTGGAGATTCATCTATGTTGTGTTGTTGGTAGTTTATTCCCTTTAATTGCTGAGTCGTATTTCATTGTATAGGTATCCCACAATTTGTTTATCCATTCTGTACTTGAAGTACATTTGTGTTGCTTTGAATAAGTTACTGTAAACATTCACATTTCTTTTGTTTAAGACTACACAGCCAAAACACCAATGTAAAGAAGAAAAAAATGAGGTGAATAATTTCATTTGATTTGGCATTTTTAAGAAAAATGTTCTAAATTTTTCATTAACAAACAATTGCCCTAGAAGGTTAAATTGTGTAGTGTGACTGCTTCTACACAATGCAGTGGGAGATTTAGTTTTCTTTACTGCATGGATCAAGTAGCTTTCAACAAAGGGCAGCTCTCTTGCTATTTCTCTATTCCAAAAGGAAAATGTGTAACTTGATGAAACAACAGCGAAATAAGATCATTTTACCTAAGACTAAATCAGGTAGAAAAAACAACAAAGTAGAGAGATTTAGATGGTACCTGAACACAAACTAAGAAGACTATTATTTTCCCCTCTTAAAATTGTCAGGTGCTCTATGAAACATGAAGGTGATAAAGTACTTGTTCTGGCAAATACTGGTTTCTTCCTTAACGGGGACTGAAATTGACTATTCAATGAAGGATAATCAAAATTTCTGCAGTTTATGGCTATGGACAAAAGCAAGCTGTGTTGGGAGGGCAAATGTCTGGTATGTAGTGGTATGTAGGATGTCTCACTTGGGACAAGAGACAAATTACTCAGACATATTTGGAAATAGAAAAGCTTCTATATTGTGGGTTAGCCTCTTTTTTTTTTTTTGTATTTGGTGAGACATTCCATTTAATACATTTTAAAGATGTAAAGCTAACCATTAACACAAAAAAACTTTTTATATAAGACTAAAACAATCACTTTCTTTTTTTACACTATCATATGTTTAGACCATAAGGAAATGCTTTCTGTCAACAGCTGTTCATTTAGTAACAACCTGCCTGGCTAAATGGAGGTGACACACTGGAGGATATTTATTTAGCTGAATCCAAAACCCATTTCAACTCTACATGTTGTGAGCTGCACGTGTAAAGGAAAATTCAGTTCATATTTACAGGCAGAATAATTCCATTCATATTTATGGTCAGATACGTAGTTTAGAAATAAGAATGTTCACTAGGTTTTAAGAAGTACTTGTATGAGACATATTGTTGAGCTCTTTCATCATCAGAAACAGATGAAATCCACTTTTCCACTGAAGAATATACTTAAACAAAAATTGAAACTAAAAGGCAAACAGACTTGTAAATCTATATGAGACTTTGTGATCTAACATGGTTCTGATGACCTTAAATTCACTGCCAACTATAATGCTTTAGTTATGGAGATAAATACCAGAAAAATTAATAAGCAAATAAAAGAATTTCATGCTTTCTCACATGTCTAACTTTTCACATCTGCAGAAGTTGGCATTCAGTATTCTCTACGTTGGCTTTTCTCAGATGGGTAATCAGCCTTCAGCTTTTGAGGACTGTGGCTACTTCCTCCTGAGTCCAGTGAGGCAGGAAAAACTCTACCTTCTAGATTGTCACTGCATTGGTGCACCCTCTCAGAAGGGGGAGGCACGTGGAAAGCCATCAAAATCTGAATTGTCTTGACATGGTAATACTTCTCTTGAACTGAAATCCTTCCGCTTAAGTTCTACCCTTGATGCTGTTCATACCCTGAATTCTGGCCCCTGCCTTGATACATGGTGGCTTCAGAAAATCTAAGATGACCCCAAACTACAAAAAAGAAAGAAAGAAGAGAAAGCAAACAAGCAAGGGAGAGAGGGAGGGAGGGAGGAAGGAAGGAAGGAAGGAAAAAGAGAAAAAAATGACTTTACAGGGGAAGGAGATATATAAGTCTCAGTGATAGATTTGCGTGCCAGATACAAAGTATGAACATTTCATGCCAACGTTTTCCATGAACTAAATTTCAATATCCCACTCAGCAGAACCCTCCTCAAGTTGACATAGAAAAGTGGGACACATTGGGAACCCAGATTACGTGGGAGGAAAGTATAAAGCAAATTAGTTTTTGTGATTGTTCCAGAAAAACTATACTGGAAGAAAGCCACAGCAGCAATCCCAACCCATCTGTGTTACCAGTCTGCAATAAGAAATTTATGGAAATCCACAGTTTCCATTTAGAAATTTTTATAGCAACCTTAACAGATTAACTTTACTATTGAACTTAAAAATAAACAAAATTGGGCTTGTATTTTTATTTCATTTTGCTAGTAATTGATTTTTATTGTATTTTACAAAAGTGCTAGTCTATAATGCATTGAAAAAAATAAAACTGATCCTTCCCCACTGATAGTTTGAAAAACACTTTGTATTTTATTACATTTTTTTAAGACAGAGCCTCACTCTGTCACCCAGGCTAGAGGGCAGTGGAGCAATCTTGGCTCACTGAAACCCCCACGTCCCGTGCCACAGCCTCACGAGTAGTTGGGATTACAAATAAGCAGCACCACACCTAGCTAATTTTTGTACTTTTAGTAGAGACAGGGTTTCACCATGTTGCTCAGGCTGGTCTCAAACTCCTGGCCTCAAGTGATCCTCCTGCCTCGGCCTCCCAAAGTGCTGAGATTACAGGCATGAGCAACTGTACCTGACCCTGAAAAACACTTTGTATTTTAAAAAACTGTTGTTAACACTGAATATGTAACAAATTCTTAAAAAAAAAAAGTCATTTCATGGAAATTATCATTTTATTTTAATCAAAGGCAATAATGATACCTGGTCAGTAGCTTTTTATCAAATCGCCCCACTTGGGCAGAAAGAAAGTCATTTTATTTTATTTTTCCTTGGATTTAAGCAACTTTTAAATATCAAATCCTATTTTGTGCTACAGCGATGTGACAACAAAACTCTACTTAAATGACTAACTCACTGATGGAACATAACTTAAGGGTAGGGAGAGACAGAAATTCTATAGAAATGTGTAGATTAAGTCACTGTGTATCCAAATAGAAATGTCAGGATCTTCTTCTGCTTAAGATGCAGGAACCAGTGCACTGAGGCACAAGAAAAGAATTTGATTTACAATTTGAAGGAAAAACAGCAGTAAAATAATTGAGAGCTGGAAAGCAATCTCACTCCTGCCAAATTGCTTCCCTCTATGCGCACCCTATTTAGGGGTGATATCTGGATGCCTACATTTAGTTCATGCATATTTTCCTTCCCCTGTGACATGCCATCCTGTCAGATCAGGACTGTTTCTCTGCTGTGATCAACAAAAAGGAATATCCAAATTACCTAGCATTGGATTATGACTGGAGCTTTACAAATAAAAAAATGGTTGATTTTTTTTTTTTTTAAGTGCAAAGGTGATACGCTTACAAAAGCTTTAAAAAAGACTGTTAGTAAGAACATGCGTGGTCCCTAAATTACCAAAACATGAATTCCTTTCAAGCAAGCTTTAATTTCAATTTATGGGAATCAGACAGTGAAAGGACATTGCAAATTGTAAAGAACTGGTAAAATATGTGTTAAAAACAACAACAACTACTACCAGCAGAATAGGTTGTGACAGAGATTTGATGAATATCAGCTTTGATGTTGTTTATTACTTTCTTTCCCTTGAAGTATTCATAGACAAGGGAGACCTTCCTTTTTTACCTGGTAACTGACTCTAGGAATTAATCTTACAGTTCATAGACTCATAAATAAAAGCGTGTTGTACTGTCAAACCCTTGCTTAGCTAGTTCTCTGAGTCATATATTTAGTTATGTCTTTATAATCTCAGAAAATCAGTAACAAAATTTGTCCTAGAAGTTTGGCTTTTATTCCCTGTGTTTTGCCCATGGAAGTACATTCATGTGCTTTACACGAGAGCAAGAATTTAAACATCCAAAGTATCTTTATATTAAAACATCCGCGGTACCCTCTTCCTTTACCTTTCTTGTTCACGTTAGAAAGTATTTCTGGCTTCCTCACAAGAAATACAAACATGACAGATTCATTTTGATAATTGCCTCATGTGAGCTTCAGACATATTGTGTGCTGGAATCAAAATTCTAATACTCTCCAAAGATAAGGCATAAAATACCATTTTCGGAGAAAAAATAGAAGTATTGAAAAGTAAACAGGAATAGACTATGCAAATTAGGTCTGAGCCAAGAGCATGCCTGTTTTAAATTTAAAATTGGCTACAAGCCAGATCCAGTTATACCCTGGGTACCTGGAGGACAACGGAGAGGAATATGAAGAGAATTTTAATTTCAAAAACAAGAACCACAGAACTACAAGCTGTAAGTTCTAAAACTGATAGCCTGTGGCTCTTCTGGCCAGACATTTGGTCCATGTAATGGACCAAATTAGGTCTTCCTAATCTTGATTTAGCACTGGCAGTACTGTTGTCTTTTTCTCACAGTTCACATTCAGAAGGCCACTCGTTCTTTGAATTAAAAACAAATGTACTTTTATCATGAACCTAAGTCAAAGCATGGTTCGCCATTGCCCTGTGGCCAGAGAGGTTTTAAAGGGCGGTACAATATGGTGGGTCAGAGGTTTAAATTATATGTGTGTGTGTACATACACATGTGCATATACACAGCACACACACACACATGCTTATGCATGCACACCCATTTATATCCACAAACGCATGAGAAGCCCTCCTACCTAAGGTGAGGAGGATTAGTCAGGTAAAGCAAATAATCTTAGAAAATAATGTGATGCATACGTAATGTGAACATTTTCCCATTTAATATTTGTATATTTATATTTAAATTTTTAATGTTATATTTGTACATCAATGTACATTTATGTTACCATCTTTTGATGGAAAGGTTTTTTCCACCTAGTGAAGATTTCCAAATGCTTTTTAAAAACAAGTGAGGC